>NC_142147.1:56995212-57305863 GCF_024610735.1 Ursus americanus
TACCACAACTTCTCTTCCCCTGGAGGTTGAGTGCGCCATCGCTCAAACGGCTGCTGAACGCCACCTTATTGGTACTTCTCCCCCGACCACTCCATGGAGAGCTAGAATGTCTCCTCCCCTTTCTCTCTAGTTCACCCCGATTGGCTTTTTAAAAAAATTTCAATATTTACATATTTGTTTGTTCTTATGGTCAATTGATTTTTTTTTTTTTTTTTTTTTAGTGTTTGTGTAGGACTGACCATCTACTAGAAACGTTACACGTTTGGTCATTGTTTTTTTAATTTAAATTAGCCAGCACCTAGAACATGATTAGTTTCAGATGTAGAGCTCAGTAATCATCAGCTGCATGTAACACCCAGTGCTCATCACGTCATGTGCCCTCCCCAATGCCCATCACGCAGTTATCCCAGCTCCCCACCCACGGCCCCTCCAGCACCCTGTTGGGTTCCCAGAGTCTCTCATGGTTTGTCTCCCTCTCTGATTTTTTTCCCATTCAATTCTCCCTCCCTTTCCCTATCATCCTCTGCAGTGTTTCTTACATTCCACATGTGAGTGAAACCACATAATTGTCTTTCTCTGATTGATTTATTTGGCTCTGCATAATACCCTCCATTTCCATCCATGTGGATGCAGATGGTATGTATTCATCCTTTCCGATGGTGGAGTAATACTCTACTGTATACGTAAACCACATCTTTATCCATTCACCCATCGAGGGACATCTCCACTCTCCCCACAGTTGGGCTACTGTGGACATTGCTGCTATAAACATTGGGGTGCAGGTGCCCCTTCACTACATCTGAATCTTTGGGGTAAATACCTAATAGTGTAATTGCTGGCTCATAGAATAGCCCTATTTTTAGCTTCTTAAGGAATCTCCACACTGTTTTCCAGAGTGGCTGTACCAGCTTGCACTCCCACCAACAATGTAAGAGGGATCCCCTTTCTCCACATCCTCGCCAACATCTGTTGTTTCCTGACTTGTTAATTAGCCATTCTGACTGCTGTGAGGTGGTATCTCATTGTGATTTCGATTTGTATTTCCCTGACGCCAAGTGATGTGGAGCATTTTTTCATGTGTCTTTTGGCCATTTGTTAGGTTGTCTTTGGAGAAATGTCGGTTCATGTCTTCTGCCTGTTTCTTGACTGGATTATTTTTTGAGGGTGTTGAGTCTGAGAAATTCTTTATAGATCTTGGATACCAGCCCTTTATCTGTAATGTCATTTGTAAAGATCCTCTCCCATTCCATAGGTTGCCTTTTAGTTTTGTTGACTGTTTCCCTTGCTGTGCAGAAGTTCTTATCTTGATGAAATCCCAGTAGTACATTTTTGCCTGTTTCCCTTGCCTTTGGAGATGTGTCTAGCAGGAAGTTGCTGTGGCCAAGGTCACAGAGGTTGCTGCCTGCGTTCTCCTCTAGGATTTTGATGGATTCCCATCTCACATTTAGGTCTTTCATCCATTTTGAGTTTATCTTTGTGTATGGTGTGAGAAAATGGTCCAGTTCCATTCTTCTAAATGTGGCTGTTCAATTTTCCCAACACCATTTGTTGACGAGACTGTCCTTTTTCCATTGGATTTTCCTGCCTTGTCGAAAATTAGTTGACTATAGAGTTGAAGGTCCATTTCTGACTTGTCTATTCTGTTCCATTGATCTATGTGTCTGTCTTTGGGCCACTACCATGGTGTCTTGATGATGACAGCTTTGTAATAGAGCTTGAAGTCCGGAATTGTGATGCCACCAGCTTTGGTTTTCTTTTTCAATATTCCTCTGGCTATTCGGGGTCTTTTCTGGTTCCATACAAATTTTAGGATTGTTTGTTCCAACTCTGTGAAAAATGTCGATGGTATTTTGATAGGGATTTCATTGAATGTGTTGATTGCTCTGGGCAGCACAGACATTTTAACAATATTTATTCTTCCAACCCCTGAGCATGGGATGTTTTTCCATTTTTTTGTATCTCCCTCCATTTCTTTCATAAGTGTTCTGTAGTTTTTAGAGTACAGATCCTTTACCTCTTTGTTTAGGTCTATTCCTAGGTATCTTATGGTTTGGATGCAATTGTAAATGAGATCGACTCCTTAATTTCTCTTTCTTCCATCTCATTGTTGGTGTATAGAAATGCAACTGATTTCTGTGCATTGATTTCATATCCTGCCACGTTGCTGAATTGCTGTATGAGTTCCAGCAGTTTTGGGGTGAGTCTTTAGGGTCTTCCCCATAAAGTATCATGTCATCTGCAAAGAGTGAGAGTTTGACTTGTTTGTTGATTCGCACATCTTTTATTTATGTTTGTTGTCTGATTGCAGAAGCTAGGACTTCTAATACGATGTTGAACAACAGTGGTGGGAGTGGACATCCCTGCCGTGTTCCTTGGCCATTTATTTCTACCCACTGGAATCCATCCTGTTTCTTCTGGGTTTTTCTTTTACTTTTTTTTTTTTTTTTTAAGATTTTATTTATTTATTTGACAGAGATAGAGACAGCCAGCGAGAGAGGGAACACAAGCAGGGGAAGTGGGAGAGGAAGAAGCAGGCTCATAGCGGAAGAGCCTGATGTGGGGCTCGATCCCATAACACTAGGATCACGCCCTGAGCCGAAGGCAGATGCTTAACCGCTGTGCCACTCAGGCGCCCCTCTTCTGGGTTTTTCTGTATCCTAGGAACCTAGCACAGCGCCTGGCGTACAGTAGACAATAGTTGTTGGTTGAATGTACAACGGTCAGCGGAGTCCTCGTTGGAGAAGTGCCCTGTAAGAGCCAGGCTGAATGAAGTGAGGTAGATAACCATGCGGATATCTGGAAAAACACGTTAAGCAGAGATGGGGGCAAGAGCAGAGGTGCTACAGCAGGAATGTGCTTGGAGGAGTTGAGGAAGAATGAGGAGAGCAGGGAGGGTGGCGTAGAGGGAGCCATGAGTGGGGAGTTAGACAAAGTTGGTGGTCAAGAGCCAGATCATGGAGGACACCATAGGCTGTAGGGGGAATCGGAAGTCATTGTAAAGGCGATGGCAAGCTCAGTGGTCTTGATCAGGGGGGTTGCTTGAGGCCTGACTCAGATCTCTGACTCACAGTACTGGGTGCTGTGGAGGGTGGATCCACTCACAACCTTCTCGAATCTTCAAATGTACCCAAATGTGAACTTTGAGAACGGGTGGAGGGCAAGAGTAGAAGCAGGGGATCCATTTATTGCCTGTTTTAAGTAGTTGTTCTGACTTGGTTGGGGCTAGTTTTACCCAAAGGAGGGGGGCTTGAAAACCCGGGCACCCTCACTTTGCATGAATTCCTCTTTCAGTCTGATGAGATGGAAGCTGCAAGCTGGTGCACGTGAGGAAATCGCCTCCCTCCTCCTTAGCAGCAAGAAACTGAAAAAGTGACCTTATTTAAGAACCTGCTGAATACTGGTGGGATGCAAATACCGTGTGATGCTTTGCTCATCCAGATTGTTCTCTTGAGTCACGGGTGCAAGTCAGTTTAGACAAGCCTATCACGTACAAGTTCTGACTTGAGTACGTGGTCAAAACACACCTGAAGGGAAAGCACAGCACAGCCTAGTAGCTGACGGCGTGTATTTGGAGCCAGACACAGTTGGGTGTGATTCTGGGTGGACAACTGTTGCACCGCAGCGTTGGCCCAATTCTCTGTAGAGCTTTTCAACTTGCACTTCACGGTCGGGGGAATGAGGTCACAGCATTCTGAACCTTACGGTTTTCAGTTAAGTATGGAAGTTCCAGACTCACCTGGGCCATAGCAACTGACTCGATAAGAGCAAGGAACTTCTAATTACTTTAACAGTAAGCGACTGTGCCAGGTGTCATGTCAGATGTGATGTTACTGAGAACACAAGGAAGAAAGCCCAGAAAAGGAGGTTTGTTACCTATGTTTTCCAGTCTTTCAAGATGGCAGACAGTGACTTTGTCTTGTGTTTTTCTCATTTGTTCTAATTATATCAGATCTTTTTCTCCATTCTGGAGCAGTTGCTAGAAAAACAGAATATTTCAGATGGTTGAGCTATGGCAAAAGATGGAGATACATAGCAAGCGTAAGGGATAAAACTACAAAAAGGTGGAGATTGGCAGGAATAGTCAGAAAACAAAACAGCATGAGTAGCTCAATATATGATTGAAGACTAGCTTTTATTTTTTTAGAACTCACTAGATTTCAACACATGACAACTAGAACTAAACTCTTTATAGTCTTTATTCATATATTTTTCTGTAGAAATACTCATTTTAATACTAATCCCTGTTAGCATTACATACAAGTCTCTTATAGAATTGTCTTTAAAATCTCAGGTTGTTCTGGGCTATATGTGGCCACAGAGGAATCCTGTAAGCGATTGCCAGCATGAACTCAGTTTATATTCCAGAGGAAGGTGTCATGAAAAAAGGGGTAGGGAGGAACCTCTGTATTGTTTTCCAGAGTGGCTATCCCACTTTGCATGCCCACCACTAGTGTAAGAGGGTTCCCCTTTCTCCACATCCTCACCAACACCTGTTGTTTCCTGTGTTGGGAGGTGGTGGGGGGTGACATCTCATTGTAGTTTTGATTTCTGTTTTTTCCCTGATAATCAGTGATGTCGAGCATCTTGTCTCATGTCTGTAACCATCTGTATGTCTTCTTTGGAAAATCTCTACTCATGTCTTCTGCCCATTTGTTAACTGGATTATTTGTTTTTGGGTGTTAAGTTTTGTAAGTTCTTTATATACTTTGGATATTGACCCTTTACCAGACAGGTCATTTGGAAATATCTTCTCCCATTCTGTAGGTTGCCTTAGTTTTGTTGGTTGTTTCCTTCACTGTGCAGAAGCTTTTAACTTACACATATATGATGGAATATTATTTAGCCGCAAAAGGAATGAACTCTTGCCATTTGCAATGACATGGATAGAGCTAGAAAGTATTATGCTAAGTGAGATAAGTCAGAGAAAGACAAATACCATATGATTTCACTCATATGTGGAATTTAAGAAACAAACAAATGAACAAGGGGGGGGGGGAGAGACAAACCAAGAAACAGACTCTTAACTATAGAGAGCAAACTGAGGGTTACCGGAGGGGAGGTCGATGGGGGGATGGGTTAACAGGTGCTGGGGATGAAGGAGGGCACTTGTGATGAACCCTGGGTGTTGTATGTTAAGTGATGAATCACTAAGTTCTACTCATTTTTAAAAAATTAATTTTAATATTTTTTATTGTTATGTTAGTCACCATACAGTACATCATCTAAGTTCTGCTCCTAAAATTAATTGTATCTTAGCTACCTGGAATTTAAATAAAAGTTTGGAGAAAGAAAAAAAAATTGAAAATCTTGGGGGTGGGTGGGGAAGGAAAGAAGGAGAGGGGCACCTGGGTGGCTCAGTCGGTGAAGCGTCTGCCTTCGGCTCAGGTCATGATCCCAGAGTCGTGGGATTGAGTCCCGCGTCGGGCTCCCTGCTCAGCGGGGACCCTGCTTCTCTCCCTCTGCTTGTGCTCTCTCTCTGTCTCTCTCTCTTTGTGTGTCAAGTAAATAAATGAAATCTTAGAAATAATCATGCTCCAAGTAGGTATAATTTTTTTATTATGTTATGTCAGTCACCGCACAGTACGTCCCTAGTTTTTGATGTAAAGTTCCACGATTCATGTTTGCGTATAACACCCAGGGCTCCATGCAATACGTGCCCTCCTTACTACCCATCACCAGCCTATCCCATTCCCCCACCCTCCTCCCCTCTGAAGCCCTCAGTTTGTTTCTCAGAGTTCATAGTCTCTCATGCTTCATTCCCCCTTCTGATTACCCCCCTTTCTTTATCCCTTTCTTCTCCTACCGATCTTCCTAGTTCTTATGTTCCATAGATGAGAGATATCATATGATATTTGTCTATCTCTGCTTGACTTATTTCACTTAGCATTATCTCCTTCAATGTGTGTTTTTTTAAAGATTTTATTTATTTATTCGACAGAGATACAGACGGCCAGCGAGAGAGGGAACACAAGCAGGGGGAGTGGGAGAGGAAGAAGCAGGCTTCCAGCGGAGGAGCCTGATGTGGGGCTCGATCCCAGAACGCTGGGATCACGCCCTGAGCCGAAGGCAGACGCTTAATGACTGCGCCACCCAGGCGCCCCTCAGTGCGGTTTTGATTTGAATTTTTCTGATGGCTAAAGATGTCGAACATTTTTTCATGTGTCTGTTAGCCATTTGTATGTCTTCATTGGAAAACTGTTCATATCTTCTGCCCCATTTTTTTATTTGATTATTTGTTTCTCATATATTGAGTTTGAGAAGTTCTTTATAGATCTTGGATACCAGCCCTTTATCTGTAGTGTCATTTGCAAGTATATTCTCCCATTCCGTGGGCTGCCTCTTTGTTTTGTTGACTGTTTCCTTGGCTGTGCAGAAGCCTTTTATCTTGATGAAGTCCCAAAAGCTTACTTTTGCTTTTGTTTCTCTTGCCTTTGGAGATGTGTCATGAAAAAGGTTGCTGTGGCCGATGTCGTAGAGGTTGCTGCCTATGTTCTCCTCTAGGATTTTGATGGATTCCTGTCTCACATCGAGGTCTTTCATCCATTTAGAGTTTATCTTTGTGTATGGTGTGAGAGAGTGGTCAAGTTTCATTCTTCTGTATATAGCTGTCTGATTTTCCCAGCACCATTTATTGAAGAGACTGTCTTTTTTCTATTAGATGTTTTTTCTGCTTTTCAAAGATTGGTTGATAGAAGGGGGAATGAACCACAAGAGACTATGGACTCTGGGAAACAAACTGAGGGTTTCAGAGCGGATGGGGGTGGGGGATGGGCTAGCCATATTCAGGACATGGATATTAAGGAGGGCACGTATTGCATGGAGCACTGGGTGTCATACGCAAACAATGAGTCATGGAACACTACATCAGAAACTAATGATGTACTGTATAGTAACTGACAGAATAAAAAATTTTTAAAAAATTAGTTGACCATAAAGTTGAGGGTCCATTTCTGGAGTCTCTATTCTGTTCCATTGGTCTATGTGTCTGTTTTTGTGCCAGTACCGTGCTGTCTGGGCGATCGCAGCTCTGTAGTACAGCTTGAAATCCGGCAACGTGATGCTCCCAGCTTTGTTTTTCTTTTTCAACATTTCCTTGGCGATTCAGGGTCTTTTCTGGTTCCACATGAATTTTAGGATTGCTTGTTCCAGCACTTTGAAAAATGGCATTGGTATTTTAATCGGAATGGTGCTGAAAGTACAAATTACTCTGGGTAGCATAGACATCTTAACTATGCTTATTCTTCTGATCCATGAGCATGGAATGTTTTTCCATCTTTTTGTATCTTCTTCAATGTCTTTCAGGAGCGATCTGTAGTTTCTAGAATATAGATCCTTTACCCCTCTGGTTAAGTTAATTCCGAGATATCATATGATTTTTGGTGCTATTGTAAATGGAATGGATTCCCTGATTTCTCTTTCTTCAGTCTCCTTGTTTGTGTATAGAAATGCAACTGATTTCTGTACGTTGATTTTTGAATCCTGCCACATTACTGAATTGCTGTATGAGTTCTAATAATTTGGGGGTGGAGTCTTTTGGGTTTTCCACATAACGTATCGTGTCATCTGTGAAGAGAGAGTTTGAGTTCTTCTTTGCCAATTTGAATACATTTTATTTTTTTGTTGTTGTTGTCTGATTGCTGTTGCAAGGACTTCTCGTACTATGTTGAACAATAGTGGCGAGAGTGGGCATCCTTGTCATGTTCCTGATCTTAAGGGAAAGGCTCTTAGCTTTTCCCCATTGAGAATGATATTGGCTGTGGGCTTTTCATAGATGGTTTTTATGACAAGTAGGTAAAATTTGATCTCATATCTACATCTTTTTTATTTGTTTCCTATTGGATTTTTTGGATAGATTTGAGAAATAATATATCATAAAATTCATCCAAAGTGTGCATTCAGTGGTTTTTAGCATACTCAGAGTTGCACAGGAATCACCACAATCTAATTTGAGAAAGTTTTCATCACCCTAGAAGGTTGCTGGCATGCTGTTCATAGTTCACATGTGTATTTAATAGTCCAGGGTTTTCTTTCTATTTTTGTAGTTTTTTTTAATGTGAAAAAGGAATTCTTAAGCCTGGGAGCACTGCAGTAAGTAACATTAGCATAAAGAAAATGTCTGCAAAAGATCAAGTTTATGGTCTTGACCAAATCTGATATCTGGGAAATAATATTCCAATGGGGGGGTTATTGGTGGTATTTTCGGAACAACCTTTACAAAGACAACAGCAAATTTCTTTGTTTTGCTTTTACAGGTAATTAGCAAATGCAAATTACTATGCCAATGAGAACATAGTCCATTTCACTGATATCAAAGAAAGCCCAATTAATAGACCAACATGATACCATTTTGAGAAAACAAATCAGGAAACATAAAATAATTGATAATCTGTATTTAATTTATTTTTTAAACTTAACAGCTTTTAATAATATCTTACAACACATATTCTATTATTTATTTTTTATAATAATTTTTTATTATGTTAGTCACCATACAGTACATCCCTAGTTTTTGATGTAAAGTTCCATGATTCATTACTTGCATATAACACCCAGTGCACCATGCAGTATGTGCCCTCCTTAATAGCCATCACTGGTTAATCTGTATGTAGAACCCAGTGAACACAGGTGAAAGCAGACATTTAATGTCTTATACAAACTCAGTGCACCACAAAAGTTACATGATCAAACCTGTATTAACAACCATTTCGGTGTGAGAAAATTATTACATTAAAACTACCATACCATTTAGAGAAATTCAGAAATATTGAAAAATGAAAAAACGTGATGTCCAATATTCGTTTCCAAATAGAGCTGGGGAGAAGCATGTGAGGTACAGAAAAACAAGTCCGCGAGTTTATAATTGTGAAGACTTGATGATGGATACATGGTACTCGTTATAGTGTTGCCTGATTTTACATGTTTGAAGTATTCTGTCGTGTTCACAATGATTTAAACCTTGCCAGATAGTCCGTCATTAGGGAAATTTCCTAATGAAATAAACAAGTGGAAGAACTTGAGAAATACGGATTGCAACACAAGTGAATATTACATGTTGCTAGTGGAAATGTTAGCAATGGGGCAAATGCCTATTAAGTCTTCTAGGGCCATTCAGTTCAGTGTTCAGAACAGCTCAAGTGTTAATAGGTTCATAAGATGTTACAAAACTGTGTTGCTGTATTTAAAATAACTGAAAGACACACAAACCCTGATCTTCCAGTCTGATCAAAACTGTGAGTAGAAAAGTAAAAAAAAAATGCCTAAAAACAGCAACAGTAGTGAACTTGGTAGTAACATGGATTTCTTCAAATTCACACGATGGGAAAGGCAAGGCCTTCAGGGAACAGGCGGGTAAAATGAATGAGTGCGTGACAAACGTGAGCGAGAACTTGTCGCAGACCGGCTAGTGCGTGCCAACACCATAGCCTAGGGTCTGGCGAAGCTTTTCTGTATAAGACAGTAAATAGTTTAGGCTTTGTGGGCTGTGCAGTCTCGGTCTCTGTAGCAACGGGTCAGCCCTGCTGTAGCGAGAATACAGTCTGGTCTCTAGCACAGTCAACGCTGTTGTCGTGAGAAAACAGACATAGACCGTGTGTAAATGAGCAGGTGTGGCTCTGTGTCTGTGAAACTGAGTGTCACGATTTGAATTTCATCTAACTTCACGTGTCATGAAACATTATTTCTCTTTCGATTTTTTGTGACCATCTGAAAGCATAAACCACTCTCAGCTCCCAGCTGTAGAAACACAGGCACACAGCTGGGTTTGGTCCTCTGGCTGGGTTTTGCCAACCCTGCTCTAACGTGCCCTTCCCCACGTGTAACCGCAGACCCAGTGTGCTGCTTTCCAGCTTGAAGACAGAAGTAGAGGCTAGAAATCCAGATTAGAAATGTACAAGCTTTTGAATGCTGGCAACAGAACTTAGTGAAACTGTGGATACACAAAATGGGTCTACAAATCCAGAACCGAAGGGCATCAGAACGTGTCATTACTTCCGGTTTAAAATTTTTCAACAGTTCCTCACTGTAATCAGCAAAGCAGCTCCTTTAGAGTGACAGAATTTTAACACTGAAAGTGTTAGGATTAAATTTAGCCAGACAACGAGGAAACCAGGTTGTGGAAGTGATCTCTTCTCTATTGATGGGATGTGGCCTGTTGGTTGATTTGCGTACGTTGAACCATCCTTGCTGTCAGGATCCAGTGAGTGGAGATGGAAGCTTGGTTTTTCTCACGCTCTGTTCCATGTGCTCTAGTCCGTATCCCATCCCTGCACTATTTCAGGTACCGTGTATTTCCTCTTCCGTAAGGAAGTCGTGGTCGGAGACTCGGCACTGCGGCAGGCAGCCTAGACATGTGCAGAGTTTGGATGGCGGTCACGTACGATCCTCTTTCAGGCGGTTAAACGATGGTGTTGACTCTGCTTTTTTCTGTGTGATTCCGTGCAGATTAGTCTTCTGTCGTCTCACGAAAACTTGTTGGAGCTCCGCTGGGGGAGCCCTTATGCTCAGCCAAACCCTAAAACATGTGGACCTGAATGTAAATTACCTACAAAATCATGGATCATTGGTTTTAACTCTGCCCTTGATGTTTCCAACCTGTAAATTACAGGAACTAGTGTAAGTCTTGCCAAGGCTTTCTTGGCTGATCGTGTCCCTGTAGGGTAAGGGTGTGGGCGGTGGGGTTGAGACAGAAATAAGGACTTTAACAATGACGTCAGTGGTGGCAGCAGTGTCCAAGGGGCATGAGAACACGTGCTCTCAACAATAGGCAGCACGCAATCAGGGTACGCTTTCTTGGCAAAACCTTTTAGCTGAGAAGAAGCAGAGTTTACAAAATCCCTCATCTTTGGTGTCGCAGGGAGGCGTGCCTGGGCCGGGCCCAGCTGGGACACCTGGGAAATCCTCCAGCGGAAGGGACCCAGAGATTCTGCCCTGACCTGGCGCACGTGCTTGTGAGGAAGGGAAAATCTTTTGGGGTAGGCCATGGTGGGGGCGTCTGTGTTGAGAAATAGTCTTACTGGAAAAGGCGTGTGTTGGGAGCAGAGCTGGGGAAGTGGCCATGTCTGAGCCACTGGTATGGGCCAAAGATACTATGCTTCTCCGTTGAGCTAACTCAGCTGTAGGGGCGTGGCCTCTGACCAAAACTTAGGTAATGACACAGGTAATAGGTAATAACCTTCTAGAGCTTTGAGTGGCTCTCCTCAATGATGCTAAGTAACCCACTTTTTCAGATTCTTCAGGGATGCTGAGCTGTCCCTGGTCTGAAAAAAATTGACTTTTTTATTCTTTGAAAGTGTTCCTCCTCAAATGTCTGTTTTTGGGGGGCTCATAAATAAGATAAATCTAGAACTGGAATGTCTCCTGTTCATAAAATAACAACTCTCTAGCCTGCGAGCTCCTGGATTGAAACGCTTAGTCGACTTGTATCAAAAAATAACCAACATTATGGTGTATGACTGTTTATCTCAAACTTCGTCCCACCTTGCAGTTATGATTTACGGCCATGGGTCTATTGACTTTACTTTTGTGGGGATAGATGTCAAGGAAAACAAGATTCTGGGAAGAACCTTTCCTTCTAGAATCTTGTTTCCTAGAAATAAGAAACTGCCCTTGGGAACATAACATTTCTTCCTTGACCCTTCTTTAGTCCTCTGTGGGTTGAGATACATGAACTCAATGCTGTAGACCCGGGTCCAGCAAACTTACTCTGTAACGGGTTAGAGAGTAAATATTTGGGACTTTGCGGGCTGCTTGGTCTCTGTTGTCACTCCTCACCCCGGTTGTTGCATTTCAAGGGCAGCCGTGGACGGTACATACATGAATGTGTGTGACTCTGTTCCAATAAAACTTTATTTACAAGAGAAGGAAGGCGGCTGCCTCTGCTGTCGATTCCACACGCTCTGCTGTCATCCTTCAAAAATCACTTCGAGTTTAAATTTCCACGTCTTGTGTTGCTACCCCAACCAGTGTTGAGGCCTCGTCTCTGAGCTCTTGTCGGGCATAGAAGTTGCTGCATCGTTCATCACACTTTTAGTCCAGCTTGGAAAGCACAGATGGAGATGATCATTCTAAGACTATCGCAGTCACTGCCACGTGGTTAATGCTCCACAGCTATTGAATGAATAAGCTTGAGATTTTCCAGTATCGGCTTCAGTATCTAAGTATTCAACAAATTATTCCTGAATGTGTGCCGTCAGGGACTCTGCTAGGTGGTCAGGATATGTCAGTGACTAAAACAAATATCTATGTCCTAATGGATTTTGCATTGGCTTTGGGGAAAATATGAGGGAAAAAAAGCAAGAACATAAGTCAACTACAGATTGTGTTAGACCAGGGGCTAGCAAACTATCTGGCCCTCTGCCTGTTTTTGTAGATAAAGTTTTATTGGTACACAACCACTTATCTACATGTTGTCTATGACTGCTTTTATGTTACCGTGGCAAATTTGAGTTGTTGTGGCAGTGGCTGTGAGGCCCATAAAGCCTAAAATATTTATTATCTGGCCCTTTACAGGAAAAATTGTTGTCTCTTTAATCAGTGAAATTTGCTATGGAATCTTTTTCTGTCTTTAAAGTAGATTGGGATATGTGGTCAGCAGTGCTGATGGTTGGGTGTGGCCATCTTAGGCAAAATCAGTCAATGTAACCCTCGTTGATGAGGGAAAATTTTTGGAAAGACTTGGAGGAGGTAAGAGACTGAGTCAGACAGGTTAATACAGGGTGCTTTCAAGCAGAATGAACGGGTGGTAACATGCGAATAACCTGTTTTGCTCAAGGTACAGTAAGAAGGCCAGTGCGGTGAGGCCGTCAGTAGAGTTGTAGTTGCAGATGATGGGGGAGAGGTGAAACAAGATGGCGGATCACATGAGCGCGTCTGGGCAATTGGTAAGGATTTTATTTTGCGTGAGAGGAGGAACCGTATGGTATAATTCTTTTTATGAAAACAGTACACTTGGTTCTTCTCAGTAATGTTGGGACTTGAGTGCTGGAAGGTAGAAAAATGAACCAGAAGTTTGCCTAAAATAACTTCATAGCCAAGTTCAGTATCACAAAAACATGGATTAGAAATCTGCACCCAGGGGCGCCTGGGTGGCACAGCGGTTGAGCGTCTGCCTTCAGCTCAGGGCGTGATCCCGGCGTTGCGGGATCGAGCCCCACATCAGGCTCCTCCACTATGAGCCTGCTTCTTCCTCTCCCACTCCCCCTGCTGTGTTCCCTCTCTCGCTGGCTGTCTCTATCTCTGTTAAATAAATAAATAAAATCTTAAAAAAAAAAAAAGAAATCTGCACCCAGGGGCTCCTGGGTGGCTCAGTCGTTAAGCGCCTGCCTTCGGCTCAGGGCGTGATCCCAGAGTCCTGGGATCGAGCCCCGCATTGGGCTCCCTGCTCCGCTGGGAGCCTGCTTCTTCCTCTCCCACTCCCCCTGCTTGTGTTCCCTCTCTCGCTGGCTGTCTCTCTGTCAAATAAATAAATAAAATCTTAAAAAAAAAAAGAAAAGAAAGAAATCTGCATCCAGTTATGTGTCTTTGGACAAAAATGCTTGTAAATATTCTTGCCTCGGGTTCCCTGTTTGTAAAACCAGGACGATAAGAGCACTGTGACCACTGTGTGGGTTTATATGCACTCAGGGCTCTGAATCGTGTCTGGTATTTATAAATACCAACATTATCGTTCCCAGAAGGAGTCCCTTCTTCATGGACACCATGAGACAGGTCCAGAAACACACTTCACGGTATAAAACCTTTGAGTCAGGTGATCGTGATTGTAGCTCATGTTTTCTCTCAGGCTGTCTGGTAGTTTTGCCAGCGATGTCTCGAGATACCGCATCAGCTGTGACTGGTCATCCAAACCTGAGGGCCTGCGGCTGCGAGCAGTGATGCAGGGCATGTGGGAAGGGAGCTGCGGCTGATGCTTTGAAGCACCCCAGCTGCAAGCCAGAGAGCGTGGGCAGGTACCCGGTGGGAAAGCTCCCCGGGGGGAGTTCAGGAAAGCTGAAGAAGGGAGCAGCATACGAGAAAGTGGGCTGGAGGATGAAAACCCCGACATAACGGGCTGGTATTCGACATGCTGCTCTGTTGGTTGGTAAATTCATTTGTGGAGAACCTGTGAGGGAGCTGTTTGGTAAGCACCCAAATACTCTGTCTGCCGCACCTCCCCAAGGATTAGGTCCGACCTCCCTGCGCGTCTCTCTGTTACAGGCTCGGAGAGCGTCTGTTTACCAGCGTCTGCTGTGAGTTTCTTGCCTTGGTTCTTGTCAGCAGAAAAACATTGAAAAATCTCCATCTGCTTGGAAATCAGCTGGGTGGTGAAGGAACTGTGCAGCTTCCTGAGAGCCTGGGACCCCAGATTGTAGACTTCAGGCAGTTGGGTAAGCTGGATGCCGTTTTTCTTGGTGGTGACGACAATTTCACGTTAAGATGGTCTAGACAAATGAAATGATGATAAATCCTTTCTAGCTTTAAATATCTAATAAGTACGAGTCAACACAGTGATTCTTCCCAGCAGAGGACCTCGTCAGTGCTAAGTAAAAACTGACAACTGGTATACCTGTGTCATGCCTGACACAGAAGAAGGGATAAAAATTATCTAGTGTGTAAGTATTTTCTTTCCTCCTACCTTCTCCTATTTGGACACGTCTTTCATTAGTAGCAAAGGAACAAAGGTCAATTCACAGCCTGTCCTTGTGTAACTCCAAATCCTGGGTCATTCCATTTATTCTTACAAAGCAAAGATTCTCTTCCCTTCTGTATCAGGTAACTACTGCTCCATGACCAAGTACCACAAACGTAGGGTTCCAACAGCACACATTTGTTAGCTCAGTTTATGTGGGTGAAGAGATGAGCCACAAATTATCTGGTCATTTTCAGGGTCTCTCGCAAGGCTGCAGTCAACATGCCATCCACGGTTTGGGGTCCTATCTGAAGGCTCAGCTGGGAAGAATCTGCTTTGAAGCTTACGTGGTTGTTGGCAAAGCTCAGTCCTGTTGGGTTCTGTTGGGCTGAGGATTTTAGAAGCTAGTGGGCTGGGCTCTTGGCAGGAAGTGGCCCTAATTCCTTGCCATGTGGGTCTCTCAAAGATGGCAGCTTCCTTCATCAAATTCTGCAAGGCACTAGAATTTGTCAGCAAGGCAGAAGTAAACTCCTCCCTTATGTAAACTCCTCAAGAAAGTAGCATCTCATCGTTTTGCCTCAGAGCAAATCACAGGTGCCACGTACACTCAAGGGTGTGACTGTCACAGGTAGAGATCATGGAAAGCCATCTTAGGGGCTGCCGATCGTAATTTCCATTCACATTTTGTCCAATATCTAGAAACTTGTAACAATGTTAGCGTTCCATTTCTTTTTTTTTAATGTTTTTTTATTATGTTAGTCACCATACAGTACATCCCTGGTTTCTGACGTAAAGTTCGATGGTTCATTAGTTGCGTATAACACCCAGTGCACCATGCAATATGTGCCCTCCTTACTACCCATCACCAGTCTTTCCATTTCTACCTGCCTTGTTTTCTTTTTGCTTTCATTGGCTCAAGATTATTTTTCCCAGATTGAGATATAATTTACATATCACATTATATAAGTTTAAGGTCTATGATGTAATGACTTCCTGTGTGCATAGATGGTGAAATCATTACCACCATCAGTTAACACATCCATCATCACAGTTACAGTTTGTGTGTAGATGTGGTGAGAACCTTTAAATTTCAAGTACACAATACAGTATTGCCAACTGTAGTCCTATGTGGTGTCACATCCCCCAGAACTTATCCTATGACTGGAAGTCGCTGCTCCTTGACCACCTTCACCCCTGTCTCCACCCACCATCCCGGCCACCACCGAGCTACTCTCTTGCCGTGAGCTCAGGTTTCCTAGATTTCACGTGAGTGAGATGATGCTGTATTTGCCCTCCTCTGTCGGATTTATCTCACTTCGCTTAATGAGCTCAAGGTCTGTGTTGTCACAACTGGCAGGATTCTCTTCTTTTTTTATGGCTGAAGAATAGTTCGATATGAGAGAGAGAGAGAGAGAGATCTACCACATCCTCTTAATCCATTCATCCACTGACGGACACCTGGGTGGTTTCCATGTCTTGGCTACTGTAAATAATGCCGCGGTGAGCACGAGATGCGGATATCTGAGATGCTAATTTCATTTCCTTTGGGTATATTCCCAGAAGTAGAGTTGCTGGAGCATATGGTAGTTGTATTTTCAATTTTTAGAGGCACCTCCATGCTGTTTTCCATACGGCTGTACCATATCACATTTCCACCAACGGTGTACAACGTTTCTTTTTCTCCACATCCTCTCCAGCACTTGTTATTTTGTCTTTTTGATGATAGCCGTTCTAAAGGTGTGGTTTTGATTTGCGTTTCCCCGATGATGTGATGTCGAGCACCTTTCCGCGTACTTGTTGGACATTTGAATATCTTCTTTGGAAAAATGACCATTCAGGTCCTTTGCTCATTTTTAAACTGGATTCTCTATCTTCCTACTAAATTGTATGAGAACGTTATATATTTTGGATTTTAACCCCTTTCCAAGTATTCTTTCCCATTCTGAATGTTGCCTTTTCATTTTGTTAACGGTTTCTTTTGCTCGCAGAAACTTTTTAGTTTGATGAATTCTCACTTGTTTTGCTCTCGTTGCTTGTGCTTTTAGACTTACATCCATAAAATCCTTGCCAATGCCTGTTGTCCTTCTGATTCTAGTCATTCAGACAGGTGCGCGGTGATAGCGCGTTATAGTTTCCGTTCGCATTTCCCTGGGGATTAGTGATGTCGGCACGTCTTCATGTGCCTGCTGGGCATTTGTGTGTCATTTTTTGAGAAATGTCTATTCGGGTCCTTTGCCCATTTTTAAATTGGTTTATTTGGGTTGTTTTTTTGCTACTGAGTTGTGGAGTTCCTCATATCTATTTTGGATATTAACCCTTTATCAAATACATGGTCTGGAAATATTTTCTTCCATTCTGCAGTTTGCCTTTTCACTCTATTGATTGTTTCCTCAGCTGTGCAAAAGCTTGTTGAGTTTGGTGCTCTCCGATTGTCTAGTTTTCCTTTCGTTGCCTGTGCTTTTGGTGTCATAACCAAAAAATCATTGCCAAGACCAGTGTCAGGGAGGTTTTATCCCCTACGTTCTTTTCTAGTAATTCTACAGTTTCAGGTCATAAATTTAAATCTTTAAACCATTTTGAGTTGATTTTTGTATGTGGTTTGAGATAAGAGTCCAATTTATTTTTTAATTTTTTATAATAGTTTTTTAATTTTCTTTTTTATGCAGATTTTTAATATTTTTTTTATTAGATTATGTTAGTCACCATACTAACATACTAACTGCGTATAACACCCAGTGCACCATGCAGTACGTGCCCTCCTTACTACCCATCACCGGTCTATCCCATTCCCCCACCCCCTCCCCTCTGAAGCCCTCAGTTTGTTTCTCAGAGTTCATAGTCTCTCATGCTTCATTCCCCCTTCTGATTACCCCCCCTTTCTTTATCCCTTTCTTCTCCTACCGATCTTCCTAGTTCTTATGTTCCATAGATGAGAGAAACCATATGATAATTGTCTTTACTTATTTCACTTAGTATTATCTCCCCAAGTGCCGTCCATGTTGCAGCAAATGTTGAGAAATTGTTCTTTTTGATAGCTGAGTAATATTCCATTGTATATATGGACCACAACTTCTTAATCCAGTCATCTGTTGAAGGGCATCTCGGCTCCTTCCACGATTTAGCTATTGTGGACTATGCTGCTATGAACACTGGGGTGCATATGGCCCTCCTCTTCACTACGTCTGTATCTTTGGGGTAAATACCCAGTAGTGCAATGGCTGGATCATAGGGTAGCTCAATTTTTAACTCTTTAAGGGACCTCCACACTGTTTTCCAGAGTGGCTGTACCAACTTGCATTCCCACCAACAATGTAGGAGGGATCCCCTTTCTCCACATCCTCTCCAGCAATTGTTGTTTCCTGCCTTGTCCATTTTTGCCATTCTAACTGGCGTAAGGTGGTATCTCAGTGTGGTTTTGAATTGAATTTCCCTGATGGCTAATGATTTTGAACATTTTTTCATGTGTCTGTTGGGCATTCGTATGTCATCATTGGAAAAGTGTCTGTTCATATCTTCTGCCCATTTTATGATTTGTTTATTTGTTTCTTGTGTATGGAGTTTGAGAAGTTCTTTGTAGATCTTGGATACCAGATTTTTATCTGTAGTGTCATTTGCAAATATATTCTCCCATTCGGTGGGCTGCCTCTTAGTTTTTTTGACTGTTTCCTTGGCTGTGCAGAAGCTTTTTATCTTGATGAAGTCCCACAAGTTCATTTTTTCTTTTGTTTCTCTTGCCTTTGGAGATGTGTCATGAAAAAGGCCGCTGTGGCCGATGTCGTAGAGGTTGCTGCCTATGTTCTCCTCTAGGATTTTGATGGATTCCTGTGTCACATTGAGGTCTTTCATTTATTTGGAGTTTATCTTTGTGTATGGTGTGAGAGAGTGGTCAAGTTTCATTCTTTTGCATGTAGCTGTCCAATTTTCCCAGCACCATTTATTGAAGAGACTGTCTTTTTTCCACTGGATGTTTTTTCCTGCTTTGTCAGAGATTAGTTGCCCAAAGAGCTGAGGGTCCATTTCTGGGTTCTCTATTCTGTTCCATTGGTCTATGTGTCTGTTTTTGTGCCAGTACCATGCTGTCTTTGTGATCACAGCTTTGTAGTACAGCTCGAAATCCGGCATTGTGATGCCCCCAGCTTTGTTTTTCCTTTTCAACAATCCCGTGGCGATTCAGGGCCTTTTCTGGTTCCACACAAATTTAAGGACTATTTGTTCCAGTTCTTTGAAAAATGTCATTGGTATTTTGATCAGGATAGCATTGAAAGTGTAGATTGCTCTGGGTATAATAATTTTTATTATGTTAGTCACCATACTGTATATCCTTAGTTTTTGATATAAAATTCCATGATTCATCACTTGGTATAACACCCAGTGCACCATTCAATACATGCCTTCCTTACTACTCATCACCGGTCTATCCCATTCCCCCCCCTCCCCTCTGAAGCTCTCAGTTTGTTTCCCAGAGTCCATAGTCTCTCATGGTTCATTCCCCCTTCTGTTTATGCCCCCTTCATTCTTCCCTTCCTTCTCCCAATTTCATTTTTCCATTTTTCCATCACCATTTATTGAGGAGACAACCCTTTCTCTATTGTGTGTTCCTGCCACTCTTGTGGAAAATCAGTTGACTGTAAATGTGTGGCTTTATTTTCTGGGCTCTCTATTCTGTTCCATTGGTCTCATAGGTCTGTTTTAATGTCTGTACCATACTGTTTTAATTGTAGCTTTGTAATATGTTTTGAAATGCATTGTGATGCCTCCAGCTTTATTTTTTATTGATAGCTTGGGTTATTCAGGGTCTTTTGTAGTTCCACACAAATTTTAGGATTCTTTTTTCTATTTCTGTAAAGAATGCCATTGAGTGATTTGTGTTGTTTGTTTTACCGTTTAAGATCTTCGATCACATTGGGTAGTATGGAAATTAACAATATTCTTCCAAAAAATGAACATAGAATTGTCTTTCCATTTACCTTCTTAAGTTTTTTATAATTTTCAGTGTTATAAATCATTCACTTCCTGATTAATTTTATTCCTAAGTATTTTTTTTTTCTCACTAGGGTGAATGGGGTTGTTGTGTTAATTTCCTTTGGGAGAGTTCATTGTATATAGAACTGAAACTGATTTTTGTATGTTGGTTTTGTATCATGCAATTGTATTGAATTCGCTTATTAGTTTTAACAGGTTTTGAGTCTTTAGAGTTTCCCATATGTATGATCTTATCATCTGCAAACATAATTTTACTTCTTGTTTTCCAAAACGGATGCCTTTTCTTTTTCTTGTCCAATTGCTCTGTCTAGGACTTCCAGGACTGTGTCGAATAGAAGTGGTGAGGGTGTGCATTTTTGCCTGTACCAGAACTAGTGTTAAATATTTTGGTAACCGCTGGTTATGATGTTAGCTGTGGGCTTTTAATATATGTCTTTGATTGAATTTTTGAGTATTTTTATCATTAACGGATGTCCAATATTCATGAAGTGCTTTTTCTGCATCTATTGAGATGATCATATGCTGTTTGAATCTTTAATTTTGTTAACGTGGTTCATCACGGTGATTGGTTCCTGTTGAACCATCCTTGCATCCCAGGGTTCAGTCCCACTTGGTTATGGCGTGTAATCCTTTCAATATGCTATTAGATTTAGGTTTTCAGTATTGAGGATTCTTGCATTTGTAGCCATTAGAGATACCGGCTTCAAGCTTTTTTGCTTGCAGCGTCTCTATTGGCTTTGGTACCAGGGTGATGCTGGCATCATGAAATGAGTATCAGAGTATTTCCTCTTCTGTGTTTTGGATGTGGGTAAGAAAGACTGGTATTGATTCTGTGAAGCTTTGGTAGAATTCACCCATGAAGCCATTTGGCCCTGGGATTCTCTTTGTTGGGAAGTTTCAATTACTGATTCAATCTCTTTATTGGTTGTTGGACTCTTGAGACATTCTGTTTCTTTCTTGAGTCAGTCTTGGTAGGTTATGTTTTTAGGAATTTATCCATTTCTTCTACGTTATCCACTTAGTTGGTAAATAATTCCTCACAATAGTCTCTTAGGATCCTTTTTATATCTGAAGCATCTGTTGCAATGTCTCCTTCCTTGTTCATTTCTTTTTTTTAAAAAAATATTTATTTATTAGAGCACAAGCAGGGGGAGATGCAGAGGGAGAGGGAGAAGCAGGCTCCTCACTGAGCAGGGAGCCCGACATGGGGCTTGATCACTGGACTCTGGGATCACGACCTGAGCTGAAGGCTGACACATAACCAACCGAGCCACCCAGGCGCCCCTCTCCTTTTTCATTTCTGACTTTGAGTCTTCTCTCATTTTCTTAGTTGAAGGGTTTATCATTAAAAAAAAAAACACAGTTCTCAGTTTTGTGCGTTTTTTTTTTTCTATTGTTTTCCTGTTCTCTATTTTATTTCTGGTCTGATTTTAATTTCCCTCCTGTTAACTTTGAGCTTAGTTCTACTCTTTCTAGTTTCTTGAAGTGTAAAGTTAGTTTATTTTATAATTTTCTTCTCTTTTAATGTAGGCGTTTATCACTATAAACTTCTTAGTGCTACTTTCTTAAAGATTTTATTTTTAAGTAACCTCTATACCCAGCGTGGAGCTCAAACTCACGACCCTGAGATCACGGGTTGTACACTCCACTGACTGAGACAGCCAGGCACCCTTCTTAGTGCTAGTTTTGCTGCATTCATAAATTTTTATTTGTCCAAAGATATTTTTTAATTCCCTTTTGATTTCCTCTTTGGTTCAATGATTGTTCAAGAGGCTGTTGTTTAGTTTCCATTCGTTTGTGAATTTCCCAGTGTTTCTCCTGTTATTGACTGCTGGTTAGTTTGTTTTAGAGTTTTTATTAAGATCCAGTTAGTTAGCCTGTAGTGTCATGTTAGCTTCAGGTGCACAATACAGTGATTCAGCACTTCCACACTGTCGTGCGTGAGAAAGTACTCAGGTGGTCTTTTTTTTTTTTTTTTTTTTAAAGATTTTATTTATTTATTCAACAGAGATAGAGACAGCCAGCGAGAGAGGGAACACAAGCAGGGGCAGTGGGAGAGGAAGAAACAGGCTCATAGCGGAGGAGCCTGATGTGGGGCTCGATCCCATAACGCCGGGATCACGTCCTGAGCCGAAGGCAGACGCTTAACCGCTGTACCACCCAGGCGCCCCATCAGGTGGTCTTGATCTTACAGCTGCTTTAAAGATTTATTTATTTGAGAGACAGAGAGGACACACAAGTGGGGCAGAGGGAAAGGGAGAGGGAGAATGTGAAGCAGACTCCCCACTGCATGTGGAACCTGATGTGGGGCTCAGTCCCATGACCCACAATATCATGACCTGAGCCACCCAGGCACCCTGAGTTTGATCTTAAATGTAAGACCTGCTTTCTGACCTAAGATGTGCTCTATCCTGGAGACTGTTGCATGTGCACTTGGAAAGAATATGTACTCTGTTGCTCTTGGGTAGAAAGCTCTTCACCCTGTTCTGTTCCGTTGATCTGTGTGTCTGTGTCTTCATGCTGACAGCTTTGTAACGTAGCTTGAAGTCCAGCATTGTGATGCCACCAACTTTGGTTTTCTTTTTCAACGTTCTTCTGGCTATTCAGGGTCTTCTCTGGTTCCATACAAACTTTAGGATTATTTGTTCCAGCTCTGTGAAGAACGTTGATGGTATTTTGAGAGGGATCGCATTGAATGTGTAGATTGCTCTGGGCAGCATAGACATTTTAACGGTGTTTATTCCAATCCGCGACCATGGGATGTTTTTCCATTTCTTTGTATCTTCCTCAATTTCTTTCATAAATGTTCTGTAGTTTCTAGAATACAGATCCTTTACCTCTTGGGTTAGGTCTATACCTAGGTATCTAAAGGTTTTTGGTGCAGTTATTGTAAGTGAGATAGACTCCTTAATTTCTCTTTCTTCTGTCTCCTTGTTGTATAGAAATGCACATGATCTCTGTGCATCGATTTTATATCTTGCGACATTGCTGTGGAAAGAACTGAGATGTCCGCCGACAGATGAACGGATAGAAAAGGTGTGGTACATATAGACAATGGAATATTACTCAGCCGTCAGAAAGGATGTATACTTATCATTTACATCAGTGTGGATGGAACTGGAGGGCATCCTGAGCAAAATAAATCGAGCAGAAAAAACAATTGTCATGGTTTCAGTCATATGTGGAATATAAGAAACAGCACAGAGGACCATGGGGGAAGGGAGGGAAAACCGAATGGGAAGTCATCAGAGAAGGAGACGAATGAGAAACTCTTAACTATGGGGAACAAACTGAGGGTTGCTGGGGGGAGGTGGGTGGGAGGATGGGGTGACTGGGTGATGGGCTTTAAGGAGGGCACGTGATGTGATGAGCGCTGAGTGTTACAACTAAGGAATTATCGAGCTTTACATCTGAAACTAACGTGCTATATGTTGGCTAATTTAAAGTTTTAAAAAAGCTCTAGATTTGTTAGGTCCGTTCGGTCTGTAGTGTTCAAGTCTGCTGTTTCATTACTGATTTTTTTACTGTGCTCAGTTGGCACCATATAATACATCATTGGTTTGTGAGGTAGTGTTCAGTGATCCATTGGTTACAAATGACACCCAGTGCTCCCCACAACACGTGCCCTCCTTACTACCCACCGCCCGGCTACCCCACCCCCACCCCCTCCCTTCTGTAACCTCCGTTTGTTTCCCGGAGTCCGGAGTCTCTCATGGTTTGTCTCCCTCTCTGATTTCTTCCCAGTTTTCCCTCCCTTCATTACTGATTTTTAAAATGTGAGATTATTTTAAAGCTGTGTGCACATATCACATAATGGAATCAAAGGTATATTACAGCATTTCAAGGAAGAAATATTACGAGCAGCTCATTGACAATGAGGTTGAGGCTAAGCCGAGTTAAATATCCCGTCCAAGATTGTGCAGCACGTTCAAGGGACAGGAAGTCAGGCTCCCCTGTGTGGGTTCAAAGCTTCCCCCCACCGTGGTGCTTTCAGTAAAACCAGCTGGTGGGGGGGGCACAGGATGTTTTTATGGACCTACTATGTATGGAAACTCACCGATGAATGAGGTACGTGATGTGTTCCCATGTTAAGACTGACAAAATTGAAGCACAGAGAGTAGGTCACGTGTCCAAGGCCTGTCGTTATGGAGTGATGCATTGGGAAAATTCCAGTCCTGTCCTGAGAACTTCAACGTACTTTTCAGGCAAAACCAGAACTGACCTCGTCTGTCAGCTGTCTCGCTCGCCAGGGTAGGGAGAGAAGCAGATTCAAAGTCGTATCTGCTCTTAACCGCTACCTACATTTACAGCTGATACGGTTTGGGAGAAGCCTCCTCCACCATCACTGGGGCTGCAGACGGGAGGTCACAGCAGAGGAAATCCGGGAGCCCACGGTGCTCAGTAGAAAACAGCGTGTGCTCGTCTAGTGCCGGGTCGTCCTGGAAGTGGTCGAGACAAGGGTCTCTAGGATGGGGGACAAGGTCTCTATGCGTTGTCAGGGCCCCTAAGACCAGAAGGTGAATTGATTGTCTGCAAGCTGCGGATGCCTGGAGAGATCTGTCTCCTCCGTACGGAGGAATCCAGGCTTGACCCTGTGGACAAGTGTCCGTGTCAGGCACTGTGGTCGGTCTCTCTGCAAAGCCCATTCCTGCACTTCTGAACGTTCTGGTTTCGGGGCTTGGCACCGCAAAGGCAAAAAGAAACCACTGGACTGTAGTTTTCTGAGCTAGATCCGGGCTTGGGGAATAGGTCCGCGAATTTGGGGGTTCGTTATGAAGAGGCTCTCGGCTTTCACCTGGGATCTAGATCAAGGTTCTCAGCGTCAGTAGATTGACCCTCGTGACAAGATCTTTCTTTGTTGTGGGAGGACGTGCCTTGTGGGGCGTTGAGCAGCACCCCTGCCTCTTACCCGCCAGATGCCAGTAGCGGCAACCCTTCCTCCGGTTGTGACAGCTGAAAGTGTCCTCAGACAGGGCCAACTGTCCCCTGGGCCTGCAGTCAGCCGCTGGCACCGAGTGTCAGTGGGAGCGGAGGCTCGACCACCAGGAGCGGGTGTGTGCTGTGGGGTGATTTGGAAAGGACTCGCATGGGGGCTGACTCCAGGCAAGTGTGAGTTGGATAAGCGAGTGGAAAACTCGCACCAAGGCTCGAAGGATTTGTGTCCCTCGCCCCGTCAAAGAGATGTGTTCAGCTGATGAGGCTTGGGGGGCACGACGTTAAACTGCTGTACGTCACAGAAACAGCTAAGTTTCCTCGTCAGACGAACTCTCTTTGGATCTTCCATCTTGGCCATTTTGCATCTTCTGTCTTCCACAGATTGTTTTACTCGGATTCTTTTCCGAAAGCATGGTTCCAGCTGGTTCCAGGAAAGTAGGCTCCGTGATGGCATCGCTTGAACAACTTCGAGACCCAGCCAGGGGACTGAGAACTCGCAGAACTAACGAAGAAGCCAACGGATTCAAAATAACTGCTAACCCCAGATCGAGCAGGTAGGATTTCGTTCCATGGGACGGATGAGGATGATTATGACTTTTATGACTTTCTGTTTGAAACACTGCTGGCTATTTCCTGTTTTGATTTCCAGACTTAAAAATAAAAACTTCTCTTTTAAGCTATCTATAACTTAGAGCAGTTTGATAAATGCTTCACATCTGTTTACACTGAGTAATTTATCTTTTCTCCCTACCTGATCCCCCCAGAATTTGGAAACTGTGAGTGCGTGTTCTAATTTTCATGGCAACATAGTTATTTGCGTAAGTTCAATAAAAATCTCTTCTCTTCTTGGAACCGGACACAGTTGGAAACCAGTTGGTTAAAGTACCGAGGCCGTGACTGGAGTTTCATGTTTGAGGATGACGTGCATTGAGCCAGATACGGCCAGACAACTAGAAGGAACCAAAGCGGACTTTAAGGATCAAAGTCCTGCTTGGAGAAACCAGCCTCTGCCCGGTGTATGGGGCTCCCCACCTTACGGGTCAGTAAGGAACCTCGGGATATCTGGAGACCTTGAGAAGAGAGGAATTCACCCCAATCTATAGGTGTTGCAGGTAAGGCCCCATGGCAGATTCTCGGCTTGGCTTCCCGGCCTCGAGAGGCTTTTAAAAATCCAATCTGAGGGGCGCCTGGGTGGCACAGCGGTTAAGCGTCTGCCTTCGGCTCAGGGCGTGATCCCGGCGTTATGGGATCAAGCCCCGCATCAGGCTCCTCTGCTATGAGCCTGCTTCTTCCTCTCCCACTCCCCCTGCTTGTGTTCCCTCTCTCGCTGGCTGTCTCTATCTCTGTCGAATAAATAAATAAAATCTTAAAAAAAAAAAAAATCCAATCTGAGGGGGGCGCCTGGGTGGCTCAGTCGATTAGGCGTCTGCCTTTGCTCAGTCATGATCCCAGGGTCCTGGGATTGGGTCAGGATCCCCGCTCAGCGGGGAGCAAGCTTCTCCCTCTGCCCCTCCCCCTACTCTGCTTTCTCTCTCTCTTTCTCTCTCTCTCAGATGAATAAAATCTTAAAAAAACAAATATCCAATCTGAGATTGCTATGAAAACTTGCAGCAGAGCAAACTCCAAAAAAAAAAAAAAAAAGCCCTATCTGATCACTCTTCTTGCTGCACTTATGTAAATAATCAGTTTTCTGAAATCGGGCTGATTTTGCAAACAAAGTAGACGAACATTGATTATCTTTGATGGAAATGAGTATTCGTAGAGAGGTTTTGTTGTGGTTTGGTTTGGGTTTTTTTGCTTTGTCGTTTTTTGTTTTTTGTTTTAATGGAAAGCAGTAATGCCTGCCTGTGGGTTCTGTCTGGAGCATTCTGCCAGTCCTTACGGAATCTCGAATTCGAGTTTTCCCCAATATCCAGCTGCAAGTCTATCCTGAGAACTAATGCACTTTTCAGGCCAAACCAGAGCTGAGACCCTGTTTTTCAGGTCTGACTTTTTAAGGTCTCTTTTTCCTTTTTGTCTTACAATCATGAGAACAAAAGCTGTTCTTTTCCTGAAGCTGAAGGTAAACAACTTAATATAAACGTAAAAGGAAACTTAGGACCACAGTGACACCTGGCAGGCTTCCTGCTGCTCACTGTATGAGCCGCTCAGAAAGTTCATCTGCTGCCTGACGCCATCAAGAGACACTCTAAGTGCAAACCAGGAACATTCTTCAGATGGCCACTGCCCTCCCCGCTGCACATTTGAAGATGTGTCACGCTTGTTTACAAATCTCACTGGCTGCCCTGTGGACTCAGAAACTCGGTTTCTGTTCATCTTTTATGGTCCTAAAAACTCCCCTCTTTAACAACGCCTGTTAGTATCATCCCGCAAATATCGTCTCTACCAAGTCCAAGTTCAGCTGGTCCTTAAGAAGACAACCGAATGAGAAACTGGGCTGTATTTTTCAAAGGAAAGAATCTTTTTTCCTTGAACAAGAGGGGGGCTGACAAAGATTCTCTGCTTGACCTTTTCAGGTTCCTGAACCTTCTCCTGTACCCTTCTGTGCACGTCCTTGTAAAACCTAGATTCAGCAAGAACCCGCATGCTGGATATCTGCTCACCTCCATACCTGATGGGGTACTTACCCCCCATCTTCCAGGTGACGTCTGATTGACCTTCCTGCCTTCCACAAGGATCTGATCTGGTAGGTGTAGCCAGACCCCCTCTTACCGCAGGTCTCTCCCCTCAGTAATTTCTACCTACTGCCCCCCGTCCCCCGCTGCAAATACCCACTTGCTCGTGTTGAAGCAGGGTTCAGATCGCTCTCTCCCCCCACTGTGAACTCCCATCCAGTGGACCCCCCCCCCCCCGATGCTCCTGATGAAATCCTGCTTTACCATCTTGAACACAGGTCATGAAACGTGTTTTTCTCTAACAGACCTGCTGGCGGTGAATTCCGGCGGTGTTTGTGGAGCGGGGGATGGGCACCGACGCCCCCGGTCAGTAGCGGTGCCCCTTTCCCCAAGATTAAAGGGTTTTCTTTTTCCTCAGTTGAGCTAGGAAAGGAGGGGATGATTTTTCTTGTGATGGAGCATTACGGTTCAAAGGAAAGCGAAAGGAAGCGAACATCGCAGGAGCCCAGTCCCTGTTCTCGCCGAACACAGGTGCCGCTGCGGCTGCCTGTCCACCGAACACAGGCGGCGCCCCTGGAAACCTGGCGCGAGAGGCTTCCCGCAGCGCATGTCCCCGTCGGCCCTGCTAACCCGGCTCCGGGCCATCTGGAGGGGGAGGGGCTGCTGAGGGGCGCTCAGTGAGAGGCAGCTGGGAGCCCCAACCGCGTCTACACTGGGGTCTCCGAGACTCCCTCTCCGACCGGGCGCGCCTCCCGCAGGCCTGCTGTGTCCGTCCCCAGGGTGTCCCACGAAGGACAGTTCTTGGGGCTCCCTCCGTGAGAGCGATGGGCGTCTGGTGCGTTTCGTGGAGAAGCAGCCTGAAGGCGGTGTAGACGTCATTTTTCCACTCCCCCCCACCCCAGGGTTTTCCCACCACCCCGCCCGTCTGTGCGCTCTGCCGTCACAGGCTCTGCGCTGCTCTAGCCGAGCTCCTGCAGCAGGCGCCCCGGGGTGCGCCCCAGTGAGTGCCTGCGGACCCCCCTCTTCCCCTCCGCGAGCCCCCTTCGGTTTGGGGCTAGCTGTCTAGAGTGCAGCCCCAGCTCTCTGCAGTCGGAGGTTTGTACAGCTCTTTCTCGTCACAAGCCGGGGCGGGAGCAACGTTCTCTCTCCCTCTCGGCGGCGCAGGGCTGAAGCCAGATGTCCCAGAACCCCTTTTTCCAGGGGGCAGCGGTGGGCCGTTCGGACCGGGGCTGCTCTTACTCCCCCGAGCTGTCCTGCGAGGGGGCCGGGAGGAGACAGGGCAGCGGGGGCGTCAGAGGGACTCTGCCGGTGCTCCCAGGCTGCAGAGACGTGCCAGGGGGTCTGGCTTGCAGCGACCAGTGTGTCCTCTGCCGGAAGACCCTCGGTCTCCTCCGTCAGGTGCTGTCCGCTGCCCTTAGTCCGGTGCCGCCCGCTGTTTACTCCTCCGGGGTCTCTCCGCCCAGGTTCCAAGCTCGTCCGGGTCTGCGCGCTCGGCCGGCTGCCAGATTCCTCCTCCTCAGCTCCCACTCCGGAGGGACGACCGGCTCTGCGCGCCAAACACGGCGCTTTACCTGTGTCAGCTGCTGAGCTCAGCCGTTCTGGCAGCTTCTGCGGCCAATTTAAAGGGATCATTCCACCCAAATTCAAGACGTGAAGCCAGCAGTCCGGGAGCTTCACTGAAACCCAGGGCTGCGTTGAGATGTCTGGTCCACCCTCGTTGGAGCGGATCCCAGCACGCTCCCGTTACCCCAGTGCGGAGCCCTGCTGCTCTGCCCGGGGCGAGGGCTTGGTGAGACACGACGACGCCGTCACCCCGAGCGGCTCGGACCAGGTAGGAGGAGCGTGCGCGCGCGGGGGTTCGGGGTTCGCGCAGGTAGGAGGAGCGTGCGCGCGCGGGGGTTCGGGGTTCGCGCAGGTAGGAGGAGCGTGCGCGCGCGGGGGTTCGGGGTTCGCGCAGGTAGGAGGAGCGTGCGCGCGCGGGGGTTCGGGGTTCGCGCAGGCGTGGGCTGGTCTGTGTGCTTGAGGGGAGGCTGCTCTTCGGCGGCCCGTGCGCATTTCATGAGGAAATACGTTTCTGCAGCAGCCGGGAGATAATAGTGATCATGATATTGTCTGGTAATAAATAACAGGTGACACCTGCCTAGAACTTGAAATGTATAAAGAACTGTTTTGAGGGCTTTATATGCTTCATGGAGTTCAGTCCTCGCAGGAAATGGATGAAATCACTAAGAAGGTTAATATTTTACCAAATGATGAAAAATAGGGATTTTCTATGATTATGCTAACATAATAAAAAGTAATAACTTTAATTTGTAAAAGTTTCCTCAAGAACGTAAGTTTAAAACTCCAGTTGTTTTCAAATGACAGAATGACCTTCCTGAATTTACATCATGGCAATTGCTGGATATTAATCAGATCAATCAAAAATAAAACACTGCAGTATTGTCACACTTTTTAAAAAGATTTTATTTTTAGAGGGGGCAGAGGGAGAAGCAGACTCTCCACTGAGCGGGGACCTGGACGCAGGACTCGATCCCAGGACCCCGGGATCATGACCCGAGCAGAAGGCAGATGCTTAACTGACTGAGCCACCAGGCGCCCCTCACATTAATTTCTGATTCGTCTTTCAGGACACGATTGCCGAAGTGTCTGATGCTGAAGACTGAGAAGGCACCTCAGTGTCTGGAGTACAGGTGCTGCTTATGTTAATAAAGGTAAGTGTGGTCACACGTGGAACTCCTATGGAAAGAAGAACTGTCCTGAGAACCACACCATTAAAGACAGGGCCTGGGTCGTATTAATTTTCTCTATTTAGCTCGTAAATAAAGGGGTGGATTAAACAGGAGAAGGGGACCAGTCTGAGAGATGTATAGGACTTGTGGGCTTGGAGAGCAGTTGGCTGGGGGGGCGGGGGAGGGCTACGAGGAGGTGAAGACAGAGCATTAATCTGATACTGTGTCTACTTAGACGGAGATTTGAAAAGGAGCAGGACAGAGCAAAGGGATACTGGTTTCCCACAGTGAAGTGGGACTCACTTATAAAGACATTCATTCTAAGGGTCTAAATTTAATATCCATTAGCCAACAGAGTACATCATTACTTTCAGATGTAGGGTTCAAGGATTCATCGGTTGTGTATAACACCCAGTGCTCATCACATCCCCGCTACCCCATCCCCCACTCACCTCCCTTTCCGCAGCCCTCAGTTTGTTTCCCAGAGTCAAGAGTCTCTCATGGTTCGTCTCCCACTCTGATTTCTTCCCCTATGATCCTCTCCCTCGTTTCTTAAATTCCACATGAGTGAAAGCATATAATTGTCCTTCTCTGCTTGACTTACTTCCCTTAGCATAATCCCCTCCAGTTCCATCCACGTCGATGTAAATGGTAAGTAGTCATCCTTTCCGATGGCTGAGTAATACTCCACTGCATATATGGAGCACATCTTCATCCATTCCCCTGTTGAAGGCATGTCGGCCCCTTCCACAGTTTGGTTACTGTGGACATCGCTGCTGTGAACTGGAAAACAGTACGGAGCTTCCTCAGGACGTGACGAACAGAGCTGCCCTACGACCCAGCAATTGCACTACTAGGGATTTACCCCAAAGATACAGATGTAGTGAAAAGAAGCCTTTTATCTTGACATGGTCCCAATGGTTCATTTTTCCTTTTGTTTCTAGGGCTCTAAATTTGAACTGAGAAAACCAAAGCGCAGGGAGCACCTGGCGTGAAGGTAGGATTTTGGATTCTTCAGCTTTCCGGGCTCTTTCAGATAAAAGCTCTGTCCGCCTGGAGGTGGAGTGTGCGGGAGAGGAGGACCGAGAGCAGATATTACATAGTCAAGATGATGGTGGCCCATCTCAGACTGACGGGCTCGGGGCACTCGGGGAACCTCTCACAATGTTAACGTAACACACACACAATGACTGTCCCCGTTGTCTCACACCCAGGAGCGCACGGAGTGACTGAGCTGGGCTGCTGGGGGAGCGTAACTGGGGCCGTACTGTCCCCAACTCCGCCAGGTCCCCCTGGATCGAGTCTACCTCTTGGCCGGAAGTCCTCAGAGACCAGGACGGACCGTGTCTTCTGACTGCAGACATCTGCCCCACGTCCGGGTCCACCTCCAAGGTGAGTCGGTGCTCGGCCCCTCGAAGGACGCTGAGGAAGTTCTGTCATTTGATAGGATGATGAGTCGACCAAGCACCCCACATGCACAGCGTGTCTGCCCCTCCATCCGCCGCCGTAACTGACCGATGAGGACACTGTCTTGGGAACCCAGAGTGCAGCTCAGAATGTTCGCTCAATGCGGGGACGCGTGGCGGCCGTTACCAGTCAGTCACACTCGCCTGAGGTTAGGCTCCTTCTACCGTCCTTAGAAGTAAAGAAGTGCTGTCGGGGGAGGAGAGCTGGAAGAGCAGACGGACGACGGGCAAGATTCAGGTTCTCTACCCCCAGCTGCTCTGAACAGAGGCGCAGTCCGAGTCTGGGAAAGGAGGAAATGCGCAGCCCGAGGAGAGAGACAGAGACAAACGTCTAGGCTGCATGTTGGTAAAATCCTTGTTGTTTCAGGTCATTTATAGCCTCAGGAATCCAAGAGGTCACGACATCTTCTTACCGCTTGTTGCAAGGATTACCCGCCCAGAGGACTTTGTGTGAACACTCGAACTGCTTTGCCCAAGGTGATGGTGAGAGGAGTCGAGACCTTTTATTTTTAAATGTGGAATGATAACAATTGCTCTGTGTCAGAAATTCAACTCATGTCTGCATTTTTTTAAAAACAGTGAATCTATGATCCGTGATTGTTTAACGTTTGCTTAATGTCCTTAGTGGGAAGGCAAAGCTCATGTCCTTCTCGATTTTTATTCGAAGAATCTTTCCATCTGTGAAGGACTTATTTTAAATGACTGAACATACATTCTTTACTTCTGTACTTTTCAATTCTTTCTGTGGCCTCATCTTTTCCCTGAACTTTTTTTTATAATATTTTTTTATTATGTTAGTCACCATACAGTACATCCCTGGTTTTTGATGTCAAGTTCCATGACTCATTAATTGCATATAACACCCGGTGCTCCATGCAATACGTGCCCTCCTTACTACCCATCACCAGCCTATCCCATCCCCCACCCCCTCCCCTCTGAAACCCTCTGTTTCCCAGAGTCCACAGTCTCTCGTGGTTCATTCCCCCTTCTGTTTACATGCCCGACTTGAATTCTTTATTGATAGAGGTCGTTGCTTTATAAAAGTTTTTATTCAGGACTTATTAAATTGTGCCCTTCTCCTTGGCATTTTTCTGTGGAGAAGTTGTCAGAGGCCGTTTATTATCCTGTAGCTCTCTGGTTTGATTTTGGATAACTGTGTCGTTCCAGGGCTGCTCTCTTTTTGACCATTTGGGACGGAAAGAGGCTTTTTCTCATCTAGATCTATGAGAAGGTTTTCGAAAGGGCCTGGAAGCTGTGTTCTTATGACTCAGGGATTTCTGTGAGAGTTGTTGGCCTTTTTCCACAACCGATTTCTTTAATGGGTAGTTCGGAATCCAAGCGGACTCTTCTCTTTGACACCTACCCCACGTACGGAGTGCTTCCTGCAAATAGGACTGACCCGTGCGTTTCTTCGCTCAGCTAGGACTCCTGTATTTCTTGGAATCAACGTAGAACGAGGCCTCTACCCGCCGTCAGTCACGTTGCGTCTATTGCCAGCAAGGTCTTACGGCTTCGTTTTTCAGGGTGTGTATTTCACCCTCAATAAGGTAATTTGCTGAGGTTTCTTTTTATTTTTTTACATTTTTGGAATATTTTCAGACACAGATTTGTAACTGAATACCCAGATAGAGCAAATATTAACCTATTTCATAAGAATTATATTATGATCATAGAAAATCAACATTTAAATACGGATTCCCTGCTATCAATCACCGGAAGACGCCTCACATTTCACCAGTTGACACTGATGTTCTGTTTCTGCTGTTCCTGGGTCCAGCCCCACATCCCACCTCGCATGTAGCCATTCTGTCTCTTTAGAATTCTTTAGGCTGAAACAGGGCTTGTTTCTAGCATCTTGACGCTTTGAAAGGGTACCGTCTAGTTATGGTGTAGAATGTCCCTCAGTCTGGGGTCTCTGATCGTTCCTCACTGAAATTCAAGATCCACCCTTTTGGCAAGATGTGTGTGCTTCGTCTCATCAGGAGTCACATAATCTCTATTTTACTCTTTACAAGTGAAGTGAACTGTTCGTTTGGCTAAGGTGTTACCTGTGCTGTTTCTCCACTATGAAGATTTTCTATTTTAATATCAATGTGTCTCATGGAGAGTTAGCGATTGTCACTGTTAGAACCTGTTGAAGTTTCTTGTCGGAAACAGTTACGACTATGATGTGTCCTTAGTGGTTGGTTCTATATCCATTATTCTTACTAAATTTACTTTATTTCCTATTGATCAGTATTAAGTTCGTCTGTAACGCTGTCTCACATTTGGCCTCCTCACCAGCGATGTGTGAGGGGCTCATGTCCCCATCTGTCTTGCTACCCGAATGTGGGGTTTTACTTGTTCGTTTTCTGTCAATCTGATCGGTCAATAACGGTATCCTTGAGAGGTGGAGGGGGGACGGTACAATGTCGTCCAGAGTGAGAAGACACCTGGAGACTGAAAAATGATGCAAGCTACTCCCTACCATTTACAGAGCTTCTTAAAAATTTATTTAAATTCAATTAGCCAAACCATCACTGGTTTTTGATACACTGAACTGGTGAATCGTTGAACATTGTAACACCCAGTGCTCATCAAATCATATGCCCATCACCCAGTTATCCCATTCCCCCACCCACCTCCCTTCCTGCGACCCTCAGTTTGTTTCCTGGAGTCAAGAATCTCATATGGTTTGTCTCCCTGATTTCTTCCCATTTGGTTTTCCCTCCCTTCTCCTATTGTCCTGGGCACTATCTCTTATACTCCACATATGAGTGAAACCATATAATTGTCTTTCTCTGCTTATTTCACTTCGCATCAGACCCTCCAGTTCCATCCATGTTGATGCAAATGGTGGGTAATCGTTCTTTCTGAGGGCTAATATTCCATTGTATATATGGACCACATCTTCTTTATCCATCTGTTGAAGGGCATCTTGGCTCCTTCCACAGTGGATAATGCTGCTATGAACATTGGGGTGCAGGTGCCCCTTCTTTTCACTACATCTGTATCTTTGTGGTAAATACCCAATAGTGCAATTGCTGGGTCACAGGGTAGCTCTATTTTTAACATCTTGAGGAACCTCCATACTGTTGTCCGGAGTGGCTGTACCAACTTGCATTCCCACCAACAGTGTAAGAGGGATCCCCTTTCTCCACATCCTTTCCAACATTTGTTGTTTCCTGCCTTGTTAATTTTTGCCATTCTAACTGGTGTAAGGTGGTATCTCATTCTGGTTTTGATCTGAATTTCCCTGAGGGCTAGTGATGTTGAATATTTTTTCATGTGTCTGTTAGCCATTTGTCTGTCTTCTGCCCATTCCTTATAGATCTTGGATTCCAGCCCTTTATCTGAAATGTCATTTGCAAATATCTTCTCCCATTCTGTGGGTTGCCTTTTAGTTTTCTTGACTGTTTCCTGTGCTGTGCGGAAGTTTTTATCTTGATGAACGCCCAAAAGTTCATTTTCGCTTCTGTTTCCCTTGCCGTTAGAGACCTGTCTTGCAAAAAGTTGCTTTATCCAAGGTTGAAGAAGATACTGCCTGTGTTCTCCTCTAGGATTTTGATGGATTCCTGTCTCACGTCGAGGTATTGCATCCATTTTGCGTCTATTTTTGTGTATGGGGTAAGGAAAGGGTCCAGTTTCATTCTTCTGGGTAGAGGTGTCCAATTTCCCAGCACCGTTAATTGAAGAGACTGCCTTTTTTCCACTGGATGTTCTTTCCTGCTTTGTAGAAGATTAGTTGACCATAGAGTTGAGGGGCCATTTCTGGAGTTTCTATTCTGTTCCATTGATCTATGTGTCTGTTTTTGTGCCAGTATCCTGCTGTCTTGGTGATCACAGCTTTGTGATAATAGCTTCAAATCAGGCATTGTGGTGCCCGCAGCTTTGGTTTTGTTTTTCAACATTCCCCTGGCTATTCGGGGCCCTTTCTGGTTGCATACAAATTTTAGGAGTGTCTGTTGCAGCTCCGTGAAACATGTCCCTGGTAGTTTGGTAGGGATCGCATGGAAGGTGAGCAGTGTTTTTTCTTCCAATCCATGAGCACGGGATGTTTTTCCATTTCTAGAGTCTAGATCCTCTTTGGCTAGATTAATTCCAAGATATCTTATGGTTTTTGGTGCTCTTGTAAATGGAATCGATTCCCTAATTTCTCTTTCTTCCATCACATTGTTAGTATATAGAAAGGGAACTGATTTCTGTGCACTGATACTGTATCCTGCCGTGATGCTGTATGAGTTCTAGCGATTTTGGGGTGGAATCTTCCAGATTTTCCACATAAAGTATCATGTCACCTGCGAAGAGAGTTTGAATTCTTTGCCAATTTGAATGCCTTTTCTGATTGCTGAGGCTAGGAGTTCTAGTACTATGCGGAACAGTAGTGGTGAGAGTGGGGCTCCTCACGTTCCTGACCTGAAGGGAAAAGCTCCCCATTGAGAATGATATGTGCTGTGGGTTTTTCGTAGATGGTTTTTATGGAATTGAGGAATGTACCCTCTATCCCTACACTCTGAAGAGTTTTCATCAGGAAATGATGCTGTGTTTTGTCAAATGCTTTTTCCGCATCTATTTGAGAGGATCATATGGTTCTTGTTGATGTGATCTTTCATGCTGATTTGCGAATGTTGAACCACCCTTGCATCCCAGGAATAAATCTCACCTGGTTGTGAGATTGTGCATTTGGGGTTTTTCTAAATTTTTTGACAGAGGCTTGGATGGCTATGTACTTCCCTCTAAGCACCACCTTTGCAGTATCCCATAGGGTTTCAACCAGTTACAATGGCTAAAATTAACAAGATGAGGAACAACAAATGTTGGCGAGGATGTGGAGAGAGGGGTGCCCTCTTACACACTGGTGGGAATGCAGGCTGTTACTGCCACTCTGGAGACAGTATGGAAGTTCCTCAAAAAGTTTTCCTTCTTTTTCAAATTTATTTGACAGCCAGCGAGAGAGGGAACACAAGCAGGGGGAGTGGGAGAGGAAGAAGCAGGCTCCCAGCGGAGGAGCCTGATGTGAGGCTCGATCCCAGAATGCTGGGATCATGCCCTGAGCCGAAGGCAGATGCTTAATGACTGAGCCACCCAGGCACCCCTCTTTTTCAATTTTTTGAAACTTCCAAACTCATTCTACGAGGCCAACATTACCTTGATCCCCAAACCACGCAAAGACCCCATCAAAAAGGAGAATTACAGACCGATATCCCTGATGAATATGGGTGCCAAAATTCTCAACAAGATCCTAGCTAATAGCATCCAACAGTACATTAAAAGGATTATCCATCACGACCAGGTGGGATTCATCCCTGGGATGCAAGGGTGGTTCAACATTCGCAAATCAATGTGACAGAACACAAGACACAAGAATCAGATGGTCCTCTCAATTGATGCAGAAAAAGCATTTGACAAAATACAGCGTACATTCCTCAATTTCATAAAAAACATATGAAAAGCCCACAGCCAATATTCTCAATGGGGAAAAGCTGGAAGCCTTTCCCTTAAGATCAGGAACAGGACGAGGATGCCGCTATTATTCAACATAGTACTAGAAGTCCTTGCAACAGCAATCAGACAACAAAAAGAAATAAAAGGCATCCAAATTGGCAAAAAAGAAGTCAAACTGTCTCTCTTCACAGATGACATGATACAGTATGTGAAAAACCCAAAACACTCCACCCCCAAATTACTAGAACTCAAACAGCAATTCAGTAATGTTGCAGGATACAAAATCAATGCACAGAAATCAGTTGCATTTCTATATACGAACAATGACACTGAAGAAAGAGAAATTAGGGAATCGATTCCATTTACAATAGCACCAAAAACCGTAAGATATCTTGGAATTAATCTAACCAAAGAGGTAAAGGATCTATACTCCAGAAACTCCAGAACACTTATGAAAGAAATGGAAAAACATCCCATGCTCACAGTTTGGCAGAATAAACATAGTTAAAATGTCTATGCTACCCAGAGCAATCTGTACTTTCAAAGTCATCCCGATCAAAATACCAATGCCATTTTTCAAAGTGCTGAAACAAACAATCCTGAAATTTGTATGGAACCAGAAAAGACCCTGAATTGCCAAGAAAATGTTGAAAAAGAAAAACAGTGTTGGGGGTATCACATTGCTTGACTTCAAGCTGTACTACAAAGCTGTGATCACCAAGAAAGCATGGTATTGGCACAAAACAGACACACAGACCAATAGAACAGAACAGAGACTCCAGAAATGGACCCTCGGCTCTATGGTCAACTATCTTCAACAAAGCAGAAAAGAATATCCAATGGAAAAAAGATAGTCTCTTCAATAAATAGTGCTGAGAAAATTGGACCGTTATATACAGAAGAATGAAACTTGACCACTCTCTCCCACCACACACAAAGATAAACTCTAAATGGATGGAAGACCTCGATGTGAGACAGGAATCCATCAAAATCCTAGAGGAAAACAGGCAGTAACCGACATCGGCCACAGCAACTTCTTTCATGACACGTCTCCAAAGGCAAGGGAAACAAAAGCTAAAATGAACTTTTGGGACTTCATCAAGATAAAAAGCTTCTGCACAGCCAAGGAAACAGTCAACAAAACTAAAAGGCAGCCCATGGAATGGGAGAAGATATTTGCAAACGACACTACAGATAAAGGACTGGTATCCAAGATCTACAAAGAACTTCAACACCCCAAAACAATCAAGTAATGGGCAGAAGACATGAACAGACACAGTTCCAATGAGCTGACACATGAAAAAATGTTCAACATCACTTGGCATCAGGGAAATTCAAATCAAACCCACATGGAGATACCACCTTACACCAGTTAGAATGGCAAAAAATTGACAAGGCAGGAAATAACAAATGTTGGAGAGGATGTGGAGAAAGGGGATCCCTCTTACAATGTTTATGGGAATGCAAGCTGGTACAACCATTGGAAAACAGTGTGGAGGTTCCTCAGAAAGTTAAAAATTGAGCTACCCCATGACCCAGCAATTGCACTACTGGTATTTACCCCAAAGATACAGATGTAGTGAAAAGAAGGACCATATGCACCCCAATGTTCATAGCAGCCGTGTCCACAATAGCCAAACTGTGGAAGGAGCTGAGATGCCCTTCAACAGACGAACAGATAAAGAAGATGTGGTCCATATTTACAATGGAATACTACTCAGCCATCAGAACAATTACCCAATATTTGCATTGACATGGATGGAACTGGAGGAGATTATGCTAAGTGAAGTAAGTCAAGCAGAGAAAGACAATTATCATATGATTTCACTCATTTGTGGAACATAAGGAATATCAGGGAGATCGGTAGGAGAAGAAAGGGGAAAACGAAGGGGGAGAAAGCAGAGGGGGAGACGAACCATGAGAGACTCCGTACTCTGTTTCCCAGAGGGTTACAGAAGGGTGGGGGTGGGTGTTGAGGAGGGCAGGTGTTGTGATGAGCACTGGGTGTTACACACAACTGACGAATCACGGAACACTACCTCAGACGCTAGAGCAGCACGGTATGTTGGCTCATTGAACATAAGAGACAAATTCACCCTATAGGCCAATTAATCTGTGACAAAGTAGGCAAAAATATCCAATGGGGAAAAGACTGCCTTCAATAAATGGTGCTGGGAAACGGACCATTATATTACACCACACACAGACTCAACACGGATTAAAGACCTAGAGGAAAATAGTAACGGATGTGGCTCCTCAGACAAGGGAAAAAAAAGCAAAAATAAACTACTGGGGCGACCCCAAAATGAACAGCTTTCACACAGAAAAGGAAACAAAACAAAAAGGTGAGCTACTGCATGGGAGAAGATACTTGGAAATAATACATCTGGTAAGGGGTTAATATCTAAAATGTATAACTTGTACAATTCAATACCAAAAAACGAACACTCTGATTTAAAAAGGGCAGAGGACCTGAATCGACATTTTTGCAAGGAAGACCTACAGATGCCAACAGCCGTGAAAAGAAGCGCAGCATCACTCGCCACACCAGCAACATGCCAGTCAAACCACGAGGAGCTCTCACACCTGTCAAAACAGCTGGCATCTTAAAAATAAGTGTTGGCAAGGATGTGAATAAGAGTAAACCCTCACATATGGTTCGAGGGAATGTAAATTAGTGTGGTCACTGTGGAAAACGGCATGGAGGTTCCTCAAAATAGTAAATATATGATGCAGTAATTCCACCACTGGGTATTTACCCAAAGAGAAAACTATTTTGAAAAAAATATACGCACCCCTATATTTATTACAGTATTATTTACAGCAGCCAAGATACGCAAGTAACCCAAGTGTCCATTGATTGTGGGTGGGTGTGTGTGCACACCCAGTGGAATATTGTTCAGCAACAATGAGATCTTGCCATTTGCAGCGACATGGATGGACCTGTAATGGTATTATGCAGGGTATTTTCAAATGACCTTATGCAATGGTAAGTGAAATAAGTCAAAGACAAATACCATACGATTTTCCTTATATGTTGACTCTAAAAAACAACTGCAGAAACAGACGCATGAATCCAGAGAACTGTGGTTGCTAGAAGAGAGGGATGGAAGATGGGCCAAATGGGTGAAGGGGAGTGGATTCCCAGTTATGGAATAAGTCACAGGGATAACAGTTACAGCCTCGGGACTTGAGTCCATGGAGTGAGAGCACTTGTGGTGACAGAAGGCAGCTACAGTCGTGGTGAGCACAGCATGATGTACAGAGTTGTCAAATCACTACTCTGTACACCTGACACTAGTGTAACATTGCGTGTCAACTATATTTCATTAAAAGAAAACCTTGTGGAATAGTGGAAATTAACTCCAAAGAATGTGAGTGGTGGTGTATTATTTTGACTCAAGAAAGGACACCTGTAGCAGATTCTAAACAGGTGCTTGGATAGACAGTGAAGACTATGAAGTGAATGTGCACAGAGATAATGCCCACAGGTGCAAGTTTTTCTAACAAAACCTGTCCAATTTTGGAATAGCCTCTTGCCTTTATTGATGGTCAACTCCACCACAAAGGAGGTTTTAGAGCAGAAATGATTTGTCCAGGATATTGCAGATAGTATCCACTGGGGCAGTGTCTTAAGGATGCTATCCTTTGGAAAGCTTTCTACACCAACCCCTACATTATTGAGAAACCATACAGAGTAATAGTTAAGGTATTTAAGGCCAATGGGTATGGAACTATGAGGCTGTGTTCTCACCTTGCCACTGCCTTTAAGTCTCTGTGACCTTGTATGAGGCCGCAGAAAATGGTGGCAAGAATATACAATGGGGAAAAGACACTCTCTTCAACAATGGTGTTGGGAAAATTGGACAGCCACATGAATGAAACTGGACCATTTTCTTACACCATACACAAAGATAAACTCAAAATGGGTGAAAGACCTCAATGTGAGACAGAAATCCATCAAAATCCTAGAGGAGAACACAGGCAGCAACCTCTTCCACCTTGGCCACAGCAACTTCTGGCTAGACACGTCTCCAAAGGCAAGGGAAACAAAAGCAAAAATGAACTTTTGGGACCTCAAGATAAAAAGCTTCTGCACAGCAGAGGAAACAGTCAACAAAACTAAAAGGCAATCCACAGACTGGGAGAAGATATTTGCAAATAACATTTCAGATAAAGGGCTGGTATCCAAGATCTACAAAGAATCCAGTCAAGAAATGGGCAGAAGACATGAACAGACACTTCTCTGAAGAAGACATACAAATGGCTAACAGACACATGAAAAAATGTTCAACGTTACTTGGTATCAGGGAAATACAAATCAAAACTGCAATGTTACCACCTCACACCAGTCAGAATGGCAAAAATTAACAAGTCAGGAAACGACAGATGTTGGTGAGGATGTGGAGAAAGGGGAACCCTTTTACACTGTTGGTGCAAATGCAAGCTGGTGCAGCCACTCTGGGAAACAGTATGGAGGTTCCTCAAGATGTTAAAAATAGAGCTACCCTATGACCCAGCAATTGCACTATTGGGTATTTACCCCAAAGATAGATATAGTGAAAAGAAGGGGCACCTGTACCCCTATGTTCATAGCAGCAATATGCACAATAGCCACACTGGGGAAAGAGCTGAGATGTCTACTGATGGGTGGATGAATCAAGAAGGTGTGGTCCATATATACAATGGAATATTACTCAGCCATCAATGGTAATTCATCAAAAAGGATGAATACTTAACATTTGCATCAACATGGAGGGAACTGGATAGTATTGCTGAGTGAAACAAGTCAATCAGAGAAACACAATCAGATGGTTTCACTTGTATGTGGAATATAGCAAACAGCGCAGAGGATCATAGGGAAAAGGAGGGAAAACTGGGAAGTCATCAGAGAGGGAGAAAAACCATGAGAAACTCTTAACTACAGGAAACAAACTGAGGGCTGCTAGGGGAGGTGGGTGAGGGGTGAGGTAATTGGGTGACAGGCATTAAGGAGGGCAAGTGAAGTGATGAGCACTGGGTGTTATATGTAACTTATAAATTATTGACCATTACATCTGAAACTAATGATGTACTAAATGTTAGCTAATTGAATTAAAAAAAAAATTCTGTATGATCCAGCAATCCCAATTGTGGGTTTATATCCAAAATAATTAAATCAGGTTCTCAAAATGGTATCTGCGTTCCCATGTTCATTGCAGTAATAGTCACAGTAACCAAGATACGGAAACAACCTAAATATCTTTCGACAGATGAATGGATAAAGAAAAAGTGGTACATACTTAAAAAGGAAGGAAATTCTGGATATAGGACAAAGTAGACGAATCTGAAGGACATTATGCTAGGTGAAATAAGCCAGTTAGAGGAAGACAAATACTGTAAATTCCACTTTATGAGGTATCTAAAAGTCAAACGTGCCATTGGCATTTTTCAAGGAGCTGGAATAAACAATCCTGAAATTTGTATGGAACCAGAAAATACCCCAAATCTCCAAGGAAATATTGGAAAAGAAAAACAAACTGGGGGCATCACGTTGCCTGATCGCAAGCTATATTACAGAACTGTGATCACCAAACAGCATGGTATTGGCACAAAAACAGACACACAGACCAATGAAACAGAATAGACACTCCAGAAATGGACCCTCAACTCTATGGTCAACTAATTTTTCACAAATCAGAAAAAAAAATATCCAGTGGGAAAAAAGTCTCTTCAATAAGTGGTGTTGGGAAAATTGGACAGCTACATACAGTAGAATGAAACTGGACCATTCCCTTACACCATACACAAAGATAAACTCATAATGGATGAAAGACCTTGATGTGAGACAGGAATCCATCAAAATCACAGACGAGAATATAGGCTGTAACCTCTTCAACATCGGCCACAGCAACTTCTTTCATGACACATCTCCAAAGGCAAGAGAAACAGTTGCATTTCTATACACGAACAATGAGACTGAAGAAAGAGAAATTAGGGAATCAATTCCATTTACAATAGCACCAAAAATCATACGATATTTTGGAATTAACCAGAGAGGTAAAGAATCTATTTTCTAGAAACTACAGATCACTCTTGAAAGACATTGAAGGAGCACTGGGTGTTATAAGCAAGTAATGAATCATGGAACTTTACATCAAAACTAGGGATGTACTGTATGGGGACTAACATAAAAAATGGGCAGAAGATATAAACAGACACTTTTCCAATGAAGACATAGAAATGGCTGACAGACACATGAAAAAATGTTCAACATCATTAGCCATCAGGGAAATTCAAATCAAAACCACACTGAGATACCACCTTACACCAGTTAGAATGGCAAAAATTAACAAAACAGGAAACAACAAATGTTGGAGAGGATGTGGAGAAGGGGATCCCTCTTACACTGTTGGTAGGAATGCAAGCTGGTACAGCCGCTCTGGAAAACAGTGTGGAGGTTCCTCAAGACGTTAAAAATAGAGCTACCCTGTGACTCAGCAATTGCACTACCAGGTATTTACCCCAAAGATACAGACATAGTAAAGAGAAGGGGCATCTGCACCCCAATATTAATAGCAGCAATGTCCACAATGTCCAAACTGTGGAAGGAGCTGAGATGCCCTTCAACAGATGACTGGATAAAGAAGATGTGGTCCATATATACAATGGAATATTCCTCAGCTATCACAAAGAACAATTACCCACCATTTGCATCGACATGGATGGAAGTGGAGGGGGTTATGCTAAGTGAAGAAAGTCAAGCAGAGAAAGACAGTTATCATATGGTTTCACTCATATGTGGGACATAAGGAATAGCAGGGAGGACCGTAGGGGAAGGGAGGGAAAACTTAAGGGGGAGAAATCAGAGACGGAGACAAACCATGGGAGACTCTGGACTCCAGGAAGCAAACTGAGGGTTTCCGAGGGGAGGGGGTGGGGGGACGGGGTAGCCAGGTGATGGGTATTGAGGAGGGGAAGTGTTGTGAGGAGCACTGGGTGTTATACGCAACTAACGAATCACTGACCGCTCCGTCAGTAACTAATGCCGTACTATACAGTCGCTAACTGAACGTAACAGAAATAAATAGAAGAGTCACACTTGGAAAAACAGAACAGAGACTGGCAGTTGACCAGGGACCGTGGGGATAGGCCAACTGGGAGTTACTGCTTAACAGGTGGAAGATTTTAGTTCCAGAAGACAGTTCAGTTGTAGAGATCTGTTCAGCATTGTGCCTACAGCTAACGCACTACGTGATACATTGTCAAATCTGCGGAGATTTTGGGGGAGATAGTGGAGGGAGAGGATCCTGTGCTCACCCCGTCCCACGGACACACCGAGATAACTGTGTGTGCAACTAACTGTGAAGATGGCCTGGAGCCTGCAGGACAGGTGTCCCACAGCTCCTCACGGACAGACCATGCTGAAAGGGGGGAGGGGTGGAGATGCCGTGGGAACCAAAACCCTACACAACTAGCCACAAGCAGGAGGCCTCACAAGCACGGGCAGTGGATCAGACCCCACCCCAGGCACTGGGGACCCACGCTGAGAAGATAAGTTCCCATAACGTTTGACTTTGAAACTCAGCAGGGCTTAAGCCTGGGAGCTTTAAAAAATCAGCAGGTTAACTTTTATTTAACATGGTACTTGAAGTCCTCGACACAGCACTCAGAAAAAAATAAGAAGAGGCACCCTTATTGGTAAAGAAGTTAAACTGTCACTATTTGCAGGTGACAGGACACTATACATAGAAAATCCTAAAGACTCCTCCCCTAATAAGTGGCTAAAAGCAATAAATGAATTAGGTAAACTTCAGGATACAAAGTGAATACCCAGAAATCAGTAGCATTTCTACACACTAATAACAAAGTAGCATAAAGTCAAATTAAGAAAATCACTCCATTTACAATGGCCTCAAAAAGAACACAACACCTAGGAATAAACTGAAGAGGTGAAAGACTTGTACTCTGCAGACTATGAAACGCTGATGAAAGAAGTTGAAGATGCCACAAAGGGAAAGATATGCCATGCTCATGGCTTCAAAAACTTACTATTAAAATGTCCATATTACTGAAAACAACCTACAGATTCAAAGCAGTCCCTATCAAAACACCAACAGCATTTTCACAAAACTAGGACAAGCAATACTGAAGTTCATATGGAACCACAAAACACGTCAAATAGCCAAAGCAATCTTGAGAAAGAACAACAAAGATGCAGGTATCACAATCCCAGGTCTTAAGATACACTACAAAGCTGTAGTCACCGAACCACATGGGACTGGCACAAAGACAGACACATAGATCAACAGAACAGAGAGCCCAGAAATAAGCCCACCCTGCATGGTCAGTTACATAAGAAGAATATATAATGGAGGAAAAGACTGTCTCTTCAATAAATGGTGCTGGAAAAACTGGATAGCTACATGCAAAGGATTGAAATCGAACTTTTTTTTTTTACACTATACACAAAAATAAAGTGGATGAAAGACCTAAATGTGAGACCTGAAACCATAAAACTAGCAGAGAGCACAGGTGGTCATCTCTTGAATATCACCCTTAGCAACATAGTTACGGCTACGTCTCCTCGGGCAAGGGAAACAAAAGCAAAAATAAACTATTGGGACGACATGAAAATAAAAAGCTTTTGCGCAGCAAGGAAACCGTCAACAAAACAAAAAGGCAAGCTACTGAATAGCAGATATTTGCAAACACAAGAGAGTAATGTCCAAAATATATGTAACATTAAATAACTCAACAACACAAACTATCCAATTAAAAGAATAGGCAGAACAGACATTTCTCCAAAGAAGACATACAGATCGCCAACAGACCGCGGAAAAGCAGCTCAACATCAACAATCGTCAGGCAAATGCAAAGCAAAAACCACAACGAGGTACTACCTCGCACCTGTCGGAATGGCTAGAATCTAAAAGACAAGAAATAGCAAGTGTGGGGTGAGGATGTGGAGAAAAAGGAACCCTCACACACTGTTGTTGGAAATATAAGCTCGTGAAGCCACCGTGGAAGACAGTACAGATGTTCCTCAAAAAATTAAAAGTATCATATGATCCAGTAATTCCATTACTGAATAAAGAAGCTGAAAATACTAATTTGAAAAGATATACGCAGCCCTGTGCTTGTAGCATTATTTACAATAGCCCAGATACGGAAGCACCCCAAGTGCCCCCGAGACATAAATGGATATGGAAGATGTGGTGTAATATATACAATGGAATGTTAGCCGTGACAACGGACGAGGTTTGCCATTTACAACAACAGGGATGGACCTAGAAGGTATCACACTTAGTGAAATAAGTCAGGATGAAAAAGACAAATACCATATGATTTTTACTTATGTGTGGAATCTAAGAACACACCACATGAACAAATAAAAAAAAAGCAGACCCATTAATACAGAGAGTAAACTGGTGGCTATCAGAGGGGGGATGGGCAAAATAAAGGGCATTGAGAAGTACAAACTTCCAGGAAAAATTATGGTGATGAAAATACGCTTAGGGTCGCACTACTGGGTATTTACCCCAAAGATACAGACGTAGTGAAGAGAAGGGCCATATGCACCCCAATGTTCATAGCAGCATTGTCCACAATAGCTAAATCATGGAAGGAGCCGAGATGCCCTTCAACAGATGACTGGATTAAGAAGATGTGGTCCATACATACAATGGAATATTCCTCAGCCATCAGAAAGAACAATTACCCAACATTTGCAGCAACATGGACGGCACTGGAGGAGATTACGCTAAGTGAAATAAGTCAAGCAGAGAAAGACAATTATCATATGGTTTCACTCATTCATGGAACATAAGAAATAGGAAGATCAGTAGAAGAAGGAAGGGAAGAATGAAGGGGGGGTAAACAGAAGGGGGAATGAACCATGAGAGGCTGTGGACCCTGGGAAACAAACTGAGGGCTTCAGAGGGGAGGGGGGTGGGGGAATGGGATAGGCTGGTGATGGGTAGTAAGGAGGGCACATATTGCATGGAGCACTGGGTGTTATACGCAACTAATGAATCATCTAACTCTACATCAAAAACCAGGGATGTACTGTATGGTGACTAACAAAAATTATAAAAAAGAAAACACACTTAGGAAATATAGACAATTCTGTAATAATGCTGTCTGGTGACAGATGGGGACTACACGTAAGGTGGTAGCACTGAGTCATGTAGAGAACTATCAAGTCAGTATTGTACACTGGAAACTAATATAACATTGTATCTTAATCATACTTCAATTAAAAAAGAACTTAAGCGGCACCTGGCTAACGGAGTTGGCAGAGCATGTGATTCTTGACCTAGGGGTTCTGAGTTCAAGCCCCACGTTGGGTGTGTTGATTACTTAAAGTCTTAAGGGGCACCTGGGTGGCTCGGTCGTTAAGCATCTGCCTTCTGCCCGGGGTCCTGGGTTCCAGCCCCGCATTGGGCTCCCTGCTCCACTGGGAAGCCTGCTTCTTCCTCTCCCACCACCAGGGTGTTCCTTCTTTTGCTGGCTGTCTCTGTCAAATAAATAAAAACTTAAAAAAAAAAAAAAAAGAACCTCAAAGATAGTTGAGAAAGATCTCTGTTGCTTGGATTGATTTACTGGAATTGTCCTGTGGTTGGTAAGATTTGCAAGAGTAGGCACTTAAAAGATGGCCGTATGAAGGTTCTAATAGCTCTCTCAGCTTCAAACTTGTTTTCTGCCCCATAACTATCTTTTCCTGACTCAGATCTCAAAAATAGGCAGAGGATGAAGTTGTTGATTGTGAAGTATAATGTTTATGACAAGCATACATTTTTTATTCAGACTTTCTGATGCTTTCTTCTGAAATAGGTGACTTGGGTTATGTTGCTTGGAAAACCAAACAGAGAGATTTGCATGCAGGGAGTTTATCAGCAGGTGTTCTGACGAACAACATCTTTGCAGGAGTGTGAGAAACAGAGCTGACAGAGTAGTTTGGCTATAAGGTTGGTGTATCAGATAAATCAGACTATCACATGTATAGCTAGAGAGAGAGAGAGATTTCCAGAGTTGTCCCAAAACTGTCCGACAAACTGTCCTTCAGATATGAAGGAGTGAAAAAACTTTCTTGAACCAAGAAAGTTGAGGGAATTTATCACAACTTGACCTGCTTTACAAGAAGGCAAACGAGCACCGTTGGTGGGAATGCAAGCTGGTGCAGCCTCTCTGGAAAACAGCATGGAGGTTCCTCGAGATGTTAAAAATAGAGCTACCCTGTGACCTAGTAATTGCACTACTGGGTATTTACCCCAAAGATACAGACGTAGTGAAAAGAAGGGGCACCTGCACCCCCATGTTCATAGCAGCAATGTCCACAATAGCCAAACTGTGGGAAGAGCCCAGATGTCCATCGACAGAGAAATAAAGAAGATGTGGTTCATATAAACAATGGAATATCACTCAGCCATCAGAAGGGATGAATACCCAACATTTGCATCGACATGGATGGAACTGGAGGGGATTATGCTAAGTGAAATAAGTCAAGCAGAGAAAGACAATTATCATATGGTTTCACTCGTATGTGGAACATAAGCAATAGCAGGGAGGACCACAGGGGAAGGGAGGGAAAATTTAAGGGGGTTGAAATCAGCGAGGGAGAGGAACCAGGAGAGACTATAGACTCCAGGAAACAACCTGAGGGTTTCAGAGAGGGTGGGTGTTGGGGGATGGGGTAGCCGGGTGATGGGTAGTAAGGAGGGCACGTGTTGTGATGAGCACTGGGGGTTATATGGAACTAATGTATCATTGAAAACTAATGATATACTATACAGTGGCTGACTGAACATAATAGTAAAAAAAAGAATGCAAAAGAGAGTTCCTTAAGTTGAAACAAAAAGACACCAAACAGCAACATCAAACAATGCAAAACTCACTGGCAAAGGTATATACAGAGAGAGAATACTTAGCCACTGTGGCGTTGTGTAATCACTTGTAGTTTTAGTGTAAAAGCTAAAACAAAGTATTAACAATAACTAATTACCAACTTTTGTTAATGGATACACAATCAGTCACATCAGTATCGCGGAGTGTGCGAGGGAAGTAAGAGGACAGAGTGCTGTACGCAGTCAGCCTTATCAGTGGAATACAGACTACTGTAACTATGGACGTTGTATGTAAGCCTGAGGGTAACCAGGAAGAAAATACCTGTGGAAGAGACACAAAAGAAAAAGTGGAGGGAATCAAAGCATATCACTACCGTAATCAAAAAATCACAAAGAAAGACAGGAAGAGAGGAAAGGACACAAATGCACCACAGGACAAACAGAAAACACAGTGACAGTACGAATCCTTGCCTATCAATAATTACTTTAAACATAAATAGATTATACTCCCCAAAGGACAGAGTGGCTGAATGGATTTTTAAAGGTAAGATCCAGAGGTTGGGGGAAAGGTGGCAGAGGAGTAGGGGACCCTATTTCAGCCAGTCCCCTGATACCTACCAGACCACCCACGGAATCAGCCCGAGATGTAAGAAGATACGTCTAGATCTCTACAAACAGGACATCTCCGGCGCTGGGTCTGAGGTAGGCACTGGGGAGCCGAGATTCTGTGGGCAGATATTGGAAGAGAAATGGACGGGGGAGGGAGCCTCCTGAACTTGTGCCGGCAAGGTGAAGCCTCCCGTGCTGGGGAGCAGGCGGACTCACAGACCGGGGCAGGGACAGGTCATTAGGACTCCGCCCCCCAGACTGAAAACTGGAGCTCGGGGGCAAAAGTGAACGGGGATGGGGGAGTGGCTGGCGGCGTAAGAAGCACAAAGGGCAGAGAAGTGCCTGCCCTGGGTGCGAGGGCTGGGAGAGAGGCTGTGGGGTGCACAACCCAGGATGCTACCGGGTTTTTAGCAGCACCAACAGAAACGGAGTCAATGTGGCCTGGAGAGTTCAGTGAAGAGCAGACTGTGATCTCTGTTCTGAGATAGAGGTTTGGATATGGTCATTGCTGTTCTGACTCTCAGAAGAGACAAAGAAAGCCGACAGGGAAAGCCGCCCCCCCCCCAAAAAAAGTTCTCACTGAGCGAAACCCCCTCCCCAAAGCGGGCAGGACAACTCGGTTGCCTGAGTATCAGTACAGCAAGCCCTGCCCCAGAAGGCACGCTGGAAGAACAAGAAGCCGACATCCCTAAGGTCCCTATAAAACAGGTGCATCTTGCTTGGGTCCTGGTCAATAATTGGACTCTGTACATCCCCGCAACCACACCTCATCAGAATGACAAGGAGGAGGAACCGCCGACAAATGAAAGAAACAGAGACTGTGGCCTCTGCCACAGAACTAATGGATATGGATATAACCAAGATGTCAGAAATGGATTTCAGAGTACAATTATCAAGATGATGTATAGGCTTGAGAAAAATATTAACGAAAATATAGAATCTCTAAGGGCTGAAATGAGAACGAAACTGGCGGAAATTAAAAATGCTATGCTCATGGATTGGAAGAATTAACATAATTAAAATATCCATGCTACCCAGAGCAATCTACACTTTCAATGCTATCCCGATCAAAATACCAATGACATTTTTTAAAGAACTGGAACAGCCCTTTAATTTGTGTGGAATCAGAAAAGGCCACAAATCGCCAAGGAAGTGTTGAAAAGGAAAAACAAAGCTGGGGGCATCACATTGCTGGATTTCAAGCTATGCTACAAAGCCGTGATCACAAAGACAGCATGGTACTGGCACAAAAACAGACACATAGACCAGTGGAACAGAATAGAGAACCCAGAAGTGGACCCTTGGCTCTTTGGGCAACTAATCTTTGATAAAGCAGGAAAAAAAATCCAGTGGAAAAAAGACAGTCTCTTCAATAAACGGCGCTGGGAAAATTGAACAGCTCCATGCAAAAGAATGAAACTTAACCACTCTCTCACACCATACACAAAGATAAACTCCAAATAAATGAAAGACCTCGATGTGAGACAGGAATCCATCAAAATCCTAGAGGAGAGCATGGGCAGCAACCGTTACAACATTGGCCACAGCAACCTTTTTCATGACACATCTCCAAAGACAAGAGAAACAAAAGATAAAATGAACTTGTGGGACTTCATCAAGATAAAAAGCTTTGGCACAGTCAAGCAAACACTCAAAAAAAAACTGAGAGGCAGCCCATGGAATGGGAGAATATATTTGCAAATGACACTACAGATAAAAGACTGGTATCCAAGATCTACAATGAACTTCTCAAACTCAATACATGAGAAACAAAAAACAAATCATAAAATGGGCAGAAGATATGAGCAGACACTTTCCCAATGAAGACATATAAATGGCTAACAGACACATGAAAAAGTGTTCAAAATCATTAGCCATCAGGGAAATTCAAATCAAAACCACACTGAGATAGCACCTTACGCCAGTTAGAATGGCAAAAATTAAGAAGTTGTGGTCCACATATACAATGGAATATTACTCAGCTATCAGAAAGAACGAGTTCTCAACATTTGCTGCAACATGGATGGCACTGGAGGAGATAATGCTAAGTGAAATAAGTCAAGCAGAGAAAGACAACTATCATATGATTTCTCTCATCTATGGAACATAAGAACTAGGAAGATCAGTAGGGGAAGAAAGGGATAAAGAAAGAGGGGTAATCAGAAGGGGGAATGAAGCATGAGAGACTATGGACTCTGAGAAACAAACTGAGGGCTTCAGAGGGGAGGGGGGTGGGGGAATGGGATAGACCGGTGATGGGTAGTGAGGAGGGCACGTGTTGCATGGTGCACTGGGTGTTATACACAACTAATGAAGCATCGAGCTTTACATCGGAAACCAGGGATGTACTGTATGGTGACTAGCATAATCTAATAAAAAAACATTAAAAAAAAAAAAAGAGTTGCATGCCCAACCAACTGAGCCCCCCCCCAAAAAAAAAAGAATGGCAAAAATTGACAAGGCAAGAAACAACAATTGTTGGAGAGGATGTGGAGAAAGGGGATCCCTCCTACATTGTTGGTGGGAATGCAAGTTGGTACAGCCACTCTGGAAAACAGTGGGGAGGTCCCTTAAAAAGTTAAAAATTGAGCTACCCTATGATCCAGCCATTGCACTACTGGGTATTTACCCCAAAGATACAGACGTAGTGAAGAGAAGGGTCATATGCACCCCAATGTTCATAGCGGCATTGTCCACAATAGCTAAATCGTGGAAGGAGCCGAGATGCCCTTCAACAGATGACTGGATTAAGAAGATGTGGTCCCTGTATACAATGGAATATTACTCAGCTATCAAAAAGAACGGTTTCTCAACATTTGCTGCAACATGGATGGCACTGGAGGAGATAATATTAAGTGAAATAAGTCAAGCAGAGAAAGACAATTATATGGTTTCTCTCATCTATGGAACATAAGAACTAGGAAGATCGGTAGAAGAAGAAAGGGATAAAGAAAGGGGGGTAATCAGAAGGGGGAATGAGGCATGACACACTATGGACTCTGAGAAACAAACTGAGGTCTTCAGAGGGGAGGAGGGTCGGGCAATGGGATAGGCTGGTGATGGGTAGTAAGGAGGGCACATATCGCATGGTGCACTGGGTGTTATACGCAACTAATGAATCATGGAACTTAGCATCAAAACCTAGGGATGTACTCTATGGTGACAAACATAATATACAGAAAAAATAAACTAAGACAGTAGTTAGAGATACAGAAGGTCACTATATTATTATTAAAGGATGTATCCAACGGGTGGATATGACAATTATAAATATCTATGCCCCCAACAGGGGAGCAGCTAGATACATAAGCCAACTCTTACCCAGAATAAAGAGACATATAAATAATATGTTAATAGTAGGGGACCTCAACACTCCACTCTCATCAATAGACAGATCACCTAAGCAGAAAATCAACCAAAGAACCAAGAGCTTTGAATGACACACTGGACCAGATGGACCTCTTCTCAAATGCACATGGAACTTTCTCCAGAATAGACCATATACTGGGTCACAAAACAGGTTTCAACTGATACCAAAAGACTGAGATTATTCCCTGCATATTCTCAGACGACATGCTTTGAAAACGGAACTCAATCACAAAGAAAAATTTGGAAGAAACTCAAAACTTGGGAACTAAAAACTATCCTGCTCAAGAATGATTGGGTAGAGTTAAGATGGCGGAGGAGTAGGGGTCCCCTTTTTCAGCCGGTCCCGAGTCAAGCTGGATATCTACCAGACCGTCCTGAACACCCACAGAATCAGCCTGAGACATAGGAAGATACATCTGGATCTCTACAAATGAACATCTCCAGCACTGAGTATTGAGGTACGAAGCGGGGAGCCGTGAATCATGCACAGATATCGGAGGATAAATGGAGGGGGAGGGAGCCGCCGTGTTCGGGCGCCGGGAAGCGGTAGCCACCTGCACGGGGGAGCGGGTGGACTTGCAGACGGGTACCCACGGGAGAGCAGACTGAGACCGTGAGCTGGGGAACGCACACGCGTCCTGAGAACCGGAGCTCTGGGGGCACCTGGGTGGCACAGCGGTTAAGCGTCTGCCTTCGGCTCAGGGCGTGATCCCAGCGTTATGGGATCGAGCCCCACATCAGGCTCTTCTGCTATGAGCCTGCTTCTTTCTCTCCCACTCCCCCTGCTTGTGTTCCCTCTCTCACTGGCTATCTCTATCTCTGTCGAATAAATAAATAAAATCTTTAAAAAAAGAAAAAAAGAAAAAAAAAAAAGAAAACCGGAGCTCCGGAGCACTCACTGGAACTGGACGGATACTGGGAGCTTGGGAGCGCGTGCACGACCAGACTGACAATGAGTGCTCCAGAGTGCGCGCGAACCACAGTGAAACAGGGAGCTCAGGAGCGCGCAGGGGCGGCTGGCGGTGTTAGAAACACAAAGGACAGAGACGTGCCAGCCCTGGAAGTGAGGCACATCCCGGGACGCTGCAGGGATTTTACCAACAGAAACAGAGTTAAAGAGGCCAGGAGAGCTCAGTGGAGAGCGGACTGCAATCCCTCTGTTCTGAGATAGAGGCTGGGATTTGGCCACTGCTGCTCTGAACTCAGAGGAGCCACAGAAAACCGCCAGGGAAAGCCGCCAGAGAACAAAAGCCCGGAAGTACAGCTCACAGTGTACCCATCCCCCTCCCCGGGGACACGGAGACTCTACCCAAACAGGGATGCCTGAGTATCAGTATCGGTGCAGCAGGCCCCTCCCCCGGAAGGCAGGCTGAAAAATCAAGAAGCCCACATCCCTAAGATCCCTATAAAACAAGGGTGCACGGCCTGGGTCCCGGTCAATAATTTGGGCTCTGGGCAACCCCGCAACCTCTCCGCATCAGAATGACGAGAAGGATAAATCCCCCCCCCAGCAAAGAAAAGACAATGAGTCTGTGGTCTCTGCCACAGAACTGATGGATACGGATATAACCAAATGATCACAAATGGAATTCAGAGTAACAATGGTCAACATGATGTGTAGACTTGAAAAAAAATTAACGAAAATATTAATGAGAATATAGAATCTCTAAGGGTGGAAATGAGAGCAAATCTGGCAGAAATTAAAAATGCTGTGAATCAAATGCAGTCAAAACTACGTGCTCTGACGGCCAGGGTGAATGAGGCAAAGAACTGGAGGATGGGATGGTAGAAGAGAAAGCTAAAACAGAAATATGGCTCAAAAAATCAAATCTGAAGAACATAGGTTATGGGAGATTACTGGCTCAATGAAACGTTCCAATGTCAGAATCATCGGCATCCCCGATAGGGTGAAGAAAAAGAGAGGTCTAGAAGAGATATTTGAACAAACTGTAGCTGAAAACTTCCCTAATCTAGCAAAGGAAACAAGCATTCATGTCCAAAAGGCAGAGAGGACCCCTTCCAAATTCAACCACGACAGACCTACGCCATGTCATATCATAGTGCATTTTGCAAATATTAGATCCAAGGATACAGTATTGAAAGCGGCCAGGGCAAAGAAATTTCTCACATACAAAGGCAAAAATATTAGGATTATGTCAGACCTGTCTACACAGACCTGGAATGAGAGAAAGGGTGGGGGGAGGCATTTTTAAAGCTCTTTCAGAGAAAAACATGCAGCCAATGATCCTTATGCAGCAAGACTGTCATTCAGAATTGACGGAGAGATAAGGGCCTTCCAAAGTCGCCAGACACTGACCAATTTCATAACCAAAAAACCAGCCCTATAGGAGATATTAAGGAGGGTTCTATAAAAGTACAAAGGCCCCAAGAGTGATGCAGAACAGAAAGTTACAATCTATAGAAACAAAGACTTCACAGGAAACATGACATCATTAAAATCATATCTCTTAATAATCACTCTCAATGTGAATGGCCTAAATGCTCCCATAAAACGCCACAGGGTTGCAGATTGGATAAAAAGACATGACCCATCCATTTGCTGTCTACAAGAGACTCATTTTGAACCTAAAGATACATCCAGACTGAAAGGGAAGGGATGGAAAACCATTTTTCATGCCAATGGATCTCAAAAGAAAGCTGAGGTAGCAATTCTCATAAACAGATTGGATTTTAAACTAAAGACTGTAATTAGAGATACAGAAGGGCACTATAATATTCTTAAAGGATGTATCCAACAAGTGGATATGACAATTATAAATATCTACACCCCCAACAGGGGAGCAGCAAGATACACAAGCAAACTCTTAAGCACAATAAAGAGACATATAGATAAAAATACGTTAATAGTAGGGGACCTCAACACTCCACTATCAGCAATAGACAGATCATCTAAGCAGAAAATCAACAAAGAAACAAGAGCTTTGAATGCCATACTAGAACAGGTGGACCTCATAGATATATATAGAACACTACATAGTACAACAGAATACTCATTTTTTCCAAATGCACATGGAATGTTTTCCAGAATAGATCATGTGCTGGGTCACAAAGCAGGTCTCAACCGATACCAAAAGACTGAAATTATGCACTGCATATTCTCAGACCACAATGCTTTAAAACTGGAACTCAATCACAAGGAAAAATTTGGAAGAAACTCAAACACTTGGAAACTAAGAACTATCCTGCTCAAGAATGATTGGATAAACCAGGAAATCGAAAATCAATTTAAACAATTTATGGAGACCAACGAGAATGAAAACACAATGGTCCAAAACCTATGGGACACTGCAAAGGCAGTCCTAAGGGGAAAATACATAGCCATCCAAGCCTCACTCAAAAGTACAGAAAAATGAAAACACAGTTTTTATATTCTCACCTCAAGAAGCTGGAACAGCAACAGAAGAACAGGCCTAATCCACGCACGAGAAAGCAGTTGATCAAGATTAGAGCAGAGATCAATGAATTAGAAACCAGGAGCACAGTAGAGCAGATCAACAGCACTAGAGGCTGGTTCTTTGACAGAATAAATAATAGACAAACCACTGGCAAGACTTATCCAAAAGAATAGAGAAAGGACCCAGATTAATAAAATTATGAATGAAAAGGGAGCGGTCACAACCAACACCAATGAAATAGGAAGGATCATTAGACACTTTTATAAACACCTTTATGCCAATAAATTAAACAACCTGGAAGTAATGGATGCCTTCCTGGAAACCTATAAACTACCAAGACTGAAAGAGGAAGAAATTGATTTTTTAAACAGACTGATTAATTATGAAGAGATTGAAGCAGTGATTAAAAACCTTACGAAAAACAAGACTCCCGGGCCTGATGGATTCCCCGGGGAATTCTACCAAACATTCAAAGAAGAAATAACACCTATTCTCCTGAAGCTGTTTCAAAAAATAGAAACAGAAGGAAAACTACCAAACTCATTCTATGAGGCCAGTATTACCTTGATCCCCAAACCAGGCAAAGACCTCATCAAAAAGGAGAATTACAGACCGATATCCCTGATGAATATGGACGCCAAAATTCTCAACAAGATCCTAGCTAATAGGATCCAACAGTACATTAGAAGGATTATCCATCATGACCAAGTGGGATTCATCCCTGGGATGCAAGGGTGGTTCAACATTCGCAAATCGATCAGTGAGATAGATCACATCAACAAGAAAAGAGTCAAGAACCATACGATCCTCTCAATAGATGCAGAAAAAGCATTTGACAAAATACAGCATCGTTTCCTGATTAAAACCCTTCAGAGTGTACGAATAGAGGGTACATTCCTCAATTTCATAAAAACCATCTATGAAAAGCCCACAGCAAATATCATTCTCAATGGGGAAAAGCTGGAAGGCTTTCCGTTAAGATCAGGAACACGACAAGGATGCCCACTCTCGCCATTATTATTCAACTTAGTACTGGAAGTCCTTGCAACAGCAATCAGGCAACAAAAAGGGATCAAAGGTATCCAAATTGGCAAAGAAGAAGTCAAAATGTCTCTCTTCACAGATGACATGATACTGTATATGGAAAAACCCAAAGGAATCCACCCCTAAACTACTAGAAGTTATAGAGCAATTCAGTAACGTGGCGGGATACAAAATCAATGCTCAGAAATCAGTTGCATTTCTATACACGAACAATGAGACTGAAGAAGAGCAATTAGGGAATCCGTTCCATTTACAATAGCACCAAAAATCATACATTATCTCAGAATTATCTTAACCAGTGATGTAAAAGATCTATATTCTAGAAACTACAAATCACTCTTGAAAGACATTGAAGAAGACACAAAAAGATGGAAAAATATTCCATGCTCATGGATCGGAAGAATTCACATAGTTAAAATGTCTATGCTACCCAGAGCAATCTACACCTTCAATGCCATCCCGATCAAAATACCAATGACATTTTTCAAAGAGCTGGAAGAAACAGCCCTTTAATTTGTGTGGAACCAGAAAAGGCCCCATATCACCAAGGAATTGTTGAAAAGGAAAAACAAACCTGGGGGCATCACATTGCTGGATTTCAAGCTGTACTACAAAGCTGTGATCACCCAAACAGCATGGTACTGGCACAAAAACAGACACATAGACCAATGGAACAGAATAGAGAACCCAGAAATGGACCCTCGGATCTTTGGGCAACTAATCTTTGACAAAGCAGGAAAAAACATCCAGTGGAAAAAAGACAGTCTCTTCAATAAATGGTGCTTGGAAAATTGGACAGCTGCACGCAAAAGAATGAATTTTGACCACTCTCTCACACCATAGACAAAGATAAACTACAAATGGATGAAAGACCTCAATGTGAGACAGGAATCCAACAAAATCCTAGAGGAGAACATAGGCAGCAACCTCTAGGACATCGGCTACAGCAACCTTTTTCATGCCACATCTCCAAAGTCAAGAGAAACAAAAGAAAAAATGAACTTGTGGGACTTCATCAAGATAAAAAGCTTTGGCACAGCCAAGGAAACAGTCAAAAAAACGAAGAGGAAGACCACGGAATGGGAGAATATATTTGCAAATGATGCTACAGATAAAAGACTGGTATCCAAGATCTACAAAGAACTTCTGAAACTCAATACGCGAGAAACAAATAAATCACAAAATGGGCAGAAGATATGAAGAGACTCTTTTCCAATGAAGACATACAAGTGGCTAACAGACACATAAAAAAATGTTCAAAATCATTAGCCATCAGGGAAATTCAAATCAAAACCACACTGAGATACCACCTTACGCCAGTTAGAATGGCAAAAATTGACAAGGCAGGAAACAACAAATGTTGGAGAGGATGTGGAGAAAGGGGATCCTTCGTACATTGTTGGTGGGAATGCAAGTTGGTACAGCCATTCTGGAAGACAATGTGGAGTTCCCTTAAAATGTTAAAAATTGAGCTACCCTATGATCCAGCAATTGCACTCCTGGGTACTTACCCCAAAGATACAGGCGTAGTGAAGAGAAGGGCCATATGCACCCCAATGTTCATAGCAGCATTGTCCACAATAGCTAAATTGTGGAAGGAGATGAGATGCCCTTCAACAGATGACTGGATTAAGAAGATGTACTCCATATATACAATGGAATATTACTCAGCTATCAAAAAGAACGATTTCTCAACATTTTCTGCAACATGGATGGCACTGGAGGAGATAATGCTAAGTGAAATAAGCAGAGAAAGACAATTATATGTTTTCTCTCATCAACGGAACATAAGAAGTAGGAAGATCGGTAGGAGAAGAATGGGATAAAGAAAGGGGGAGTAATCAGAAGGGGGAATGAAGCATGAGAGACTATGGACTGTGAGAAACAAACTGAGGGCTTCAGAGGGGAGGGGGTTGGGGCATGCGATAGGCTGGTGATGGGTAGTAAGGAGGGCACGTATAGCATGGTGCACTGGGTGTTATACGCAACTAATGAATCATGGAACTTTACATCAAAAACCAGGGATGTACTGTATGGTGACTAATATAAAAAATATTATTATAAAAAAAAAGATGATGTGGTCCATATATACAATGGAATATTACTTAGCCATCAAAAAGAACGTTTTCTCAACATTTGCTGCAATATGGATGGCACTGCAGGAGATAACGCTAAGTGAAATAAATCAAGCAAAGAAAGACAATTATGATATGGTTGCACTCATTTATGGAACATAAGAAGTAGGAAGATCAGTAGGAGAAGAAAGGGAAGAATGAAGGGGGAGTAATGAACCACAGAACAGGCAATGAACCACGAGAGACTATGGACTCTGGGAAACAAACTGAGGGCTTCGGGAGGGGGAATGGGATACGCTAGTGATGGGTATTAAGGAGGGCATGTATTGCCTGGTGCACTGGGTGTTATACGCAACTAATGAATCGTGGAACTTTACATCAAAAACTAAGGTTGTACTGTATGTTGACAAACATAATATAATAAAAAAATATTATTAAAAAAAAGAATGATTGGATAAACTTGGGAAATAAAAGGAGACTATGCAATTTTTGGAGACCAAAGAAAATGAAACACATCTGTCCAACACCAATGGGACACTGCAAAGTTCCGTCCTAAGTGGAAAATACATAGCCATCCAAGCCTCACTCAAAAGAATAGAAAAATCTAAAATGCATTTTTATATTCTCAGGAAGCTGGAGCTGAAACAGAAGAACAGGCCTAACCCATGCATCAGAAAGCAGTTGATCAAGATTACAGCAGAGATCAATGAATTAGAAACCAGGAGCACAGTAGAGCAGATCAACAGCACTAGAAGGTGGTTCTTTGACAGAATAAATAATATCGATAAGGCAATGGGCAGACTTATTCAAAAGAATAGAGGACCCAAATTAATAAAACTATGAATGAATAGGGCAAGATCATGACCAACACCAAAGAAATAGGAAAGATCATTAGAAACTATTATCAAAAACTATATGCCAATAAATTAAACAACCTGGAAGAAATGGATGCCTTCCTGGAAACCTATAAACTACCAAGATTGAAACAGGAAGAAATTGATTATTTAAGTAGACCAATTAATTATGAAGAGACTGAAGCAGTGATATAAAACCTCCCCAAAAACAAAAGTCCATGGCCTGGCGGATTCCCCAGGAAATTCTACCAAACATTCAAAGAAGAAATAACACCTATTCTCTTGAAGCTGTTTCAAAAAATAGAAACAGAAGGAAAACTACCAAACTCATTCTATGAGGCCAGTATTACCTTGATCCCCAAACCAGGCAAAGACCCCATCAAAAGGAGAATCACAGACCGATATTCCTGATGAATATGGACGCCAGATTCTCAACAAGATCCTAGCTAATAGGATCCAATGGTACATTAAAAGGATTATCCATTATGACCAAGCAAGTTTCATCCCTGGGATGCAAGTGTGGTTCAACATCGCAAATCGATCAGTGATAGATCGTATCAACAAAAAAGAGTCAAGAACCATATGATCCTCTCAACTGATGCAGAAAAAGCATATGACAAAATACAGCATTCTTTCCTGATTAAAATCCTTCAGAGTGTAGGGATAGAGGGTACATTCCTCAATTTCATAAAAACCATCTATGAAAAGCCTACAGTGAATATCATTCTCAATGGGGAAAAAGCTGAAAGCCTTTCCCTTAAGATCAGGAACACGACAAGGATGCCCACTCTCGCCATTACTATTCAACATAGTACTAGAAGTCCTTGCAACATCAATCAGACAACAAAAAGGGATAAAAGGTATCCAAATCAGCAAAGAAGCAAACTCTCTTCGTAGACGACGTGATACTCTATATGGAAAACCCAAAGGAATCCACCCCCAAACTACTAGAACTTATAGAGCAATTCAGTAATATGGCGGGATACAAAATCAATGCTCAGAAATCAGTTGCATTTCTATACACGAACAATGAGACCGAAGGAAGAGCAATTAGGGAATCCATTTTATTTACAATAGCACCAAAAATCATACATTATCTCGGAATTAACCAAAGACGTTAAGGATCTATATTTTAGAAACTACAGATCACCCTTGAAAGACATTGAAGACAACACAAAAAGATGGAAAAACATTCCATGCTCATGCATCGGAAGAACTAACAGTTAAAATGGGGAGTGTAGACTACCCAGAGCAATCTACACTTTCAGTGCCATCCCGATCAAAATACCAATGACATTTTTCAAAGAGCTGCAAAAACAGCCCTTAAATTTGTGTGGAACCAGAAAAGGCCCCGAATCATCAAGGAAATGTTGAAAAGGAAAAACAAAGCTCGGGACATCACGTTGTCCGATCTCAAGCTACACTACAAAGCTGTGATCACCAAAACAGCATGGTACTGGCACAAAAACAGACACACAGATCAATGGAACAGAATAGAGACCCCGAAAGAGACCCTTGGCTCTATGGGCAACTAATCGTTGACAAAGCAGGAAAAAACATCCAGTGGAAAAGAGACAGCCTCTTCAATAAATGGTGCTGGGAAAATTGGACAGCTACACGCAAAAGAATGAAACTTGACCACTCTCTCACACCATACACAAAGATAAACTTCAAATGGATGAAAGACCTCGATGTGAGACAGGAATCCATCAAAATCCTAGAGAACATAGGCTGTAACCTCTTTGATATCGGCCACAGCAGCTTCTTTCATGACACATCTCCAACGGCAAGAGAAAGAAAAGAAAAAATGAGCTTGTGGGGCTTCATCAAGATAAAAAGCTTCTGCACAGCCAAGGAAACAGTCAAAAAAACTAAGGGGCAGCCCACGGAATGGGAGAAGATATTTGCAAATGACAGTACAGATAAAAGACTGGTATCCAAGATCTAAAAAGAACTCCTCAAACTCAATACACGAGGAACAAATAATCAGATCAAAAAGTGAGCAGAAGATATGAACAGACACTTTTCCAATGAAGACATACAAATGGCTAACAGACCCATGAAAAAATGTTCAAAACCATTAGCCATCAGGGAAATTCAAATCAAAACCACATTGAGATACCACCTTACACCAGTTAGAATGGCGGGGCGCCTGGGTAGCGCAGTCGTTAAGCGTCTGCCTTCGGCTCAGGGCGTGATCCCGACATTCTGGGATCGAGCCCCACATCAGGCTCCCCCGCTGGGAGCCTGCTTCTTCCTCTCCCACTCCCCCAGCTTGTGTTCCCTCTCTCGCTGGCTGTCTCTCTGTGTCAAATAAATAAATAAATAAATAAATAAATAAATAAATAAATAAAATCTTTAAAAAAATTAAAAGAAAAAGAATGGCAAAAATTGACAAGGCAGGAAACAAGAAATGTTGGAGAAGATGTGGAGAAAGCGGTCCCTCTAACACGGCTGGTGGGAATGCAAGTTGGTACAGCCACTTTGGAAAACAGTGTGGAGGTCCCTCAAAAAGTTAAAAATAGAGCTACCCTATGATCTAGCAATTGCACTACTGGGTATTTACCCCTAGATACAGATGTAGTGAAGAGAAGGGCCATATGCACCCCAGTGTTCACAGCAGCATTGTCCACAATAGCCAAAGTGTGGAAGGAGCCCAGATGCCCTTCAAAAGATGAATGGATAAAAAAGATGTGGTCCGTGTATACAGTGGATATTCCTCAGCCATCAGAAGGAATGATTACCCAACATTTGCAGCAACATGGATGGGACTGGAGGAGATTAGGCTAAGTGAAATAAGTCAAGCAGAGAAAGACAATTATCATGTCGTTTCACTCATTTATGGATTAAGGAATAGGGAGATGATTAGTAGAAGGAAGGGAAGAATGAAGGGGGGGTAATCAGAAGGAGAATGAACCACGAGAGACTGTGGACTCTGGGAAACAAATAGAGGGCTTCAGAGGGGAAGGGGGTGGAGGATTGGGATAGCCCGGTGATGGGTATTAAGGAGGGCACGTATTGGATGGAGCACTGGTTGTTATACGCAAACAATGAATTATGGAACACTACATCAAAAACGAAGTGTGTCCAGTATGGTGACTCACATAATAATAATAATAATAATAATAATAATAATAATAATAATAATAAAATAATAATATCTCACGGAGGGGCACCTGGGTGGCTTAGTCGGTGAACCATCTGCCTTCAGCTTGGGTCATGATCCCAGGGTCCCGGGATCAAACCCCTGATTGGGCTCCATGTTCGGCTGGGAGCTTCCTTCTCCCTCTGCTGCTCCCCCTGCTTGTGCTCTCTCTCTCAAGTAAATAAATAAAATCTAAGAAAGTAATACCTCATAGGGAACCACTGACTATCTCTGTGAAGTTTAATAGGCAAGAAGTGAAGAGAGGAATATAACACAGCTATTGGGACCAGCGGCGGTTAGCGAGGTCAGTCCATGGATATTGCAGGAGAGCACGAGAAACACAGGAGGACGCCCTATGGTGTCCCCAAAGGTATTCTGCCTGTGCGTGTGTGTGTGAAATTAAGGCTGTTTGGTAAGAGCTAATAGCTCTTCAAGAGAGATCTTTTCTCAGACAAATACCGTATTTCACATCACCGTACTAGAAGCTAAATGTCAGCACGGCTTCTGAAAATGAACGTGGGCAAGGACAGGAGGTGGCTTCCCACTGAAAACGCCAAGCAAGGCTGGTGAGAATGTGGAAGATTATTTTTCTGAGAGCTTTTTGGGTTTTTGTTTGTTGAAGGAGGCGCCACACCCAGCGGGGAGCCCCATACGGGGCTTGAACTCAAGAGCCTGAGATCAAGATCTGAGCTGAGCTGAGCAGTCAGAGACTTGGACGACTGGGCCACCCAGTGCCCCTTATCTGCAGTCTTAACGGGGCTCTATTGTGGCTCGTGACTGAAGGCCAGAGCCTCGGGAGTAGCTGTTAATTACCCAAGTCCGTACAGCCTCGTGTCACTGTCACTGCCCGTGCTTCCGTGTCCTCCTTTCGCGACACAGTTCCACACTGGAGCGCACGGGAGGGCAGGGGGCCCTGGAAGGAGCAGTCACCACTGCGTCTCAAGCGTCCACGCAGATCCCTACTGGGCACGCCAGGAGAACCAACCCCACCACTCCAGTCACCCGCCACTTGTCGGGCCGTGTCCTCTGTGAGAACCCTTGCAACAAGAGCACACCCTCCAAACCCAGCGTCCCTGTCCCTGAGCACGGCCTGCGTCCAGGCAGCTGCCCGCCACTCGTCCCTGCGGGACTCGGAGCATGTGCAGAGCAGAAGCAAACACGAAACGTCGGCCCTACGACTTTAGCCAAGAGTGCTGACGTTCTCTGTCCCTGACCCAGAAGCCCCGTGTCTCCTTCAGCATCTATTCAATACACGAGGTGCGAAGTAGGTACGATCCAGACCTTTCGCAGCGCTGGGCAGAAAGACACGGCCCAGGCGGGAATGTCCAGCTGGTTAGGGGTCCCTGAGAGCGCAGCCCCGCGACTCTGCGACATGCCCACGGGGTGCGGTTCCTGCAGGAGCTCCCGAGGCAGCGGAAGCCGCTAGACACAGCTCTGGCTGGGGGCTGCCACCACGTCCCAAACCAGTGACAAGGGTCGTCCACGTCCATCTGTCCCTCCTCCCCTTCAGCCATCGAGAATATCTGGGACAGTATCCTTAGTGTCCACATCTCACACACACACTCGTTCACCCTCACACACACTCGTTCACACTCACATGAACACAAACACATTCACACACTCATTCACACTGACACTCGTTCACGCTCACACACAAGCACTGAGAATTGGCTCTTGCTTAGCTTCCTCAGGGGAAATACTTTTTTAAAATAGGAGTTCTTGCTTCATTCTCCTTCTTCTCCCACCGATCTTCCTACTTCTCAAGTTCCATAGATGAGAGAAACCATATGAGAGACTGTGGACTCTGAGAAACAAATGGAGGGCGTCAGAGGGGGGGGGGTGGGGGAATGGGATAGGCTGGTGATGGGTAGTAAAGAGGGCACGTACTGCATGGTGCACTGGGTGTTATACGCAACTAATAAATCATGGAACTTTACATCAAAAACCAGGGAAGTAATGTATGATGACTAACATAATAAAAAAGTATTATAAAAAATAGTTCCTGTGTGTGTGTGTGCCTGTGTGTACATGTGTCTGTGTGTGCGTATGTGTGTAATACATCCTCCGTTGAATGGTTGCAAAGAACTCACAGTTTACAGCCCAGAGCACACCCTCCAGAATATCAGCTTGTTTCCTCCCTCCTCGGCCGCGCACCTTAGACGTCAGCCTTTCTCCGCAGGAGCCTCCTGAGGGCGCCTTTCATGTCCTTGTTCCGCAGGCTGTAGATGAGGGGGTTCATCATGGGGGTGAGGACGCCGTACGATATGGAGATGATCTTGTCTCGGTCGCGGATGATCTTGTCCTGAGGCATCATGTACATGGCGATGGCCGAGCCATAGAACAGCACCACCACCGTGAGGTGAGACCCACACGTGGAAAAGGCCTTGCCGTGGCCCTCCGTGGACCGCATCCGCAGCACGGCCACCAGGATCCTTCCATAGGAGGCCACGATGAAGGCAAAGGGAGCCAGCAGGGTCAGGGCACTGGTGCACACCATGAGCGACTCATAGAACTGCAGGTCAGAGCAGGCCAGCTTGAGCAGGGCCAGGAGCTCGCATGAGAAGTGATTGATGACCTGGTGGCCGCAGAACTCCAAGGGCATGGTCAGCAGGGGGACCACGGTCAGCAGGAATGGTGCCGTCCATGAGGTCCCGGCCAGCAGGCTGCACAGCTGGGGCCCCATGTGCACAGGGTAGCGCAGGGGGTCCACGATGGCCACACAGCGATCGTAGGCCATGGCGGCCAGCAGCAGACACTCCACGACACCCAGATAGAGTCCCACGACCATCTGGGCCAAGCAATGTCCTAGCGAGATGACAGGAACGCTCACCAAGCAGTTGACAAGCATCTGGGGCACGTTGGCTGTGGTGTAGCACACGTCCAGGAAGGACAGGTTGCTGAGGAAGAAGTACATGGGCGTGTGGAGCCGGCGATCGTAGCAGATCAGGAGCAGGATGAGGCCGTTCCCCAAAAGGGTGATGGTGTAGGACAGGAGGAGCAGACAGAAGAAGGCGGTCTGAGCCCGTGGGTACTGGGAGAGCCCGAGCAGGACGAAGAAGATCTCTGTGCTGTTCTGGCCGTCCACGCCCCTTCCAAAACTCTGGCTTGGTGGGAAATGGGGGATCATCTTGGGAGGTGGTTCGGAACCTGGCGGCTTCCTATAAATAAGGTTGGACTCTTTCAAGCCATTCATGTGTTCCTGGGCACTGCGGTGACCCCTTCACCCCTGCATTGCTCTGGCCCCTGCTGAAGAATGTCTGCTTAATACATTCCACCAGGCACAGGCACTCACAGACCCATCCAATGATATAGCCATTGATCTGTGGACTGGTGGATCGTGGAAGGGATTGGGTCGTTCCTTCACTGATTCTATTACATATTGGTTAGTGGGTGCATTCATTCATTCATTCATTTATAACCGAGTCATTGACCCACGAAACCACTTATGGATGGATTCACTTGTTGTTTCTTTAATGCATTTATTCATTCATCCAACAAGCACCTCTGAGCAGCTTCTAACTCGTCCAGACTCGATCCCAGGCAATGAAATTACAGTGAGGAACGAAAAAACAACAACAACAAAAAAGCCTGAGCTGAAGGACTTGATAGACTAAAGACAAATTTGAAAAGTCACACTAGTGTAGTAAGTGCTAAGACTTTGCTCTGTTCCCACCGTGCTCCCTTCCCTGAAAAACTGTTTCTGCACGTGTCCTTTCCCAAGGTCTGCCACTTCTAGGAGTTTATCCTGCCCACAGATCACATGTGCAAACTGAGGTCCATAGGATTAGTTTCAAACAGACTTTTAAATTTTTTAAAAAGTTTATTCATTCATTTATTTAAGTCATCTCTATACCCACCCCGAGATCAAGAGTCTCACGCTTTTCCAACTGAGCCAGGCAGGCGCCCCTCAGATTCATGTTTAAAAACATAAATGCTAGGTTGTATTGCAGAAGATGGAAACTATCTCAATATTGAGAAATATGGGACAGGGTAAAGCAATTGTGGCCCATGCATGACAAGAACACTGTGCAGAAGTGAGAAGAATAAGGAAACGATGTATACTGATATACTGATAGATAGACAGACAGACAGACAGATTTCCTCAACTAGAAGTGTGGAAGTGAGTGTGGTGGAGGCAGTAATTACACGGGAACACTCGGGTATGTGTCAGCGAAAGAGAGAATGGTAGCTACCTTTTTTTTTAATGAAGAAGAAAATACGTTATATACCTTTATCTCCTCTGTTGACCTGACACCCAACGTGAACTGTCATTTGAAGATGAGAGAGGACGTGTCAGAAACCAGGACAAAGGAGCACGGTTAGGAGCACGGTTAGGAACACTATAGTACCCGCCTGGCACCTGCAGGACTTTCTGACATGAGCGGAAGGACCCTGTCCTAATGAGGGGATAAAATGCTTCCTAAGGTAGGAGAATGAAGGGAAGAATGAAGGGGGGTAAACAGAAGGGGGAAGGAACCACGACAGACAATGGACTCTGGGAAACAAACTGAGGATTTCAGAGGGGAGGTTGGTGGGGGAAGGAGTAGCCCGATGACAGGTATGAAAGGGGGCATGTATTGCATGGAGCCCTGGGTGTTATACGCACACATGAATCATGGAACACTACATCAAAATCTAAAGATGTACTGTATGGTGACTAACATAATAAAAATTTTAAAAAAATCCTAAGGAAATGATGGGAGAGCATTGGAAGGAAAAGGGACCTGATTAGCATGGTGAGGAGGTAGAGGGAAGAGCATGCCAGGCAGAAGGAACGGGATGGATGGCTGGGAAGCTGGATAGATGGACGGACATGGACGGACAGAAGGATGGACTGATGGATGGATGGATGGACGGTTGGGTAGATGGAAGGATGGAAGGAAGGACAGATGGATGCATGGATGGACGGATGGATGGACGGACGGACAACGGACGATACACGGATGGATGGGGAGGTGGGTGGGTAGACGGAAGGGTAGAAGGAAGGAAGGACAGATGGAAAGATGGATGCACGCTGAAGCTGTATCATGTTAAGCATCCTCTTCCCACGCTCCTCCCATACCAGCCACACACCTGGCTCCAGCGGAGTCTAACCGGGGAACTTCACCCCTTCCTTCCATGAAGAGGCCACACCAGCGGGAATCAGGCTGCTCTCACACTCTGGGGAGAACAAGGTCATTCCAAGGAGCCCGTGTGCAACATCTTGGTCCCCGGCACCTTCCCAAGCAGCATCCCTGAGAATAAGAGCATCTCATCTCCCTCTGTCTGTATCTTTTTCTTGAGTCTCCCACAGAGTTTCCGGGAAGCCCGGAGGGGACGGGTGGAGCCGAGGCAGGGGGAGAACTGAGCAGAGAGAGGTAAGTGACTTAAGTCGTCAGCTCTACCCCCAACACCACCCCCGCGGTCTCTGGAGGCTCCTGGGCACCACCTGGGGATGCTTGTTAGCAGAGGTTGGCCTGGGACGCGGGAAAACAACCTTCACGGATCTCTCAGAGGCATCAGAGGAAAAGTTTGGTGTGAGGGGATCGCTCCCCCCTCCAGAAACTGAGCTGCTTACTGCAGACCGAGACTCGGGGTGTGGGTATGTGGGGACCGTCTCAGCCACACCACGGGTTGGCCTGGGGCCTTCCTGAGAGTCACGTTTCTCGGGTGTGAAGTGGAGAGAGGAATCCCAGCTGTCGTGGCCCAAGAAAGGGCTCACGGATGGGAAGGGAGTAGCCCCAGTGACTGGACCAGCTTGGCGTCCGCAGCGGGACCCGGGTGCTCTCCTGTGGGACACCTGCAATTTCACAGCCTGTGTACCTCAGACAAGGCCGTTCTGCGACCGCCAAGCAGTGAGGCAGTAACAGGACCCGCCGGTAATCGTGCGGGGACACGGACAAAAGTGAGCATTGGCCAAAGCCAAGGCCTCTCCCACCTGCAAGGTGTCCAGCCCATCCCAGCACTCCCAAGGTTGTCCCGCTTTAGGACCAGAAGCTCTGCGTCCCAAAAGCCTGTCAGTGCGGCTGCTCAGGCCTGCTTGTGACCTTGAGACATGTGAACTTGAGAAAGCACCTTGTTATCCTTTGGCCTTATGTCTGTCCAAAGACAATGAGGGGACTGGACTCTGTCAACTGGTGTTCAAAACCCCTTCCTACAGAAAGCAGGGTTTTTTGGTGGGTGTGTTGGCCCCAAAGAAACAAAGGCAAAGCTTTCTTGAAAAAGATTGCATGATCTCCAGACGCCTGGGTGGCTCATTGGTTAAGCGTCTGCCTTCAGCTTAGGTCATGATCCCAGGGTCCTGGAATCGAGTCCTGCATCCGGGTCATTGCTTGGCCAGGAGTCAGCTTCTCCCTCTCCCTCTGGTGCTGCCCCTGCTTGTGCACACTCTCTCTAACAAATACATAAATAATCTTAAAAAAAAAAAAAAGGTTTCACGATCTCAGTTGCATGTGGGTGTGAAACAGTGGAATACTTAGAAGCAGAGAGTAGAGCGCTGGCCGCAGGGGTGGGCAATGGGGAGAGGCGGTCAGACGGTTGCACTCCTACAGGGTAAATAAGTTTGGAGATCTACTGAACAGCCGGACTACACTGAGTAACACTGGATCGAATCCCGGAAACCTGCAGAGACAGCTTTCAGGCGCTCCCGCCACACATACAACACGGCAACCGTGTAGCTGGACTGCCGAGCCGTTTCAGTTGGAAACGCACATCTATCTTGTGCCGCCTCAGTCTACGTCCCACGAGTGTGAGTGTGCGTGTGCGATGCGCGTGCGAGAAACAGGACGAACCGAATCTGAAGTTTACGTGGGAATATAAAGGAACAATCCAAACGGGAAGTGAGGCTGATCTCAAAGCTACGGAAATGAGCACCGAGGAAATCTGCCCGAGGAACTCGCAAGGAGCGGAGATACTGACCAACGCACACACCTTTAACTTGCAGGGGAAAGGACGCTGCGGAAAAGTGAAGAAAGAAGAGCGTTTTCAATAAATGGATAGAAGCCAATTCACAATTATTAAGAGGGAAAAAATATTTTTTCTCAGTTTCGCACGATTTCCTTTTTTGAATGTATGAAAGTTGCTTCTTTTTTTTAAAGTAAGCCAACTAAAATACTTTTCTTCCTGAAAACAAAAACATTCCTCTTGGAGAAAACCAGAAATATACAAGCACAAAGCAGAAAGTAAAAAGTACATTTACTTCCAACGTGCGGAGATCTCCCCCATTTGCAGTCTGGCACGTTTCCCTCAGGTCTTTTCCTTTTCCTAGGTGACGTCCAGTTGACACACAATATTGTATCGCTTTCATCTGCACGACACGGGATTCCACAGTTCAGCTCTACGCAGCACACGGCACTCAGCGCGGGAAGCGCGGTCACCATCGGGCAGCGTACGCGCTGTTACAGTATTAGCTACGTTCCCGGTGCTGTATTTTTAGTTATTGGACTTATTTCTTTTATGACTGTACCCTTAATCCCCTTCACCTATTTCACTCACCCCACCCCCCTTTCCTCGGGCAAACACCAGTTCGTTCTCTGTTTAAGTGTGTTCGCATTTTGTTTTCTTCTTTTTTAGATTCCCATATAAGTGAAATTATATGGTCTTTCTCTTTCTCCATCTGATTTCTTTCCCTTAGCACAATGCCCCCAGGTCCATTCCTGTTGTCACAAATGGCAAGAAACTCTGTTTTTATGGCTGAGGAATAGTGCACTGGGTACATACAAAACATCTCCTTTATTCGTCCATCAGTGGACCTCACTTCCATAGCTCGGCTATGGTCAATAATGCTGCAGGAAACATAGGGCTGCGCGTATCTTCTCGAATTAGTGGCAACCCACGGAATGGGAGAAGACATGTGCAAATGACATTTCAGATAAAGGACTAGTATCCAAGAACTATAAAGAACTTCTCAAATTCAACACTCAAAAACTAAATAACTCAATCAAAAAAGGGGGCAGACGACATGAACAGATAGTTCTCCAAAGAAGACGTATGAATGGCTAACAGGCACATGAAACAATGCTCCACATCACTAGCATCAGGGAAATACAAATGAAAACCACACTGAGATATTACCTCACACCAGCTAGAACGGCAAAAATTAACAAAACAGGAAATAAATATTGGCGAGGATGTGGAGAAAGAGCAACCCTCTTACATGGTTGGTGGGAATGCAAGCTGGTGCAGCCACTCTGGAAAACAGTATGGCGGTTCCTCAGGATGTGAAGAATAGAGCTACCCTATGACCCAGCCATTGCACTACTGGGTATTTACCCCAAAGATACAGACGTAGTGAAGAGAAAGGCCATATGCACCCCAATGTTCATAGCAGCATTGTCCACAATAGCTAAATCATGGAAGGAGCCGAGATGCCCTTCAACAGATGACTGGATTAAGAAGTTGAGGTCCATATATACAATGGAATATTACTCAGCTATCAGAAAGAACGAGTTCTCAACATTTGCTGCAACATGGGCGGCACTGGAGGAGATAATGCTAAGCAAAATAAGTCAAGCAGAGAAAGACAATTATCATATGGGTTCACTCATCTATGGAACATAAGAACTAGGAAGATCGGTAGGAGAAGAAAGGGATAAAGAAAGGGGGGGTAATCAGAAGGGGGAATGAAGCATGAGAGGCTATGGACTCTGAGAAACAAACCAAGGGCTTTAGAGGGGAGGGGGGTGGGGGAATGGGATAGGCTGGTGATGGGTAGTAAGGAGGGCACGTATTGCATGGTGCACTGGGTGTTATACGCAACTAATGAGTCATCGAACTTTACATCAAAAACCAGGGCTGTACTGTATGGTGACTAACATAATAAAAAATTATAAATAAATAAAGCTACTCAGAAGCAAAATTCAAAAAGAATATTCACCTGTTTTTTTGAATTATGAACATTTCTATTTATTCTTAGCACGCACACACACACACACACATATACACTGGAAGTGGATATCCTGTCGTTATGTCACAAGCAAAGACTGGTCATTCCCAAACACCTACCTATAGCTCTAAGTTCTAGACCTATATATTCAACTGCATACATCGTTACCTCCTTACATCCCACAGGTGTTTCAAACTCGATATACCTAAATTGAATTCACTTATCTTCCTTCTACTGGACCTATACTATGTCCCCAAATCGATCCTCCATTTGCAATCTGTCCTGTAAATGGTGTCACCATCTACTCATTTAAGCCAGATAATTATCCTTGACTCATCCTTTTCCATTATCTCTCACATCTCTATTTGATTACTATTTTTAAGTCAATTTGCTTTGATTATTGCAATATCTCTTAACTACCTGGCCTCTAATCTCTCTGCTTCTGAGGACTCGATATTATATATTAGAGTGACAGTACACAAAATACTTTTCAAAAAATCCGTAGTCATTTGAATACACAACATGTGCCTGAAATGTCTTCAGATATTCTATTTATTATAGAAAATATCCCCAGTGACCGAAGAATTCTAGTTGTTAATACTTCCAGCGATTCTAACCGGTTGAGAAGTCAGTTCCTGGAGAGCTTTTCAAAGTGGTCTCCCACTCACCTCAGTCCACACGAAAAAGTAAACACTACTCAGAACAGCCGATCAAGAGGGCACTTCCTGTGAGGAGCGCTGGGTGTTCAATGTAAGTGATCACTGAATTCTAGTCCCGAAACCAGTGTCACACTGTATGTTAACCAAAATTTTAAAAAATCATCAAGCTGTACACCTTCACTATACAGAATTGTATGAGTCAATTCGCCTCAGTAAAGCTAGTAAAACCCTTCTATCATTAAACCATGCGACGGCTTCACATCTGAGTTCTTGAGTTCCCACACTTGTCTGACTCTTGATTCGCATTTATAAAATCCAGAACCGACTAAAGTGGTTGCCTGAGCTCGAAAGCAACCATAGCGCATTCAGGTGGCCCATTAAAATAGAGGCTCATCTGAGCCCGTATGAGTGAAAAAGAAGGTTCTGTGACATACAGGAGAAAGACAGACTCATTCCGGTAAAAGGTGTGAAGTCTTCCAAAGGCAACGATCCTAACCGTTCCTGTAGGATTCAGACGCCACTGTCAGAAAACAAATGATATTGAGGGAAAACATCTGAGTTACTAAACTTTCCTGCTCTTTGGGAAAACTGGGTCCATGTTAGGGGACTGTTGTGTAGACAAGACAGGAAACAGCATAGGGAGTAGCTTGTGACCATCGGCTTTGGACTCTCCCAGTACGGGTCTCCTCTTCCCCTCTCCTCAATGACAGTTAGTGGTGCTGGGGTTTAGGACAGACCCTCGAGCTCTGAGAACCTGTGCTCTCATCAGTGACGTGGGAATGGCTGCGGAACCTGGGGTCAGAGGCTGAATCCTTGAGCGGACGAAGATTCCAACCTCTGCGTCCTGAAAGCTCTGACTGTGTCACAACCATCCACTCAGGAGCGCAGTCGCACCTGGGGAGCGCCACCTCTCTGTGCAGCTGCTTCCTCATGAAAAGCCAAGTTTGCGTTAACACAGAACTCCACTCGGAAGCCTCACGCGGATATGCCAGGTGGTTTCACGTCAGTTATGGGTCACGATGGCTAGAGCAAAGCTCTCGTGAAGCGGTGGGAGGAATTATCTTTATGATAAGTGTTGTTTCCTTGTTTTGATCACCTACCGCTGCAGAGATTCAAGGGAAGAACAAGGACACGTAAAACGGGAACAGCAGACTGGCTGTGTTCCAACACTCACACGGTTTTGTGGGACTTGGAAGCGAACCAGAGTTCATCTTACTAGAATTTTCTCTCTCCACCTGCTGCATCAAGTTAAACAAAGATAGAGGGGCCCTTTTCTACTTATTTAAAATACGAGCAATACCCCCAGTTTCGACACAAGACAGAGCATCAGACAGAGCATCAGTAAGGAAGCATTGCCCCCAAACGCACTGGAGACCACCTCGACCTACAGACATCGTGACCCCCCCGACCCAGCAGCGGCAGAGTCGACCCACGTCCACAGAGTACGCACCAGGAAACATCATACGTTAGGTCCCAAAACACGTCTTAACAGATTTACGAAGATTTACGAAGACTGACATCGTATCAGGTATCTTTTCTGACCACAAGGACATGAAACTGGTAATCAGTAATAGCAGGAAAACAGGAAAATTCACAAATATGCGTGGATTCAACAACGCACACCTGCACAACCCGTGGGGGCAAAGAAGAAATCAAAGGGAAACCAAGAAATATTTCGAGACAAGCATAAGTGGAAACAACACACTAAACGTACGGAATTCAGCAAAACCAGAGTAAGAGGAATGTTGATGGCGATAAACGCTTACCTTAAGAAAAGAGAAAGATCTCGGCGCCTGGCTGGCTCAGTCCGTGGAGCATAACGCTTGATCTCCGGGTTGTAAGTTCAAGCCCCATGTTGGGTGTATTGATTACTTAAAATCTTTAAAAAAAAAAAAAAAAGGAACATAAGGAGTAGCAGGGAGGACATTAGAAGGAAGAGAAAAAGGAAGGGGGGGCTCCGAGGGGGGGATGAACCATGACAGACTATGGACTCCAGGAAAGAAACTGAGGGTTGGGGTGGGGGGACAGGCTAGTCCTGTGACGGGTAGTAAGGAGGGCACGTATTGCGTGGAGCACTGGGTGTTATACGCAAACAATGAATCATGGAACACTGCATCAACAACTAATGAGGTACTGTATGGTGACTAACATAATAATTAAAAAAAGGAGGAGAAGGAGGAGAGGGAGAAGAGGAAGACGAAGAAACAATGGTCTCAATAAACCACCTCAGCTTGTACCTCAAGGAACTAAAAACAGAACTCAGCCCAAAGTACTTAGAAGGAAGGAAATAACAAATGTCAGAGCAGAAATAATGAAACAGAAACCAGAAAAACAATAGAAACAGTTGCTGCAACCCAGAGCTGGCTTCTGGAAAAGACTCTCGTCTTGCTACTCACCAGTGGCAGGAACGTGAGGGGGGACAACCTTCGTGCTCAGGCAGCCAACTGCGTCTCCCACTCCTCGCCCGTCCTCGCCCCTTTCCTTCCTGCAGTCAGCTGAATTCACTTCCCTAGAAAGAACCAGACACTTGTTTTCACTTCCCACAATGCACGTTCCTCCTCCTCCTGGAAGCCCCTCCCCCCATCACCTCCCAGGACTCACACCTTCGCAGGCTCCAGCCCGCCCGAGGGCACCTGCTCGCAGACACCTGATGGCCATTCTCCATCAGCATGTCCCTGTTTGTTTCTTCACTCCTGTATCCTCGCCCTTCCCCCCACACTGAGCGGGGTGAGGCGTCGACTCCTGATCCACTGAGAGATACTGGAGCCCTAGTGCCTGGACACAGGGAGAAGCAGCACGTCCTGCTGTCCCTCGTCACCTCCAACAGCAGCAGCAGGAAATGCAGCAAGTTTATGCTGGTCTCTCCTTTGAATTATAATGACCTGCAGTTCCCCCCCCCCCCCCCCCCGCTCTCCAGGGTGCTGGGTTTACTGTAGCCCCAGCGAATCCCATAGAACCTTCCTCACCAGCAAAAGGTCTGACGTGAATCTTGGGCCTGGTAAGGGCTCCTGTGACCCCTCTGGAAACCCCACTGCGCTCCCCACGCACACGTCCACCCAGCTGGGGCACAGGGGCGATGCTCAGAGTGAGGCAGGGCTGGCATGCGTCCTGCCAATGCATGCTGGCGACAGCCACATCCCCAGGTTCCCGCTCTCCTGGGCTTTGCCCCGAACGGAAGGAAGCACTCACCTGGCCGGTCTTTGCTCCAGAGCTCTGTGCAGGGGAGTGTCGGGACGAGCCATAGTTACGGGGACGGGGTTCCTGGACTCAATCTCCCCACAGAGGTGCCCTTACCCTGTTCGCTGGAGTCTTGGTGACCCCCTGCATGGAGAGCCTGGGCATTGCCCGTGAGGAGCTAATTTCATCCCTCGTGCAAATCACCATCATTCTCTTTAGATGATTAAGGACAATTGCTGGCAATTAACAAGAAGATCGGGGGTAGCCAAGCAGCTGGCAGAAAAAAGTTTCCTACCTTCCCTGTGGAAAAAACACGGTTCAGCATCCAAGCTGTAATCCGGCGTGAAAGGGACACCCAAAGGCACATCAAGGACTCGTTGGGGAACGTGATCAAGAAGATGAGACCACTCCCCCTGCTCGTGGTCTCCCTCTAGCTCTTGCTCTCTGTCTCTCAAATCAATAAACAAAATGTTTTTAAAAGGAGAGGAGGGCGCACCTGGATGACTCAGTAGATTAAGCGTCTGCCTTCGGCTCAGATTGTGATTCTGGGGTCCTGGGATCAAGTCCCCCACCAGGCTTCCTACTCAGACGGGAGCCTCCTTCTCCAGCTCCTTCTGCCCCTCCCCCTGCTTGTGCTTTCTCTCTCTCTCTCACAATAAAAATAAAATAAAATAAAACAAAACAAAATAAAATAAAAAAGATGTGACCGCCGGGGCGCCTGGGTTTAGGCTCAGGTCCTGATCTCAGAGTCGTGAGATGGAGCCCCCTCCCCTGTGTCGGCTTTGCGCTGAGCAGGGAGCCTGTTTAAGAGTCCCTCCTCCCTCTCCCTCTTCCCCTCCCCGCCTGCGCTCGCTCATGCTCTCCGGCTCTCAAACACAAAACAACCCGTGACCGCGGACTTACCCCTGAGCTGCACCTGGGCGCTCAGAGGCTCTGCATCGTTTCTCCTGACCTTGGAACGTGGATTTGCGGGCCTTTCCCACTCCCAGCGGCTGCTCCGAGGACACGGCCTTGAGGCAGTGAGGCGATGCTGGAAAAACCTGCCTGAGCCCCGTAAGCACCTCTTCATAAACTCAGGAGGTTTGGAGGGCGGATCAGGGACCCCTGTGTCTTGGTGCTGCCCAAGACCGGGCTGTGTAAGTTCCCTTCACTATTAAAATTGTCACCTACCAACCTGGAGTGGCCGGCCTCCCTCTTCGGTCCCTTCCTGCCGTCTGTGTGTGGGGCCAGCTTCCAGGTGCACCAGCGAAGCTCCCTAGACGGCTCCCTTCCCTGTATTTCCAACGGGGTGGTCCCCCGTGCTTTTTCATCTTTCCAAAATACCACCCTCACCGGTCAGGACTCTGGTCTTAACATGACTTTACATTCCACGGTTCTTGCTGCTACGGCCCTAGGAAAATTTTAGTCTGGAAATTACCCCATTTTGAAAGCATCTTTCCCCCTCAAAACACAGGTATCCCTAATCCCCACATGACTCCAAACAAGAGGATAATTTCGCTTCCCCGTCCGCATTCAGCCCGCCTCCTGTGCCTCTCGTTGTGCCACCGGACTCCCCTCTTCATGCGGGGTCGTCCACATGGGATGCCGCGTTCCTGAGCCTGCACGTTGGGCTGAGGACAAAGCCACGGAGGAGCTAGAACGTGGTAACGAAGGAGCTCAGACTTCCAGCGCCCGCCACCCACGCTGGTGTCTGAAAGCCCGCAGCGCCCCCACCCCTGGGACAACCACGCCCTCCCCAGGGGTTTCCAACAGTCTCGGCACCAAGAAATGGCTCTTTTTGCTGTCTTTTATTTACTATTGGGTGTGACCTCATGTCTTATTCTACTTTCAGGGCTTCATCTTTAATGCTGTATTTCACCCACAATATTTTGTATCAGTTTGAACAATTATAATTTCAAAGAGCACTGTTTAACATTTGCTCATTAAAATACAAATTTTAGGGGCACCTGGGTGGCTCAGTCAAACATCTGCCTTTGGCTCAGGTCATGATCTCAGGGTCCTGGGATCCAGCCCCACGTCAGGCTCCCTGCTCAGCGGGGAGCCTGCTTCTCCCTCTCTCTCTGCCTCCACCCCACTTGTGCTCTCTCTCTCTCAAATAAATAAATAAAATCTTTAAAAAATGAAATAAAACAAAATATAAATTTTAGGGGCCCCTGGCTGGCTCAGTCGGAAGAGTGTGCAACTCTTGATCTTGGGGTCGTGAGTTCGAGCCCAACATTGCATGCAGAGATTACTTAGATATTTCTTAAAAATTAAAACACCTTAAAAAGATAAAGTACCAATTCTAATGGCCGTTTCCAAGCACACGAAACTGCAGACAATAGTATCACGACCTCCCCCTACGCCCCCCTCAGGAGCACCTTGTCTGCTTTAAACCGTCATTTACACTGAGCCGATCCAGCTGCACGTGTCTCTCCCTCCCGCCTCCTTCCCCTGGAGAACGTTACCGACTCCGGCAGGAACGGCTGGCCGGCCCTGGTAGCAGCCGCAGCTAGGATGATGCCTCCACGGGCTGGAAACCTGCATCGGGTCATGCGTTCGAAGGGGAACGGCCGGCCGGGGGAGCTCGTGACAGGAGTGTCCCAGCACCACTTCGACGCTGCCTTTCGGGACGTCCCAGTCGGCCCTCCAAACCTGCTCCAACCGCACAGGTAAACTAAGCGTCATTAACTACAGGCGTCACAAAGAAGATGATGGTCGGAGAGCACGGATGAAGCAGAAATGTTTAAAAGGGCCCCGTGGTTGATGGGGTTGGACGTCTGCTCTGGTTCGTAAGATGCTGATGACCCAGCGGCCTGGGGGCTTTGCCGGGAGGAGCATCAGCTCTCAAAGCCCAGAGGTAAATCTGTTCGCTTTAATAGAAAGGAGGAAAAGTGGGTAATCTGTTACAGTCACCATCACGAGAACAACTTCCTCACAATCGTGGGCCTGTGCTTATCGGGGCGACAGCAGTGGTTTAGGGTTTGCCTGTGGTAGCGCCGGATGAGGTCAGGCCCTCCATCTCCCTTGGTTCCCTTCGCTGCTTCCACAGAGCTGCGCTCGTCGCACTGTCCTTCTACGGGCTGATCACTTGTGGAGACAGGGTTTGCTGTCGGCTGGGGAGGCTTATTAGCCAAGTCATTTTCTTGTGCCACGGATTTGGTGACGTCCGTGTCCACGTCCCCTGAGGGCTCACGGGCATTTGAACGTGTCGGTTCTCTCAAGGGCCAAAACTAGAAGGATCCGGAGTGAAGGCCTCTGGTTGCAGGAAAACTGTGTGTGGAACCGAGAGAGACCCTGCCCGTCACAGCCACGTGGAAACGCCGAGCCAAGACCGCCCGAGGGTGGTTCCAAGCCGCGCGTTCTGTGGATGGGAAAGTGCGGGACGCGGGAGCGGGGGGAAGTCAGGGCAGCACGGCCTCTGGGCGGCCAGATGTGAGGACTGAAGTGAACTCCCACCAAAAACAACTTTGGGGCTGAAGTAAAATGGGTCCTCCTCGATCTGGCCGCATGAAAATGTCCGAGCATTAAAAAACACTATCAAGTATTTTTTTCTATGATGTTTGCCAATCGATGATATTCTAATTCCATCAATCCTTCTACGTTTACTGGTTCCTACCAGACCCGTCTGTCTTCGGATGCTGGCCCTGCCACTCCAGCTGTGCGATCCTGGGCAAACGAAAGACCTTCAGAAATTAGGGTGACGCCTCCTTCTCTCCTTCTCTCTCTTTCCCCTGTTCCTCCCTCTCTGGCCACATCCCCCCCCCCTCAGGCCACTGGGCACCTGGCAGAACTACAGAGGCACCCCGGTGGTGGCAAGAGAACCCTCTAGAACACAGGGCAGTGAGGGCAGAAGTGGCAAAACAGCTGTATTGTTGTGTGTTTTCGTCACCACACGTGCCGGGATGCAGGTGTGAGGAGGTAGGGGAGCCGTGGGAAGGAACAGTAGTAGCCACACAGGGGTGTTGGGAGGGGTGGGGGAAAGCAGGCGGAGGACTCCAGCAGTGTGGTTAAGCGTGGGATCCCCGAGCATGGAAGTGTCCAGCAAACAGAATGTAACACAGCTTTCTTGCTGCTGGAGGAATAATTTATAAGCAGAGAACAGAGAAGCTAGAATGAATCCTGGGGCTGGTTCTGAATGGGAGGAATTCAGATGTGAATAACTCAGATGTGAGTAACTCCGAGTTCATGACACACACGTGTGCGTGCACAGCTATGAGCCCTCAGTCTGAGCTTTTTGCTGAGCGGTCCCAGAAGCAGTGACACACTGGTAGCAAAGCACGAAGCTGAAAGCAGGTCTGGGTTTCCAGTAACTGACCTCCCCTGAAGGGATCGGATTTCTCTGGTGCAGTGGTGGATACCAGGGCTACGTCCGGAACAGCACGAGATGAGCCTGCAATGATGCCTCTTGTGAAATCGTGCAGCTGTACTGATCTTCCCCCGGCCAATCGGGGACGACATGAACATGAAAACAGATAATGATTTGTGTATCCACAGTTTTATTAAGTTCTGTTGCCAGTATTCAAAAGTTTTCACATTTCTAATCTGGATTTCTAGCCTCTACTTCTGTCTTCAAGCTGGAAAGAAGCACACTGGGTCTGCGGTTACACGTGGGGAAGGGCACGTTAGAGCAGGGTTGGCAAAACCCAGCCAGAGGACCAAACCCAGCTGTGTGCCTGTGTTTCTACAGCTGGGAGCTGAGAGTGGTTTATGCTTTCAGGTGGTCACAAAAAATCGAAAGAGGAATGATGTTTCATGACACGTGGAAGTTAGATGAAATTCCAATCGTGACACTCAGTTTCACAGACACAGAGCCACACCTGCTCCTTTACACACGGTCTGTTTTCTCGCGACAACAGCGTTGACTGTGCTGGAGATCAGACTGTATTCTCGCTACAACAGGGCTGACCCGTTACTATAGAGACCGAGACTGCACAGCCCACAAAGCCTAAACTATTTACTGTCTTATACAGAAAAGCTTCGCCAGACCCTAGGCTATGGTGTTGGCACGCACTAGCCGGTCTGCGACAAGTTCTCGCTCACGTTTGTCACGCACTCATTCATTTTACCCGCCTGTTCCCTGAAGGCCTTGCCTTTCCCATCGTGTGAATTTGAAGAAATCCAAGTTACTACCAAGTTCACTACTGTCGCTGTTTTTAGGCATTTTTTTTACTTTTCTACTCACAGTTTTGATCAGACTGGAAGATCAGGATTTGTGTGTCTTTCAGTTATTTTAAATACAGCAACACAGTTTTGTAACATCTTATGAAACTATTAACACTTGAGCTGTTCTGAACACTGAACTGAATGGCCCTAGAAGACTTAACAGACATTTACCCTATTGCTAACATTTCCACTAGCAACATGCAACATTCACTTGTGTTGCAATCCATATTTCTCAAGTTCTTCCACTTGTTTATTTCATTAGGAAATTTCCCTAATGATGGACTATCTTGCAAGAGATTTAAATCAAATGAACAAATATCTTAAAAAAAAAAAAAAAAAGCTCCCATGGATGGCTGCTTCCGGGCTGGCACTCCCACTATATTCTGGAAGGACGATTAGTTACTATGTATCATCGGGGCGGTCTGTTGGTTGTGCTTTTCACATGCTGCGATTCATACTGGTTGAATATCAATGGCAGCTTGTTTTGTTTCATCATTATTAATGTAGATTGTTGTACATTATCAGGTGAACCTCGCAGTGTTTTGTTGGCCCCCTTGTGGGAAATAAAAATATTTGCATCAAAAAAAAATCATTGCAAACATGACAGAACTTCAAACATGGAAAATCAGGCAACACTATAACGAGTACCATGTATCCATCATCAAGTCTTCACAATTATAAACTCGCGGACTTGTTTTTCTGTACCTCACATGCTTCTCCCCAGCTCTATTTGGAAACGAATATTGGACATCACGTTTTTTCATTTTTCAATATTTCTGAATTTCTCTAAATGGTATGGTAGTTTTAATGTAATAATTTTCTCACACCGAAATGGTTGTTAATACAGGTTTGATCATGTAAGTTTTGTGGTGCACTGAGTTTGTATGAGACATCAAATGTCTGCTTTCACCTGTGTTCACTGGATTCTAAATACAGATTATCAATTTTTTATGTTTCCTGAATAGATTTCTCATAATGGTATCATGTTGGTATATTAATTTGGCTTTCTTTGGTATCAGTGACATGGACTATGGTCTCATTGGCGTAGTAATTTGCATTTACTAGTTATCTATAAAAGCAAAAATAAAAAAATTTGCTGTTGTCCTTGTAGAGGCTATTCCAAAATTACCAATAACACATGGGGATATTATTATTTCCCTCATATCAGACTTGGTCAAGACCATAAACTTAATCTTTTGCAGACATTTTCTTTATGCTGTTACTTACTGCAGTGCTCCTAGGCTTAACCAGAGACATAAAGGATCTATATTCTAGAAACTACAAATCACTCTTGAAAGACATTGAAGAAGACACAAAAAGATGGAAAAATATTCCATGCTCATGGATCGGAAGAATTCACATAGTTAAAATGTCCATGCTACCCAGAGCAATCTACACTTTCAATGCTATCCCGATCAAAATACCGAGGACATTTTCAAAGAGCTGGAACAAACAGCCCTTAAATTTGTGTGGAGCCAGAAAAGGCCCCAAATCACCAAGGAATTGTTGAAAAGGAAAAACAAAGCTGAGGGCATCACGTTGTCAGATTTCGAGCTGTACTACAAAGTTGTGATCACAAAGACAGCATGGTACTGGCACAAAAACAGACACATAGACCAATGGAACAGAATAGAGAACCCAGAAATGGACCCTCGGCTCTTTGGGCAACTAATATTTGATAAAGCAGGAAAAAACATCCGGTGGGAAAAAGACAGTCTCTTCAATAAATGGTGCTGGGAAAATTGGACAGCTACATGCAAAAGAATGAAACTTGACCAGTATCTCACACCATACACAAAAATAAACTCCAAATGGATGAAAGACCTCGATGTGAGACAGGAATCCATCAAAATTCTAGAGGAGAACATAGGCAACAACCTCTACGACATCGGCCAAAGCAACCTTTTTCATGACACATCCCCAAAGGCAAGAGAAACAAAAGATAAAATGAATTTATGGGACTTCATCAAGATTAAAAGTTTCTGCACATCCAAGGAAACAGTCAGAAAAACTAAGAGGCAGCCCACGGAATGGGAGAATATATTTGCAAATGACACTACAGATAAAGGACTGGTATCCAAGATCTACAAAGAACTTCTCAAACTCAATACACGAGAAACAAATAAACAAATCAAAAAATGGGCAGAAGATATGAACAGACACTTTTCCAATGAAGACATACAAATGGCTAACAGACACATGAAAAAATGTTCAAAATCATTAGCCATCAAGGAAATTCAAATCAAAACCACACTGAGATACCACCTTACGCCAGTTAGAATGGCAAAAATAGACAAGGCAAGAAACAACAATTGTTGGAGAGGATGTGGAGAAAGGGGATCCCTCCTACATTGTTGGTGGGAATGCAAGTTGGTACAGCCACTCTGGAAAACAGTGTGGAGGTCCCTTAAAAAGTTAAAAATTGAGCTACCCTATGATCCAGCCATTGCACTACTGGGTATTTACCCCAAAGATACAGACGTAGTGAAGAGAAGGGCCATATGCACCCCAATGTTCATAGCAGCAATGTCCACAATAGCTAAATCGTGGAAGGAGCCGAGATGCCCTTCAACAGATGACTGGATTAAGAAGTTGTGGTCCATATATACAATGGAATATTACTCAGCTATCAGAAAGAACGAGTTCTCAACATTTGCTACAACATGGACAGCACTGGAGGAGATAATGCTAAGTGAAATAAGTCAAGCAGAGAAAGACAACTATCATATGATTTCTCTCATCTATGGAACATAAGAACTAGGATGATCGGTAGGGGAAGAAAGGGATAAAGAAAGGGGGGGTAATCAGAAGGGGGAATGAAACATGAGAGACTATGGACTATGAGAAACAAACTGAGGGCTTCAGAGGGGAGGGGGGTGGGGGAATGGGATAGACCGGTGATGGGTAGTAAGGAGGGCACGTATTGCATGGTGCACTGGGTGTTATACACAACTAATGAATCATCGAGCCTTACATCGGAAACCGGGGATGTACTGTATGGTGACTAACATAATATAATAAAAAATCATTTAAAAAAAAAAACAAAAACAAACAAAAAAAAAAAACAAAGATAAACTCCAAATGGATGAAAGACCTCGATGTGAGACAGGAATCCATCAAAATCCTAGAGGAGAACATAGGCAGCAACCGTTACGACATCGGCCACAGCGGCCTTTTTCATGACACATCTCCAAAGGCAAGAGAAACAAAAGACAAAATGAACTTGTGGGACTTCATCAAGATAAAAAGCTTTGGCACAGCCAAGGAGAGGCAGCCCACGGAATGAGAGAATATATTTGCAAATGATGCTACAGATAAAAGACTGGTATCCAAGATCTACAAAGAACTTCTCAAACTCAATATGTGAGAAACAAATAAATCATAAAATGGGCAGAAGATGTGAACAGACACTTTACCAATGAGGACATACAAATGCCCAACAGACACATGAAAAAATGTTCAAAATCATTAGCCATCAGGGAAATTCAAATCAAAACCACACTGAGATACCACCTTACGCCAGTTAGAATGGCAAAAATTAACAAGGCAGGAAACAGCAATTGCTGGAGAGGATGTGGAGAAAGGGGATCCCTCCTACATTGTTGGTGGGAATGCAGGTTGCTGCAGCCACTCTGGAAGAGTGTGGAGGTCCCTTAAAAAGTTAAAAATTGAGCTACCCTATGATCCAGCCATTGCACTACTGGGTATTTACCCCAAAGATACAGACGTAGTAAAGAGAAGGACCATATGCACCCCAATGTTCATAGCAGCAATGTCCACAATAGCTAAATCGTGGAAGGAACCGAGATGCCCTTCAACAGATGATTGGATTAAGAAGTTGTGGTCCATATATACAATGGAATATTACTCAGCCATCAGAAAGAACGATTTCTCAACATTTGCTGCAACATGGAGGCACTGGAGGAGATAATGCTAAGTGAAATAAGTCAAGCAGAGAAAGACAATTATCATATGGTTTCTCTCATCTATGGAACATAAGAACTAGGAAGATCGGTAGGGGAAGAAAGGGATAAAGAAAGGGGGGTAATCAGAAGGGGGAATGAAACATGAGAGACTATGGACTCTGGGAAACAAACTGAGGGCTTCAGAGGGGAGGGGGGTGGGGGAATGGGATAGGCTGGTGATGGGTAGTAAGGAGGGCACGTATTGCATGGTGCACTGGGTGTTATACGCAACTAATGAATCATCGAACTTTACATCAGAAACGAGGGATGTACTGTATGGTGACTAACATAATAGAATAAAAAAACATTAAAAACAAAAAGAATCGGGTAGGAAACTCCTCGGGGGCGGGGGGGGTCTTATCTTGTTTGCCTCCATATTCCCGCTGTGCACACTACATTGCTGGTGTTTGATAAATGCTTATGGTATGAGACACAAACACTGAATAGTCACTGTGCACTCTGATTCCGGGCTGGAGAATTCCAAAGTGACCTTTGAAATTAAATTGATTGGTTCTTATGTAAGATAAGCAAAAAAAAACAAAACAAAACAAAGCAAAACCTCTTGGCATCTAAGGTGCCTGGCTGTGACGTCTGACCCTTGGGATACTTCACAGCCCAGGTAAGTGTGGTACAGGGACAAAGAGAGGGATTATTAACAGAAGCGGGAGCACAGAGAAAGTGGATCAGGGAAGAGAAGAATCTATCGGGGGTGGACACGAGGAGGAGAGGTCAGTGGGGGAGTTCTTGTTCAGCACCTGTGGGAGCTCCACCATCCCCTCCACTGGATGGGCTTGACTGGAGTCCCACCCAGGACCACAGCGAGCTTCCTGGGTGCGGGGATGCCGTGGGCAGAAGGGGGGTGCCTGTGTCAGGACTGGACACAGCTGCTACCACTACCGGACTGAACCGAACAAACCTCACCCGAGCAGTGAGTGTATTCACCTCGTTGCTGCATTCGATCTTCTCTGAGGTTAGAAGTGTCATCAGGGGAGTTTGACCCCACGTGGTGAAGGACCCAGGCAACTCTGGTTCCAAGGTGCAGACCGTCATCTGTGAGTCAAACTGCAGGGAGCACCACCTCCATCACCAACTGACGTCAGTTGAGCAATGCCTCATACTTTCTACGCCTCTGATTCTTTATCAGTAAAATGGGGCTGAAACAGCTTTCTTCACAGGTGAATGGCACGGTGAAATTGGATCCTACCTACAGACTCTTTGTCCGGGATCCCAAGACAGGTCTAGCTGCAGCCACTTGACATCTGGTATTTTGGGAAACTCAAATCGATTTTTGAAAAGGTTTTTATCTTCTTATTTGACAGAGAGAGAGCGAGAGGGGGGAGCAGCAGAGGGAGAGAGAGAAGCAGACTCCCCGCTGAGTAGGGAGCCTGATGCGGGACTCGATCCCAGGACCCTGGGATCATGACCTGAGCCAAACGCAGATGCTTAACCAACGGAGCCATGCAGGCACCCCTCAAATCCATTTTAACTAGGAAATCATGACATCAACCACAACCCTTCACCTGTCTAGGTGTTCAGTTCCTTCCCATAAAAAACGAGGCTGTCAAACTTAGTACCTTCAAATGGTCCTTCCAGTCCTAACTTTCCCTTCCTAGAGTAGAAGGATAATTTTCTTTTTCTCTTTGCCAATGTGTTTCCAAACAAGTAAAATGAAAATATTACCCCAAATGCCATGAGTCATGGGGTCAGCCGACCTGCGAAGCTGAGTCTGTATTTTACTACTTACTGCTGGGAGGCCTCGGGGAAACAAACGGACTCTTGGATCCGTAGTTTTCACATCTGTAAGATGGGATCATTGATGATTCCTTCTCAGCGCCGTGAGGGGGATAAAATACAGCGAAGATCGCCTGACACAACATTTGGCATTTGGTAAATGTTGATCAATGCCAGTGTTCCCTGCAGTCAGAACCCCAGGATTTATTTGTGAGCTGACTAGGGCTCAGAGAGGTAAGTGACCAGCTCAGAGACCTCTTAGGGAGGAAGGGGCATGTCCAGGATTCAGAGGTATGTCGTTTCATTCTGAAGGAGATCCCTGTAAAAGGCAGAAGCCAGGGTAGGACTGAAGCAGACGTCATCTGTGCCATATAGTTGGGATAGGCATAGCTGCTCGGCCGTGCCAGGGGAGGTTCCGGGACAGAATGGACTCGGGTAGCTCTCAAACAGACCAGGGCATGTGTCACAAACACTGCAGCCTCATACGGGGCACTGGTAGGTGGTAAAATCAGGCAGAACTGGTTTGGGAAAAAAAAAAAAATCCCAGTGTCCTCACTTTGTGCTCATAGCCTCTGAGAACCTCAGTGATCTTCAGAGAAGGCACTGCTCATTCACATTCTGGACTAGATGGTGACAGTCCACTGTTTGGGAACAATGACCATTTCCTGCTTTGAACCAGAAGGAAAACCTTCCCTTTGTTGTGATATGTAACGTGGACAACAGCAATACAAAAAGCAAAAGCAGTAAGATGAAAAAAGAAATGGCTAACTTCCTCTTGTGTATTTGAGGATGGGGACTTAAAAGGTCTCACTGCCTGTTCCATTCCCCTGTGGCTAGTGTTTTCTTCCGAGGCCTCCCTGGACTCATCGTCCCTGGGGCTGGGGGTCCGGTCATCGTCTGGTTCTCAGCACCTGCTGGGGAGTGTGATGCCTGAAAGTCCACGTCTGGTCCTCCGTGCTTCGAATAAGCATGTGGAGAACCTGTGGTGTACTGGGCAGTGCACTCCTTTGCTAGGTTCTGAGGTGAGAGCTCTGAGTGAGACAGACTCCGTCTCTTTCTCAAGAGGCTCACAATCCAGTTGGAGAGACAATGCATAACTGAACAAACATGCAAGTAATTTCATTCATTCATTCATTCATTCATTCATTCATTCATTCATTCATTCAAATCCCAGTAGTATTAACAGCCAGGGTTATATTTGTGTCAGGCATACAATAAATTGGTCCAACACTTCTATGCATTGCTCAGTGCTCACCACAAGCGCTCTCCTTACTTCCCTTCACCTATTTCTCCCGTCCCCCCACCCCGCACTCTCCTCTGACAACCACCAGTTTGTGCAAGTAGTTTGAAATAAATAAAATGAGTAACAATCACGGTGGAAGGAAGGAATGGGTTGCAGGGCTAAGAATAATGACACAGGATAGGGGATTTTGATCGGGGATTGTCTAAGGCTAAGGCAACAAGAAACTCCTGCCAAGGATGTCAAGGGTTCCCAGAAATGGGAAAAGCAAGAATGGGGAGAAGGCTGTTTCAGAAAGAAGGGACTTTGTATGGGGATTATTTAAGGCTGGAAGGACCTCGGAGCATTTGAGGAGGTAAAAGGGCCCCCATGGGGCCCCAGTGGGTGTGAGAAAAGCAGCCATGACATGAGTTAAAGCTGAAGTAACTGGCAAGGATCAGAAAATTGCGGGCTTGAGAGCCATGAGAGGACACATGATGTTTATTCTAAGGATAATGGGAATGTGTCAAGGGCTTTAAGCCGAGGAGTAACCTTATATGATCTATGATTTTGAAAGACCCTACCAGCAGCTGTGCAGAAATGGAGCAAGAATGGAGGCAGAGAATGCAGACACGAGTTTATTTCATTTACTCAGGTGATATAATGGCTGGATCTACAGGAAGGCAAGATATAAAGAGAAGGGTGTGCAAAATATATTGTAGATGTATTTGTTCTTAGATGGAGAGGTCCCTGGAGTCGGGCAACATGACCAGAGTCCAGGAGTTTGTCTTGCTGGGCTTGTCCGCCAGGCTGGGCATGAGGGGTGTCCTGTTTGCCGTCTTCCTGACCCTCTACCTGCTGACGCTCCTGGAGAACACGCTCATCGTCTGTCTCATCTGCAGCCACAGCGAGCTCCGCAAGCCCATGTACTTCTTCCTGGGCAACCTGAGCTGCCTGGAGATGTGCTACGTGTCAGTGACCATGCCCAGCCTGCTCGTGGGGCTGTGGACTGGACCCTTCCACGTGCCCTTCACAGCCTGCATGACCCAGCTCTTCTTCTTCGTCTCCCTCATCTGCACGGAGTGCACCCTCCTGGCCTCCATGGCCTATGACCGCTACGTGGCCATCTGCCGCCCACTCCACTACCCACTGCTCATGAGGCCCCAGGTCTGCCTGGGCTTGGCCATGTCCTCATGGCTTGGGGGACTGCTGGTCTCGGTGGTCAAGACGTCTTGCATCGCCAGCCTGTCGTACTGTGGCCCCAACGTCCTCAACCAATTTTTCTGTGATGTCTCTCCTCTGCTCAACCTGTCCTGCACCCATGTGGCCCTGACCGAGCTGGTGGACTTCATCTCTGCCATCGTCATCTTCTGTGGAACACTGTTGGTAGCGCTGGCCTCCTACTCAGCCATCGGGGTGGCCGTGCTCCGCATGCCGTCAGCCGCTGCCCGGCACAAGGCCTTTTCCACCTGCGCCTCCCACCTGATTGTGGTGGGCATCTTCTACTCAGCAGCCCTCTTCATCTACTGCCGTCCCAGCCGCATCAAATCCATGGACCTCAACAAGGTGCTGTCAGTCGTCTACACGGTGGTCACACCCATGTGCAACCCCGTCATCTACTGCCTGCGGAACAGGGAGGTCCATGTGGCGCTTCGGAAAACTCTCCACTGGCCTTGACTGCAGTCTTGGATCATTGGACCTCTTGTCTCCTGATTGAAGATCTGCCATGGCTACGAAATTCCAACCATGACACCGAAAGGCAAAAGAACAACTGAAGGACTACGTTTCCCATCTAATAAACAATGAGTTCGTTTCAGTCAAGAACAAAATCTGAATTACCCATGGGAAAAGTGACCAATGTCTATGAGAAAGCAAGTCATCAAAGATGAATGATAAGGGACTGGTAACTCACATGACAGCATGGTCCACTTTATTAGTAAACCAAGAAATGCAAATTTAACAACCCCATCATTTGATTCCTAGAATGACAAACACTTACCAAGTGTTTCTGTATGTCCCCACAAGTAGAGATAGATAAAAGATACAGAGATATTCACAGCATCTTTGTAATGAAAAAAATCAGAAACAACCTGATACCCATCCAAAATGGATGGATTAAATAATTGTATTTGTTCTGAGATAAACATTGGAGCTACTAAATAAAAGGAAATAGATTTATATCTTTGACATGGTGATAAGGGCCGATACACATATGCTAAATAAATTTAAGACAGGGCTTTCGCGTCAATCCCTTCCCTATCCCTTTGCTACTAGCTACTACCTACCCGTATTCCTTTTAAAAAGATTTTACTATTTAGTTATTTATTTACTTATTTATTTATTTGCAAGAGAGTGCATGCACATGTGAGCGGGGGGAGGGGCAGAGGGAGAGAGAGACAGAGACTCAAGCAGACGCCCTGCTGAGTGCGGAGCCCGACCTCACCACCTGAGGCCATAACTCAAGCGCCGGTCAAGAGTTGGATGCTTACCCAACTGAGTCACCCAGGCATCCAACCTATATGCATTCTTAATAGTGCCTTTTTAAAAAAGATTTCATTTACTTATTTGAGAGAGAGAGAGAGCACAAACAGTGGGGAGGGGCAGAGGGAGAGGGAGAAGCAGACTCCACACTGAGCCCCATGCCGGACCCCAGGACCACGACCTGAGTTGAAGGCAGATGCTAAACCAACTGAGACACCCAGGAGACCAAATAGTTTTAATAAAGAGAAGCTTTCAATTTTGGTGAAGTCTAGATTATCAATATTTAAATTTACAGTTATTACTTTTTACATTCTAACAAAATTTGCCATTTCCCTATCACATAAAACCATCTCCTAGAAGGTTCGTAGTTTTAGCTTTCTAATTGGTGTGTATGATGCCACTCAAAACATCTCTGTGTGTGTGTGTGTCTGTCTGTCTGTCTGTGGTAGAAGTTGAGCTTTATTTTTTCCATAATAATCCAGCTTTACCAAAATGATTGTTGGAAAGACCCTCCCATTAAATTGCATTGGCAATTTTGTTAAAAATCAGATGGAGCATAAAAAGGTGGCTCTTTTTCTTTTTTTGAAATATTTTATTTAAATTCAATTTAGTTAACATGTAATACAGTATTCGTGTCAGGAATCGAATTTAGTGATTCATCAGTTGCCTATAACACCCAGTGCTTATTACATCACCTGCCCTCCTTAATGCCCATCCCCCACTTACGCCATCCCCCACCCACCTCCCCTCCAGCAACCCTCAGTTTGTTCTGTATAGTTAAGAGTCTCTTATGGTTTGCCTCCCTATTTTGATCATATTTTATTTTCCTTCCCTTCTCCTATGTTCATCTGTTTTGCTTCTTAAATTCCACATATGAGTGAATTCATATGATAATTGTCTTTGTCTGCCTGACTTATTTTGCTTAGCATTATACCCTCTAGTTCCATCCACATCATTGCAAATGGCAAGCTTTCGTTCTTTCTGATGGCTGAGTAGTATTCCATTGTATATAGACACCACATCTTCTTTATCCATTCATCTGTCAATGGACATCTGGGCATTTCCACAGTTTGGCTGTTGTGGACATTGGTGCTATGAACATTGGGGTGCAGGTGCCCCTTCAGATCACTACATCAGTATCTTTGGGGTAAATACCCAGTAGTGCAATTGCTGGGTCGTAGGGCAGCTCTATTTTCAACTTTTTGAGGAACCTCCATACTGTTTCCCAGAGTGGCTGCACCAGCTTGCATTCCCACCAACCGTGTAAGAGGGCTCCCCTTTCTCCACATCCTCGCCAACATCTGTCATTTCCTGACATGTTAATTGGAGCCATTCTGACTGCTGTGAGGTGGTATCTCACTGTGGTTTTGATTTATATTTTCCTGATAATGTGGCTCTATCTCTAAGCTCCTTATTTATTCTCTATCAATCTATTTGTTTATAGTTTCACCAATAGGAAGTTGTCTTGATTACCGGAGTGTTACTGTAAGAATTAATGTCAGGAATTTTAAGTTCTCCCACTATGTTCTTTGTTAAGGTAGTTTTGGCTCTTCTAGGTTCTTTACGTTACCATATAAATTTTAGATTCAGCTATGCATTTTTATAAAGAATGTCTCCTTAGATTTAATTATAATTGGATTGAGTCTAGAAATCATTTTGGGAGAGAATTGACATTTTTGACAACACTGAGTCTTTCAAATCATAAATACGGTATACCTTTCCATTTATGTAGCACTTAAAAATTTTTTTGAGTGTAGCTGACCTGTGTCACATTAGTTTCAGGTACAACATGGTGACTCCACAAGGTCAAACATTCTGCTGTGCTCACCATGAGTGTGGCTGCCACCTGTCACTATACAACCTATTCCAATACCATTGACCATATTCCCCGTGCTGTACCCTTCATCCCCCAGCTGTACGCATGGAGTCACTGGAAGCCTGTGCCTCCCACTGCCCTTCACCCATTTAGCCCATCCCCCACGCCTCCCCTCTGGAAACCATCAATTTGATCTCTGTGTTAGCAGGTCTGAGTCTGCTTTTTGTTTGTTTATTTATTCCTTTTTATTTTTTAGATTCCACACAGGGATGGAATCATATGGTATTTGTCTTTCTCAGACTGACTTATTTCACTTAGCGTCGCACCCCCCGGGTCCACCTATGTTGACATGATCTCATCTTGCTTCAATGTCTGCATGATATTCCAGCGTGTATGTCTGGGGGGGGGGTGTGTGTGTACATGTGTACACCACACTCGTCCGTATCCATTCATCTCAGGATGGACTCTTCGGTTGCTCCCATATTTAGCACTTTTAACCTGTAGCTGTCCTGTCAGCAATATTTCAGATTTTTACTGTAGAGTTTGTGTGAATCTTTCCTTAAATTTATTCCCATGTATTTAATGTTTTCGATACTTTTGTATACTTAATCGTTCTGTAAATTTATTTTCCAACTACCACATCTAGTATTTAGAAACAAAACTGGTGGGGCGCCTGGGTGGCACAGCGGTTGAACGTCTGTCTTCGGCTCGGGGCGTGATCCCGGCATTGTGGGATCGAGCCCCACATCAGGCTCCTCTGCTGTGAGCCTGCTTCTTCCTCTCCCATTCCCCCTGCTTGTGTTCCCTCTCTCGCTGGCTGTCTCTATCTCTGTCAAATAAATAAATAAATCTTTAAAAAAAAAAAAAAAGAAACAAAACTGGTTTCTGTGCATTCGTCCTGTATCCCACAATCTTCATAATCTCATGTTTTGGCTCTATCATGTGTTCATAGATTCCTTAGGCTTTTCTGTGCAAATAATCATGTTACCTGCAAATAATAATAATTTCCCTTCTTTTCCCCAGTTTTTGTACCTTTTCCTTCTCTCGCCTTGGATCACGTGTATTTATACACCTGGCCCTATGAGCTGCAGATCCACGAGAGCTGAGTGTGTTCCTGTGGGTCTTCTTCTTTCGGGTCCTGTTGAAAGAGACACTGGGCGTAGACTGGAGATTTCGTGCTCTCCAGTTACCCTGTGTGGAGCTCATCAGAGCCTGTGTCTGTGGCTGGAGCAACACGTGAGCCTAAGAGGATCGGAAAGGGCAGCACGGTGCACTCTGCTGCTGTTATAGACGCCCCAGATCTCAGCACCCCCAATGCTGAGGTTTATGTCTCATCTGCACCATAATTCAGTGCGGCTTGCCAAGGGGTGCTGGCCCTCCTGCAGCTGCCCGGGGACCCAGAGTCCTTCCTTATAGTACCTGTTATCCTCCAGAGCCTTGGGGTGCCCCACTTAAAATTTTATCTGTAGACAGGCAGGGACAGAGAGAGGGAGAGGAAATGAGAATGAGGCATCACCCAGGGTTTGAAGGGCCAGGTCTGGATTTATATGCATCACTGCTGCCCACACTGCATTGGCCAGGAATGAGTCACATGGTCATACCGAAGTGCAAGGGATGCTGGGAGATGTAGTTTAGCGGCATGCTCCTGATTTGGCCACGTCACTGCTAAACACACAAATGTACACAGAAAGAATAGTGTTATTCTTCATCCGTGAGTTCTTTTTTTTTTTTAAGATTTTATTTATTTATTTGACAGAGAGAGAGACAGCCAGCGAGAGAGGGAACACAAGCAGGGGGAATGGGATAGGAAGAAGCAGGCTCCCAGTGGAGAAGCCTGATGTGGGGCTCGATCCCAGAACGCCAGGATCATGCCCTGAGCCGAAGGCAGACGCTTAACAACTGCGCCACCCCCAGGTGCCCCCACCCATGAGTTCTAAAAAATGGAGACAATTTAAGAGAACAAGTACAATTAAAGGGGTAACAAACACATATTTGTGGATGTCCTTGATGGGAATGTCAATCCATGCAGTATTTTCAGATGGTAATTTTGTAATGTGTATAAGATTAATTGTATATTGACCAATAATTCTGCTTCTTTACATGTAGCTTATAGATCTATTTCTATACGTGGGCAAACATAAGCACGCCAGGATATCTACGGAAGCAGTGTTCACACTAGCAAAACCTGGACAACTCCACAAATATCCATTAGTAAAGGACTTGGAAAATACATCAGGGCCCATTATGGGCCACTCCTTTTCCAGACTTTTCTCCTTCCCTTCACCATGTCCCTCTGACCACACATCCCTATATGGTCCATGATCAACTATTCCAAAGTTAAAATGATTTCTTCTCAGAAAAACGTTGTCAGGGTCAGGGTCCAGGTATTAGCCCCCCCCCCCCGCAAATCAACTAACATTTCATTGCAAAGAATACAGAAATAAGAGACAGAGTCCCTTCTCTGAATGAGGTCACAGTTTAGTGGTGCCAGGAAAAAGTAAATAAGGACTTATAATAAAGGTACTAAGAGCTTTATTAGTGTCAGGAGCGAAGCAGGAGTTAGACTTAAGGGAAAGAATTAACATTCACTGGCTGCCGTGTGTCCATGACTGTGCTGGATCTGTACATGTCTCTATTAATTTAATTTTTACATCATCTCTGAGACGTGTATGTGATCTTCATTAGACAGGTATCAGTAATAGCAATCAATAGCTACCACTCACGAGCTCCTAGTAGGTACTAGGCATCATACTAGGTGCTTTACGAGCACTGATTAGCTTAATCTTCATGAGAACTCTTCCAGGGGGCCATCATCGTCACCGTTTTATAGATGGGGACATGGAGACTCAGGGAGGTCCAAGTCACACAGCCTTTGAATGATAGAGCAGGAATTCAAATTCAGATCCTCATGCTCCAGATTCCCAGGACATTTCTCCAAGTGGGGTTGGAGCCCAGGCGTTCAATCAAATTCCTGGATACCTGCTGGGGATCAAGCCGTGTTTATCTCGCACACTTCCCCCTCAGGAGGGAGGAAACGGTTCATTCCTGGTGTCTGGAAAGGAAACGTGGGTGAGAGCTTCTCTAAGGAGGTGAGCATGAGCTTGAGAGATGAGTGAGATTTCATTCGGAGGGGAAGGAAAAGGGCTGTCTGGACAGAAGGACCGACATGGGCACAGATGTGCAAAACGCATTGTGTTGTGTTTGTGTGTCTAGGATAAAGCTATGCAAGTACATGTACGAGTGCGTTAAAGTATTTTAATCTTTGTTCCCTTAAAAGAGGGATGGAGCAGAGGACACACTGGAGAGAATGTGGGTCACACATTAGCTCAAAAATATTTTGTGTTGTTTATTCACTGCAGCATATTATAGACCAAGGTTTTACTGTTTCTGAAAGAATGCTATGTTGTAGTTATGGGCACATTACTTTTATTTTATTTTAGTTTTTAATATTTTTTATTATATTATGTCAGTCACCACACAGTACATCCCTGGTTTTTGATGTAAAGTTCGATGATTCATTAGTTGCATATAACACATTACTTTTAAATCTGTTTATGTCATTTGATCACACAAAAGAAGAACAGAAAAAGGAGAAAATGGAATTTGAGAGTTCTCCCTCCAGATTTGCATTGGGCGTTCTGGGAATGGAGAGATCTATTTAGTGGGCAATCCGTAGCCTAGAGAGAAAAGTGTGTTTCGTGCATAGAATGCTTAATATTAAATGCCAACTCTGGCAGCTAAAATCTCCAGCAGTGAGGAAAGGGTATTTCAACTTTCTGTATGAGCTGTTAGAATGCTCTAGCTATCCGTTTTTTGTCTTGCTTCAGGCAGAGGTGATCTCGTAATACTTCTGAGACTGAGCTCCGACCTCCCCCCTGCAGTGTATCCCCAAACCTCCAGGTTCCCTGTCTCTGAACACCCTCAGTTTGCTCATCTCTCACTATCGTATGTGTAAATGTCTGTTCAGGGTCATTATCCCTCAGGCTCCTGGGAGCAACTCGAGAGCAGGAATTATGTCTCATTCAGCGTGGCAATGCCAGTGTCCCACACACATCCTCACATCTATTATGGGCTCTAAACTGTGGGAGAATGGACTTGGAAGCAACCTTGGCATCGAGCCACCTTCCCAAGCCCTAGTACAATTCATGAGAAGTTTTCACTTCCGTCTTCCCTCTAAATCCACAGAGATTAGGACAGCCCCCTAAGGTCCATCTCTTGGATTTAAACTGGCCCTTCTGCTTGCGGCTGGCTGTAAGGACAGAGTTCTCTTGGCAGCTCAGAGAACACAGGGTGCAGAAATGGAGAGAGGCGGGTGAAACCACTGCTCAGGACAAAGACAGCTTCTTCCAAACCTCTCTGACGTCCTTGAACTGACTGGCCACCTCTTCAAGTTCCTGGCGTCTTCACTCATGTCCAGGGGCGGAAGCGGACAAGTTTTGGCCCCCAGAGTCTCCTTTAGAAAAGAAAAGCAGGACCTGTTCACGTTAGCCAAGAGGTAAGAAAACAAGTTCACTTGATTTGGGAAAGAAAAAAAGAGAAGACCAGAAAAGCTCCCCTCCTGCAAGTCACCTGTGGGGTGCCAGCACTCCCGGGCCATGGAGACTACCTGAGATTTAATCCCCATGACAGTGTGACAGGGTCCCTGCTGCAGATGGAGACACGGGGGTCAGGAAGTCAGAGTCCTGGTCTAGGGCAGGGACGGAGCCCGGGCCGGAACCAGTCTCCGTCTGATCCCAAAGCCCTTCTCTTAACCTGAATGACAGTGTGTTTTAAACTGAGGCTCCTAAAGGAGATGCATCAGGTCAGTACTAGCAGTAAGATCACGTGGCGTGGCCGGCCTGGCGCGGTCAGTGGAGGGGGCAACTCTTGGTCCCATCTTCCTTATCCATTCATCGGCCGATGGACACTTGGGCTGCTTCCATAAATCACTACATTGTACACCTGAAGCTACTATAATGCTGCACATTGACTATATCGGAATTTACATAAAAGGTAGAATAATAAAATAAAATAAAGATGCAATGACTCCCTCGTACTCATTAGCTATTTTAAGAACATGACTGTTTATCTTTGAAGCCCCTGTGTGCCCTTCCTAGACCACTCCTCACTGGTAAGAAGTATCCTTCTTGAATTTGGGGCTCATTATTTTCTTATCTTCTTTGGCCATGTGACTTTGCATCCCCAAACAATCTATTTCTTAAAAATTTTTGCACAGTCGACCTTTATGTAAATGGAATTAAATCTGCACACTTATGTAACTTTTTTTTGTTCAATATAACGTTTCTGAGATTGATTTATTCATAGCATCAAAGGTGGGTCTGATTCATTCATTTATTTACAGAATAGTATTCCATTATATAATGAGATCACTATTTATTTATCAACGCTGCTGGGCTCTTGGGATGTTTACAGGGTTTTGGTGTTTTTTTTTTTTTAATCTTTTTTGCTGGTAAAACAGTGCTGCTGTGAACAGTACTTACCCTGGATATATGTTAGACATACAATTTCTGGGACATGCTCACACCTTAAAACTTACTACATGATGCCAAATTATTTTCTGAAATGAGCATACGATTCGGACTCCCAGCAGCCGTGTATGAAAGTTCTCATTATTAAACTTAATATTCAGACATGTATATTTGTGTCAATTCCATGGATGGGAAGTGTTATCTAATTTTGGTTTTAATTTCCATTTCCTTGGCTCCTAATGAGATTAGCATATTTCCATGCTTTGAGTGATGAAACTCTTTGGGGAGGTACACTTGCAGGCCTTTTCCCGAATTTTCTATGGAAAAAATTATTTTGCATATTAATTGACCAATTTCTTTGTAGATCCTATGTAGGGATCCCTTGTTACTCATATGTATTGCAGGAATATTTTTCCAGTTTGTGACTTTTAACTTTTTTCTGGTGATCAGATTTTCTCTTGATGATTAGATTTTTACATTTTATTTTTAAAAATTTTTTAAAGCTGGTGATGGGTAGTAAGGAGGGCACGTATTGCATGGTGCACTGGGTGTTATACGCAACTAATGAATCATGGAACTTTATATCAAAAACTGGAGATGTACTGTATGGTGACTAACATAATGTAATAAAATATAAAAAAATTTTTAAAGCTTATTTATTTATTAAAGTGATCGCTATACCCAACGTGGGGTTTGAAAGAAAGAAATCCAACCTAGAGAAGACCATTTAAAGTCATCAAAAGAAAAGAAAGAACGATCATAGCTCTCACCTCCATTTTACAGACAAGAGAACTGAGGCTCATAAAGGTAGTCTTGCCGAAGATCACAGATTTGCCAAGTACAGGTGGAAGTTTTTCGATTCCAGTTTTGCGAGTTTCCAGCTCACCGGTCCCCCGCCAACAGTCAGCCTACAGCACGTCCAGCGGCTCTCGGGGCCCCTGATGCTCTTCCTCTTCTACCATTTTACTCCCGCCTGGATCATGGTCTCCACTAACCTATTTCTTTCTTCACTTAGATGGAGAGGTCTCTGGAGTCGGGCAACATGTCCAGAGTCCAGGAGTTTGTCTTGCTGGGCTTGTCCGCCAGGCTGGGCACGAGGGGCGTCCTGTTTGCCGTCTTCCTGACCCTCTACCTGCTGACGCTCCTGGAGAACACGCTCATCGTCTGTCTCATCTGCAGCCACAGCGAGCTCCGCAAGCCCATGTACTTCTTCCTGGGCAACCTGAGCTGCCTGGAGATGTGCTACGTGTCAGTGACCATGCCCAGCCTGCTCGTGGGGCTGTGGACTGGACCCTTCCACGTGCCCTTCACAGCCTGCATGACCCAGCTCTTCTTCTTCATCTCCCTCATCTGCACGGAGTGCACCCTCCTGGCCTCCATGGCCTATGACCGCTACGTGGCCATCTGCTGCCCACTCCACTACCCACTGCTCATGAGGCCCCAGGTCTGCCTGGGCTTGGCCATGACTTCATGGCTTGGGGGGCTGCTGGTCTCGGTGGTCAAGACATCTTGCATCGCCAGCCTGTCCTACTGCGGCCCCAACGTCCTCAACCACTTCTTCTGTGATGTCTCCCCTCTGCTCAACCTGTCCTGCACTCACGTGGCCCTGACCGAGATGGTGGACTTCATCTCTGCCATTGTCATCCTCTGGGGTTCCCTCCTTGTGGCCATAGCCTCCTATGTGGCCATTGGGAGGGCTGTGTTCCGCATGTCATCAGCCGCTGCCCGTCACAAGGCCTTTTCCACCTGTGCATCACACCTGGTGGTGGTGGGCATCTTCTACATGGCCACTCTCTTCATCTATGCCCGTCCCAGCCGCATAGAAGCCATGGACCTCAACAAGGTGCTGTCAGTCATCTACACGGTGGTCACACCCATGTGCAACCCCGTCATCTACTGCCTGCGGAACAGGGAGGTCCAGGCAGCATTCCGTAGAACCCTATACTGGTCCCGAGGCTGACCTGCTGACCAGGGCATGGGGAGATCTCAGGTTATCAATACGTTTCATTTTTATTGACATATATTTCACATGCCATACACTTCGCACTTCAAAATGTGCAATTCAGTGGGTTTTAGTATATTCACAAAGCTGTGCACCCATCACCACCATCTAATTCCAGAATGTTTTCATCACTACCAAGAAAACCCCATGCACGTTAGAAGTCACTCCCCAAACCCAGCACGCCAGCCTTAAGAAACTGCAAATCTTTTTCTGTATGGATTTGCCTGTGTGGGACATTTTGTATAAATGAAACAATATAATATGTGGCCTTTTGTGTGGTTTTCTTCACTTAGAGTAATATTTTTGAGGCGTATACATGATGTAGGTACATCGGTACTTCATTCCTTTTAATGGCCGAATAATATTCCATTGTATGGATACGCCATTTATTATTTACCCATTCATCAATTGATGGATATCTAGGTTGTTTTCACTTTTTGGTTATTAAGAATAATGCTGCTGTAAACATTTGTGTACAACTTTTTGTGTGGATATGTTTTTATTTTTCTTGGCTATATGCCTAGGAGTGGATCTGCTGAGTCAAATGGTAACTCTATGTTTAACTTTTTAAAGAACCATCACTTGGGTATTAAGGAGGGCATGTATTGCATGGTGCACTGGGTGTTATACACAACTAATGAATCATGGAACTTTACATCAAAAACTTGGGATGTACTGTATGGTGACTAACATAACATAATAAAAAATTATTATACAAATTTTTTTAAAAAAAGAACCATCACTGCTATTTTCCCAAGCATTCAATACCTTACTTTTAAAATACAAGGCCGTCAGGGTAGGGAGGGCAGTTGTAAATGGCAATTTGTAGATGAGGTAAGGCAAATGAATGACTCCAAACACATCCTTGGTATTCAGCAAAAATGCTAATACAATAAACTATGCCATCACTATATCCAATCAGGAAAAATTCACATGATTGTTCACACCTAGAGCTCCTTGGGGAAGTGGGCACCCTCTGTCGTATATTACTGCTGGTGACACAAATTGTTAGAACCTTCTTGAAGAACAACATGGTATCATCAATTAAAACTTTAATTGTGCCTACACTTTGACTCAACATCTACACTTTTATGAATACCTCATAGGTAAATCAAAGGTCTATAAAAATATGTATATAAGGATGTTTATTGTAGCCTTGTTTTAAGTGACCCAAACTGGAAAGAATGTGAATATTCATCAATAAGATAACGGCTGAATGTTATGGTGACTCCATATTGTGAAATCTTACGAAGCTATTTTTTTAAAAAAAGAATTAATTCTCTCTTTATACTGACATGGAGGGCTGACATATTTATATATGAAACGGTAAAATTTTGGAGTAAAGTTTTAAGTAAATCTTTAAATTTTTTAAGTATATATATATATATATATATATTTTTTTTTTTTAAAGTACGGTCTACACCCAATGCGGGGCTTGAACTCACAATCCTGAATTCAAGACCTGAGCTGAAATCAAGAGTCAGATGTTCAACTGACTGAGCTACCCAGGTGCCCCTTGTGCTTTTAACTGATAACTATTGGGAGGAAATTATATTTGGCAATGCAGGCGTAGTCAAAATAATTTGCAGCATGGCCACACAATGGGATCCTAAGGTGTCATGAAAAACAAGTCCCAAAATAAATAAAATCTTTAAAAAAAAAAAAAAGGGGCGCCTGGGTGGCACAGCGGTTAAGCGTCTGCCTTCGGCTCAGGGCGTGATCCCGGCGTTGTGGGATCGAGCCCCACGTCAGGCTCCTCTGCTATGAGCCTGCTTCTTCCTCTCACACTCCCCCTGCTTGTGTTCCCTCTCTCGCTGGCTGTCTCTATCTCTGTCAAGTAAATAAATAAAATCTTTAAAAAAAAAAAAAAGAAAAAGAAAAAGAAAAACAAGTCCTGTAAGTACATTTACTGCCATGACAGATGTCAGTTATACACTGTGATGTGGGAAGCTCGGGTTACGAAATGACATGCACAACATAACTACAGTTTAATGTTTCAATGCAGTGTGTGTACACATGGATATAGGAAAGACTTTGAAAGTCAATTCTATAAAAATGTTTATGGTGATTGCCGTTACGTGGAAGATCTTGGGAGGGCTTTCCTTTCATTTTCATTTTGTTGTACTTTGTCAATTTTTTATTGTGGCAAGCGTGCATTGCTTTTGTAATAAAAACATATTTTTCAATTAAAAAAATCACTTGAATCTCTGTCTTTTGTGTCCACAAGACAGAGCTGAACCTCCTTAACTAGGACTTCAAGGTCCCATTCTGTCCCGGTTTCAGCCACCCTAGACTCAAAATCACGTAGACATTTCAGGTCTGTCACATCTGGCGCCTTTGTTATGGAGTGTCCCCTAATCGTCCTGATACTGAGGCACAAATGCCTCGCTCCTCTTTCCATTCTTCTGTGGCTCTCACTTCACACAAGTGAGAATACACAGACCACAACAGGAGCACTGCAAAAGCATGGACCCCATCACTCCTGTTCAGCGATGCCAGTTGTTCAGAACAATGCCTGGTACATGCTAGCTGCTCAGTGAATTTGGTGGAATAAATAAGTGAACAATTCACTGAAGAGAAGTGAAGTCTTCACCACCTCCATACTTCCAAAGATTCATGACTTTTATTATACCTGCTGCCTACAGGGTATTTGCCGAATTCCTGACCCTATGCAAAGCCCTATATATAAATTTGTCGCATTTTCAGCCTTACAGCCACACTGTGAGGGAGATACGTGTGACAAAGAGTCTTATCATCTACCAACATCACTCCTTCTGCCTTTAGTAATAGATCTGCCAGATCGCAGCTGGAAACATAGCCACCCAGAAAACCAGGTTTCCCAGCCCTTCTCTCGTCCCTATGTGCGGTCATATGAATATGTGCTGGACAAAGTTTTAGGTTATGCTTTTTAGGGGAAAGACACTTTCCTGTACTTCCTTTTCTCTCCCCTTCTGCTTGGAATACAGACATGATGGCTGGAACTGGACCCTGACTTCATGCTGAGAATGGTGGAACAAGATAGGGGGACTCAGGTTCTTTGACATTTTGGACTGTCTTATCACCCCCAAATCCATGCTGTGACACTGATGAGAAATTAGTTCTATCCTGTTTAAGCAACTATTTTTCGGCTGAACCCATCACCTAACCAATATGATGTTGTATCAATCAGCTACTGCTACAATACTGCTATGTAACAAGCAAACAAAAAAAAATATTTTTTTCAGTGACTTCAATAGCACACATTATTTTTTCCTGGTTTGTGGATCTCTGGTTTACTGGCGGTGTTCTGCTTCAGGCTGCGGGTCAGGTTTAGGTCTGTTCCACTTGTTCCTTAACCCAGAACTAGGATTTGCTCTTCTCAAGCCAAACAGCATGAAGGCAGCGGGAACAGTTAGTGCTTCTTGTTTTTTAAATATATTTTTTAAAGATTTATTTATTTTAGAGAGAGAGCATGAGCAGGGAAGGAGAAGAGGGAGAGGGAGAGAGAGAATCCACAAGCAGAGCCCCCGCTGAGTGCAGAGCCCCATATGGGGCTTGATCCCAGGACCCTGAGATCGTGACCTGATCCAAAACCAAGAGTCAGCCGCTTAACCAACTGAGCCACCCAGGCACCCCCAGTTAGTGCTTTAGGGGGATGGGGGGACAGCATAACAGGGAGATGGGTATTGAGGGGGGCACGTGCTGTGATGAGCACTGGGTGTTATACTTAACTGATGAATCACTGAACACTACATCAAAAACTAATGATGTACTATACAGTGGCTGACAGAACATAATAAAGAAATTTAAAAAATAAACTGGCAGATCTATTACTAAAGGCAGAAGGAGTGATGTTGGTAGATGATAAGACTCTTTGTCACACGTATCTCCCTCACAGTGTGGCTGTAAGGCTGAAAATGCGACAAATTTATATATATACATATATTTATTTATTTATTTATTTATTTATTTATTTATTTAAAAATAAAGAAATTTAAATGAACTACAAGTTCATTTTTTCTTTTGTTTCTCTTGCCTTTGGAGATGTGTCATGAAAAAAGCTGCTGTGGCCAATATCAAAGAGGTTACAGCCTATGTTCTCCTCTAGGATTTTGATGGATTCCTGTCTCACATCGAGGTCTTTCATCCATTTGGAGTTTATCTTTGTGTATGGTGTGAGAGAGTGGTCAAGTTTCATTCTTTTGCATGGAGCTGTCCAATTTTCCCAGCACCATTTATTAGGAAAGACTGTCTTTTTTCCACTGGATGTTTTTTCCTGCTTTGTGAAAGATTAGTTGCCCAAAGAGCCGAGGGTCCATTTCTGGGTTCTCTATTCTGTTCCATTGGTCTATGTGTCTGTTTTTGTGCCAGTACCATGCTGTCTTGGTGATCACAGCTTTGTAGTATAGCTTGAAATCCGGCAACGTGATGCCCCCAGCTTTGTTTTTCCTTTTCAACAATTCCTTGGCGATTTGGGGCCTTTTCTGGTGAAAAAATGAACTTGTGGGAATTCATCAAGATAAAAAGCTTTGGCACAGTCAAGCAAGCAGTCAAAAAAACTAAGAGGCAGCCCATGGAATGGGAGAAGATATTTGCAAATGACACTACAGATAAAAGACTGGTATCCAAGATCTACAAAGAACTCCTCAAAATCAACACATGAGAAACAAATAATCAGATCAAAAAGTGAGCAGAAGATATGAAGAGACACTTTTCCATATGAATGGCTAACAGACACATGAAAAAATGTTCAAAATCAGTAGCCATCAGGGAAATTCAAATCAAAACCACATTGAGATACCACCTTACGCCAGTTAGAATGGCAAAAATGGACAAGGCAAGAAACAACAAATGTTGGAGAGGATGTGGACAAAGAGGATCCCTCTTACACTGTTAGTGGGAATGCAAGTTGGTAAAGCCACTTTGGAAAACAGTGTGGAGGTTCCTCAAAAAGTTAAAAATAGAGCTACCCTATGACCCAGCAATTGCACTACTGGGTATTTACCCCAAAGATACAGACATAGTGAGGAGAAGGGCCATATGCACCCCAATGTTCATAGCAGCATTATCCACAATAGCTAAATCGTGGAAGGAGCCAAGATGCCCTTCAACAGATGACTGGATTAAGAAGATGTGGTCCATATATACCATAGAATATTACTCAGCTATCAGAAAGAATGATTACCCAACATATGCAGCAACATGGACGGGACTGGAGGAGATTATGCTAAGTGAAATAAGTCAAGCAGAGAAAGACAATTATCATACAGTTTCGCTCATTTATGGAACATAAGGAATAGCAGGAAGATCGGTAGGAGAAGGAAGGGAAGAATGAAGGGGGGTAAACAGAAGGGGGAATGAACCATGAGACACTGTGGACTCTGAGAAACAAACTGAGGGCTTCAGAGGGGAGCGAGGTGGGGGATTGGGATAGGCTGGTGATGGGTATTAAGGAAGGCACGTATTGCATGGTGCACTGGGTGTTATATTCAAACAATGAATCATGGAACATTACATCAAAAACTAAGGATATACTGTATGGTGACTAACATAATAAAAATTATTATTAAAAAAGAAGAAGAAGAAATAAAGGTTTGTGAAGGCATAGTACTCATAGCAGATTCAGCCATTTACCTATGGATAAATATAGGTAATTTTTAGTTTATGGTTATTGCAAGAAATGTTAAAATAAACACATCAATTAGCTACCTTTGTCCACATGTCTGAATAGTTTTGTATTTTACTGGAAAGACTGGTTAATTCTATGACAACAATAACCCTGAAATCTTAGTGACTTAATTTAATAAATGTTTACGAACTGCTCCTGTTCCATGTCCACTGAAGGTTGGCAGGTGGGGAGGATTCCGCCAACCATGGTCAGGAACTCAGGTGGGAGAAGCACCCCCCTTTTTGAACCTTGTCAGTCACCATGCAAGACAGAAGAAAGAGATCGGGAGGTCTCACACCAGGAATTCAGTGCTTTGGCCTAAAAGTGACATAACTGGTTGGTGGCCAGAAACATTCACATGACTTTGCCCACCCACATGACTCTACCCACCCACCAAGAGCCCAGAAAGTGCAATCCTACATGTCCCTCGCAGGTAGAGGGCTGGAATCACTGACGAAGAACATTAACAACTATCTCAGTAGCTACAGCACAAAGATAAAATGGCAATGGGTGTGGGGCGCCTGGTGGTGCAGTCGTTAAGCATCTGCCTTTGGCTCGGGGCGTGATCCCAGCGTTCCGGGATCGAACCCCACATAGGGCTCCCTGCTCAGCGGGGGAGCCTGCTTCTTCCTCTCCCACTCCCCCTGCTTATGTTCCCTCTCTCGCTGGCTGTCTCTCTCTCTCTGTCAAATAAATAAATAAAATCTTTAAAAAGAAAAAAATAATAAAAAAAATTAAACGCACCAGGTCTATACGGTCACAAAGAACACCAGAACATGCTCATTTCCCTTGAGATATTGTCAACATGAATTTTTATTACTTAAACTAAGAATTTAAAGTATGCATGATATATAAATGGTTAAAATCAACACATTGTACACCTTAAATCTACACAATGCTCTATGCCAATTAGATCTCAATAAAGCGGGGAAAAGTAAAAATAAATTTAAAATAAATTTAAGATGCACCAGTGTGATGAGTAAGTCATCCATAGAAGGTCCTTCTTTGAATTTCTATTTTCTCCTATAATACGTTTATTTATTCAATTATAAAGGCCATAAAAGGTTATTGCTAAATATTCAAATATATAAAATGGAAAATATGGGTTTCCTGGGGTCACACGCCTAAAAACTGTTTGGTATGTACCCTTTCGGATTCCTTCTAGGTATGTGCTAACATGAATAACTATTGCAATTAGTGGCTTTATCATTACTGTTTCACAACATGTTGACATATTCACATACTGCTTTTTCTTTCTTTTTTTAAAAAAATTTTATTATGTTATGTTAGTCACCATACAGCACATCCCTGGTTTCTGATGCAAAGTTCGATGATTCATTAGTTGCGTATAACACCCAGTGCACCATGCAATACGTGCCCTCCTTACTACCCATCACCGGTCTATCCCATTCCCCCACCCCCCTCCCCTCTGAAGCCCTCAGTTTGTTTCTCAGAGTCCATAGTCTCTCATGGTTCATTCCCCCTTCTGTTTACCCCCCCCTTCATTCTTCCCTTCCTTCTCCTACCGATCTCCCTGATATTCCTTATGTTCCATAAATGAGTGAAACCATATGATAATAGTCTTTCTCTGCTTGACTTATTTCACTTAGCATAATCCCCTCCAGTTCCATCCATGTTGCTGCAAATGTTGGGTAATCGTTCTTTCTGATGGCTGAGTACTTTTTCATCTTGAACTCAGCAACAGACCACCTCCCCACCACAGTATCTAGTAGATATCAGTGGTCTAGTTTAATCTCTTCAATGGATGCATGTTATTTCATAGTAGGGATACAACGTAATATACTTAAATAACATCCCGTTGGTGGGCATTTGAATTATTTCCGATAATTTCCAGTAAAATAACGTTTATTCCGAATCTCACAATTTTGCAATAAACATATTCTTGTACATACGTTTTGAATGACAGTATTTTTCATAATATTTTTCAGGAGGCATGGAGTAAATTGCTATCTTCGCATTAAACTTACATATCTTGGGTTGCTAGAAAGGTTGCACTTTTTTTTTTTGTAGACCATCAGTCACATTGTTTCTTTCAATAACTTTCCTGTTCATGCCCATTTTTCTTTTGTTTTTCTCTTGGAGTATTCTTATTCTTCTCATTTAAGAACATCTTTATACATTATGTTGCAAATATTTTCCTCCAGGTTTCTCTTTGCCCTTGAGCTTGTGTGTGTGTGTTTGGCTGTGAGAATTTATTTTTTTAAGATTTATTCAAATTCTGGTACAGTTAACATACAGTGTAATATTAGTTTCAGGTGTGCAATAGACTGTTTCAACACTTCCATGCCTCACCGGGTGCTCATCACGACAAGTGCCCTCCTTCCTCCCCATCACCTGCTTAACCCGCCCCCCCCCCCTCTGTGACCATCATTTGTTCTCTTAAAATCAGGAGTGGGCAAGGTCGGTTGTCACTGCAGAGACCCAGCGCGAGTGGAGAGTTTTTTGCAGCGCCGTGTGGACCTCCCTGTTCCGCAGGCAGTAGATGACAGGGCTGCACATGGGCGTGACCACCGTGTAGACGACTGACAGCACTTTGCTGAGGTCCGTGGAGTTGATGCGGCTGGGGCGGGAGTACATGAAGAGGACCACCGCGTAGAAGGTGCCCACCACCAGCAGGTGGGAGGCGCAGGTGGAGAGGGCTTTGCGGCGGGTGGCAGCTGATGGCATGCGGAGCACAGTCCTGCCAATGGCCACGTAGGAGGCCAGCGCAACCAGTAATGACCCACAGAAGATGACGACGGCGGAGATGAAGTCCACCAGCTCGGTCAGGGCCACGTGAGTGCACGACAGGTTGAGCAGAGGGGAGACATCACAGAAGAAGTGGTTGAGGACGTTGGGGCCGCAGTAGGACAGGCTGGCGATGCAAGATGTCTTGACCACCGACACCAGCAGCCCCCCAAGCCATGAAGTCATGGCCAAGCCCAGGCAGACCTTGGGCCTCATGAGCAGTGGGTAGTGGAGTGGGCGGCAGATGGCCACGTAGCGGTCATAGGCCATGGAGGCCAGGAGGGTGCACTTGGTACTAATTAGAGCGATGAATAAAAACAGCTGAATTATGCAGGCAGTGAAAGACACATGGCAGGGGCTGGACCTCAGCCCCACGAGCAGGCTGGGCATGGTCACTGACACATAGCACATCTCCAGGCAGCTCAGGTTGCCCAGGAAGAAGTACATGGGCTTGCGGAGCTCGCTGTGGCTGCAGATGAGACAGACGATGAGCGTGTTCTCCAGGAGCGTCAGCAGGTAGAGGGTCAGGAAGACGGCAAACAGGACGCCCCTCGTGCCCAGCCTGGCGGACAAGCCCAGCAAGACAAACTCCTGGACTCTGGACATGTTGCCCGACTCCAGAGACCTCTCCATCTAAGTGAAGAAAGAAATAGGTTAGTGGAGACCATGATCCAGGCGGAAGTGAAATGGTAGAAGAGGAAGAGCATCAGGGGCCCCGAGAGCCGCTGGACGTGCTGTAGGCTGACTGTTGGCGGGGGACCGGTGAGCTGGAAACTCGCAAAACTGGAATCGAAAAACTTCCGCCTGTACTTGGCAAATCTGTGATCTTCGGCAAGACTACCTTTATGAGCCTCAGTTCTCTTGTCTGTAAAGTGGAGGTGAGAGCTATGATCGTTCTTTCTTTTCTTTTGATGACTTTAAGTGGTCTTCTCTAGGTTGGATTTCTTCCTTCCCTCCTTCCCTCCTTTCTTCCCTTCCTTCTTTCTTCCCTTCTTCCTTCATTCCTGTTCCTTCCTTCCTTCCTTCTTGAAAAGTTTCCCAGGATCTAAATGGTTGTGTGCACTATTCTAAATAAACGAAGAATCACATGTCCTTTCTTCTGAGATGTACATCTCTTTTAACTCGTGGAATTTCTGGAGGAAATTTGCCTTTGCTTATTAGAGAAAAGTACCACCAATAATGGTTTTTCTGAGAAAGACCAATGAGTAATTTACTCCATGAGTAGTTCTAAAAATGACCCCTTCCAGAAAGAGCACGTTCTTTTTTTAAGGAAAGAAAATACATGTGTTAACATCACTTATATGCCCCTATATTGTGCTGCACTTTTTAAACACATGGAGATGATTAATGCTCACGACCCTACAAAAACAGCATGGTTTTACCCATTCCTACACAACTGTACTGAGGCTCATAGGTACTGAGTAACTGGTCCAAAAGGACAGAGTTATAGAAGTAGGGGTCCTTTGCCTCTGCCATTAACTCTGGGCATTCGGGGTGATTTTTAGGTGACTGGCACGCAGAGAATATGCTATTTGTAATTATTTCTGACTTATCATTTATCATGTAAATGAAATAGCAACTATTTATTGAGTATGTACTACGCACGAGGTGCCTGAAATCAAACAGTGAACAAAACCAATGATTGTGAACTTTAAAAATTCATATTCTTGGTACTGAGGAATAGATGAAGCAAACAAAAGGATGAATATGGAAATAAATCTTAATGGGTAAATGCGAAGGAGAAAGCAAGACAGGATCCTTGCAGTGCGTGGAGGACTGAGCTGAATATTGAGCCGATGGAAAAGCATTTGGGGCAGAACAGGGAAAAGCAAGTGTAGAAACCTTAAGTCAGGAAGGGGCTCAGCATCCTCAAGGACAGTAAGAGCCAGTGTGGCTGAAGAATGGAGAGGGGAGAGGGGAAGAAATTCATTTTCTTTCCACCAAGCATTGAGCAAAATCCACTTCCCTGGGGCTCCATCCGTATTCTAAATGTCCACAGTGTTCTAGTCTGAGTGAAACATCCCAGTGAAAAAATTCAGTCTCAGACGCAGAGTAACAGGATGGGATAAAGCCCAGAAACACACCCACGCATGTATACAAACTTGCTTATGACATAACTTGTATTGAAGATTAGCAGGAAGAAGACGAGTCATCCAACAAATAGTTTTTGGGTGATTAGTTATTTGTGTAGAAAAATAAAAAGAAATTGAAGCCATACATCACAGCACATGGTGTAAATCAATTGCCCATGAACGAGAAACATGAAGGTCAAGAGCAAATCTCTGAAATTTCAGGAAACAAAATAAAAGTATATTTTCATGGCCTTGGTGGTGTAGAAAACTATAAGAGTACAGGAGAAGAATTCAAAACTTGGCTGCTTTAAAATGTAAAAATCTAATCAGCAAAAGAAAATCTGATTACCACAAAAAATTTAAGTCACAGACTGGAAAAATATTGCTGCAATACAGATGAGTGACAAGGGATCCCTATGTAGGATCTACAAAGAAATTGGTCAATTAATATGCAAAATAGCCTCTTGCATAGAAAAGCAGGGAGGGGCACCTGGGTGGATCAGTCCATTAGGCGTCCCACTCTTTTTTTGTCCTCATGTGTTTATTTATTTTTTTAATAATTTTTTATTATGTTATATTAGTCACCATACAGTACATCCCTAGTTTTTGATGTAAAGTTCCATGATTCATTGTGTGCCTGTAACACCCAGTGCACCATGCAATTCGTGCCCTCCTTACTACCCATCACCAGCCTATCCCAATCCCCCACCTTCCTCCCCTCTGAAGCCCTCAGTTTGTTTCCCAGAGTCCATAGTCTCTCATGCTTCATTCCCCTTTCTGTTTACCCCCCCTTCCTTCTTCCCTTTCTTCTCTGTCCTACTCTTGGTTTTGGCTCAGGTCATGATCTCAGGGTCGTGAGCTCGAGCCCCACATCAATCTCCCTGGGAGCATGGGAGACTTCAGATTCTCTCTCTCCCTCTGCCCCTACTCCACACCACCCACTCCTGCTCTCTCCAAAAAAAAAAAAAAAAGAAAGAAAGAAAGAAAGAAAGAAAGAAAAGAAAAAAGAAAAAGAAAAGAAAGAAAATTGGGGAAAAGGACTGCAAGTATACTTCCCCAAAGAACTTCGTCACTCAAAACATGGAAATATGCTAATCTCATTAGGAGCCAAGGAAATGGAAATTAAAACCAAAATTAGATAACACTTCACATCCATGGAATTGGCAAAATATAGATGTCTGAAAATATTAAGTTTAATAATGAGAACTTTCATACACGGTTGCTGGGAGTCTGAATCCTTTGCTCACTTTCAGAAAACAATTTGGCATCATGCAGTAAGTTTTAAGGTGTGAGCGTGTTCCAGAAATTGTATGTCTAAGCATATATCCAGGGTAAGTACTGTTCACAGCAGCACCGTTTTACCAGCAAAAAAAGAAAAAAAAGACTGCATACATCCCAAGTGTCCAAAGTAGAATTGATAAATTGTGATCTCTAATACCAAGGGCCTGAGTTATGGTTGACTTGGTTTTCGACCCTCCAGAAAGTTTATGACCAGCGGCTTCCTCGCTGTGTAACCACGAGCTAGATACTTAATCTCTCTAAACCTGAGTTAACTATTACTAAGATGGTAACAACATTTCCATCAGGAATGAAGAAGATACTGTGTAAAGATGGTTTTCATTCACGGCCTGATTTCTATGCGCACCAATGTAGATGTGGGAAGACAGAGAGCAGCTGCTCTCGTGCGGTTTGACCACTGTCCCAAGTAAGAAACAGGTGCACGCTGTTACCCATCGCAATGGCACACGACACACGCGCACTCACACACACACACACACACAGCACATACACAAATAAAACAGAAATCTAACAACGAACACTTACCTTTATCCTATGTGATTCCTTTTGATACTTTCTCTAATGTTCTGTGTCATGGGATTGTTTTTTAAGATTTTTTTTTTTAAGTAATCCCTGCAGCCAACACGGGGCTCGAACCCACAAACCCGAAACCAAGAGTTGTACCCTCCACTGACCCGCCAGCCAGGCCGGCCACGCCACGTGATTTTACTGCTAGTATTGACCTGATACATCTCCTTTAGGAGCCTCAGTTTAAAACACACTGTCATTCAGGTTAAGAGAAGGGCTTTGGGATCAGACGGAGACTGGTTCCGGCCCGGGCTCCGTCCCTGCCCTAGACCAGGACTCTGACTTCCTGACCCCCGTGTCTCCATCTGCAGCAGGGACCCTGTCACGCTGTCATGGGGATTAAATCTCAGGTAGTCTCCATGGCCCGGGAGTGCTGGCACCCCACAGGTGACTTGCAGGAGGGAGAGCTTTTCTGGTCTTCTCTTTTTTTCTTTCCCAAATCAAGTGAACTTGTTTTCTTACCTCTCGGCTAACGTGACACAGGTCCTGCTTTTCTTTTCTAAAGGAGACTCTGGGGACCAAAACTTGTCAGCTTCTGCCCCTGGTCATGAGTGAAGACGCCAGGGACTTGAAGAGGTGGCCAGTCAATTCAAGGACGTCAGAGAGGTTTGGAAGAAGCTGTCTTTGTCCTGAGCAGTGGGTTCACCCGCCTCTCTCCATTTCGGCACCCTGTGTTCTCTGAGCTGCCAAGAGAACTCTGTCCTTACAGCCAGCCGCAAGCAGAAGGGCCAGTTTAAATCCAAGAGATGGACCTTAGGGGGCTGTCCTAATCTCTGTGGATTTAGAGGGAAGATGGAAGTGAAAACTTCTCATGAATTGTACCAGGGCTTGGGAAGGTGGCTCGATGCCAAGGTTGCTTCCAAGTCCATTCTCCCACAGTTTAGAGCCCATAATAGATGTGAGGATGTGTGTGGGACACTGGCATTGCCACGCTGAATGAGACATAATTCCTGCTCTCGAGTTGCTCCCAGGAGCCTGAGGGATAATGACCCCGAGCAGACATTTACACATACGATAGTGAGAGATGAGCAACCTGAGGGTGTTCAGAGACGGGGAACCTGGAGGTTTGGGGATACAGCAGGGGGGAGGTCGGAGCTCAGTCTCAGAAGTATTAGGAGATCACCTCTGCCTGAAGCAAGACAAAAAACGGATAGCTAGAGCATTCTAACAGCTCATACAGAAAGTTGAAATACCCTTTCCTCACTGCTGGAGATTTTAGCTGCCAGAGTTGGCATTTAATATTAAGCATTCTATGCACGAAACACACTTTTCTCTCTAGGCTACGGATTGCCCACTAAATAGGTCTCTCCATTCCCAGAATGCCCAATGCAAATTTGGAGGGAGAACTCTCAAATTCCATTTTCTCCTTTTTCTGTTCTCCTTTTGTGTGATCAAATGACATAGACAGATTTAAAAGTAATGTGTTATACGCAACTAATGAATCATCGAACTTTACATCAAAAACCAGGGATGTACTGTATGGTGACTAACATAATATAATAAAAAATATTAGAAAATAAAATAAAAGTAATGTGCCCATAACTACAACATAGCATTCTTTCAGAAACAGTAAAACCTTGGTCTATAATATGCTGCAGTGAATAAACAACACAAAATATTTTTGAGCTAATGTGTGACCCACATTCTCTCCAGTGTGTCCTCTGCTCCTCCCCTCTTTTAGGGAACGAAGATTAAAATACTTTAACGCAATCGTACGTGTACTTGCATAGCTTTATCCTAGACACACAAACACAACACAATGCATTTTGCACATCTGTGCCCATGTCGGTCCTTCTGTCCAGACAGCCCTTTTCCTTCCCCTCCGAATGAAATCTCACTCATCTCTCAAGCTCATGCTCACCTCCTTAGAGAAGCTCTCACCCACGTTTCCTTTCCAGACACCAGGAATGAACCCGTTCCTCCCTCCTGAGGGGGAAGTGTGCGAGATAAACACGGCTTGATCCCCAGCAGGTATCCAGGAATTTGATTGAACGCCTGGGCTCCAACCCCACTTGGAGAAATGTCCTGGGAATCTGGAGCATGAGGATCTGAATTTGAATTCCTGCTCTATCATTCAAAGGCTGTGTGACTTGGACCTCCCTGAGTCTCCATGTCCCCATCTATAAAACGGCGACGATGATGGTCCCCTGGAAGAGTTCTCATGAAGATTAAGCTTATCAGTGCTCGTAAAGCACCTAGTACGATGCCTAGTACCTACTAGGAGCTCGTGAGTGGTAGCTATTGATTGCTATTACTGATACCTGTCTAATGAAGATCACATACACGTCTCAGAGATGATGTAAAAATTAAATTAATAGAGACATGTACAGATCCAGCACAGTCATGGACACACGGCAGCCAGTGAATGTTAATTCTTTCCCTTAAGTCTAACTCCTGCTTCGCTCCTGACACTGATAAAGCTCTTAGTACCTTTATTATAAGTCCTTATTTACTTTCTCCTGGCACCACTAAACTGTGACCTCATTCAGAGAAGGGACTCTGTCTCTTATTTCTGTATTTTTTGCAATGAAATGTTAGTTGATTTGGGGGGGGGGCACCTAATACCTGGACCCTGACCCTGACAAAGTTTTTCTGAGAAGAAATCATTTTAACTTTGGACTAGTTGATCATGGACCATATAGGGATGTGTGGTCAGAGGGACATGGTGAAGGGAAGCAGAAAAGTCTGGAAAAGGAGTGGCCCATAATGGGCCCTAATGTATTTTCCAAGTCCTTTACTAATGGATATTTGTGGAGTTGTCCAGGTTTTGCTAGTGCGAACACTGCTTCCGTAGATATCCTGGCGTGCTTATGTTTGCCCACGTATAGAAACAGATCTATAAGCTACATGTAAAGAAGCAGAATTATTGGTCAATACACAATTAATCTTACACACATTACAAAATTACCATCTGAAAATACTGCATGGATTGACATTCCCATCAAGGACATCCAAGAATGTGTGTTTGTTACCCCTTTAATTGTACTTGTTCTCTTAAATTGTCTCCATTTTTTAGAACTCATGGGTGGCGGCACCTGGGGGTGGCATAGTCGTTAAGCGTCTGCCTTCGGCTCAGGGCATGATCCTGGCATTCTGGGATCGAGCCTCACATCAGGCTTCTCCGCTGGGAGCCTGCTTCTTCCTATCCCACTCCCCCTGCTTGTGTTCCCTCTCTCACTGGCCGTCTCTGTCAAATAAATAAATAAAATCTTAAAAAAAAAAAAAAGAACTCACGGATGAAGAATAACACTATTCTTTCTGTGTACACTTGTGTGTTTAGCAGTGACATGGCCGAATCAGGAGCATGCCACTAAACTACATCTCCCAGCATCCCTTGCACTTCGGTATGACCATGTGACTCATTCCTGGCCAATGCAGTGTGGGCAGCAGTGATGCATATAAATCCAGACCTGGCCCTTCAAACCCTGGGTGATGCCTCATTCTCATTTCCTCTCCCTCTCTCTGTCCCTGCCTGTCTACAGATAAAATTTTAAGTGGGGCACCCCAAGGCTCTGGAGGATAACAGGTACTATAAGGAAGGACTCTGGGTCCCCGGGCAGCTGCAGGAGGGCCAGCACCCCTTGGCAAGCCGCACTGAATTATGGTGCAGATGAGACATAAACCTCAGCATTGGGGGTGCTGAGATCTGGGGCGTCTATAACAGCAGCAGAGTGCACCGTGCTGCCCTTTCCGATCCTCTTAGGCTCACGTGTTGCTCCAGCCACGGACACAGGCTCTGATGAGATCCACACAGGGTAACTGGAGAGCACGAAATCTCCAGTCTACGCCCAGTGTCTCTTTCAACAGGACCCGAAAGAAGAAGACACACAGGAACCCACTCAGCTCTCATAGATCTGCAGCTCATTGGGCCAGGTGTATAAATACACTGTGATCCAAGGCGAGAGAAGGAAAAGGTACAAAAACTGGGGAAAAGAAGGGAAATTATTATTATTTGCAGGTAACATGATTATTTGCACAGAAAAGCCTAAGGAATCTATGAACACATGATAGAGCCAAAACATGAGATTATGAAGATTGTGGGATACAGGACGAATGCACAGAAACCAGTTTTGTTTCTAAATACTAGATGTGGTAGTTGGAAAATAAATTTACAGAACGATTAAGTATACAAAAGTATCGAAAACATTAAATACATGGGAATAAATTTAAGGAAAGATTCACACAAACTCTACAGTAAAAATCTGAAATATTGCTGACAGGACAGCTACAGGTTAAAAGTGCTAAATATGGGAGCAACCGAAGAGTCCATCCTGAGATGAATGGATACGGACGAGTGTGGTGTACACATGTACACACACCCCCCCCCCCAGACATACACGCTGGAATATCATGCAGACATTGAAGCAAGATGAGATCATGTCAACATAAACGGACCCGGAGGGTACGACGCTAAGTGAAATAAGTCAGTCTGAGAAAGACAAATACCATATGATTCCATCCCTATGTGGAATCTAAAAAATAAAAAGGAATAAATAAACAAACAAAAAGCAGACTCAGACCTGCAAACACAGAGATCAAATTGATGGTTGCCAGAGGGGAGGCGTGGGGGATGGACTAAGTGGGTGAAGGGCAGTGGGAGGCACAGGCTTCCAGTGACGCCATGCGTACGGCTGGGGGATGAAGGGTACAGCATGGGGAATATGGTCAATTATATTGGAATAGGTTGTATAGTGACAGGTGGCAGCCACACTCGTGGTGAGTACAGCAGAATGTTTGACCTTGTGGAGTCACCATGTTGTACCCGAAACTAATGTGACACAGGTCAGCTACACTCAAAAAAAATTTCAAGTGCTACATAAATGGAAAGGTATACCGTATTTATGATTTGAAAGACTCAGTGTTGTCAAAAATGTCAATTCTCTCCCAAAATGATTTCTAGACTCAATCCAATTATAATTATAATCTAAGGAGACATTCTTTATAAAAATGCATAGCTGAATCTAAAATTTATATGGTAACGTAAAGAACCTAGAAGAGCCAAAACTACCTTAACAAAGAACATAGTGGGAGAACTTAAAATTCCTGACATTAATTCTAACAGTAACACTCCGGTAATCAAGACAACTTCCTATTGGTGAAACTATAAACAAATAGATTGATAGAGAATAAATAAGGAGCTTAGAAATAGAGCCACATTATCAGGAAAACATAAATCAACACCACAGTGAGAAACCACCTCACAGCAGTCAGAATGGCTCCAATTAACATGTCAGGAAATGACAGATGTTGGCGAGGATGTGGAGAAAGGGGAGCCCTCTTACACGGTTGGTGGGAATGCAAGCTGGTGCAGCCACTCTGGGAAACAGTATGGAGGTTCCTCAAAAAGTTGAAAATAGAGCTACCCTACGACCCAGCAATTGCACTACTGGGTATTTACCCCAAAGATACTGATGTAGTGATCTGGAGGGGCACCTGCACCCCAATGTTCATAGCACCAATGTCCACAACAGCCAAACTGTGGAAATGCCCAGATGTCCATTGACAGATGAATGGATAAAGAAGATGTGGTGTCTATGCACACTGGAATATTCCTCAGCCATCAGAAAGAACGAAAGCTTGCCATTTGCAATGATGTGGATGGAACTAGAGGGTATAATGCTAAGCAAAATAAGTCAGGCAGACAAAGACAATTATCATATGAATTCACTCATGTGGAATTTAAGAAGCAAAACAGATGAACATAGGAGAAGGGAAGGAAAATAAAATATGATCAAAATAGGGAGGCAAACCATAAGAGACTCTTAACTATACAGAACAAACTGAGGGTTGCTGGAGGGGAGGTGGGTGGGGGATGGCGTAAGTGGGGGATGGGCATTAAGGAGGGCAGGTGATGTAATAAGCACTGGGTGTTATAGGCAACTGATGAATCACTAAATTCTATTCCTGACACCAATACTAGATTACATGTTAACGAAATTGAATTTAAATAAAATATTTCAAAAAAAGAAAAAGAGCCACCTTTTTATGCTCCATCTGATTTTTGACAAAATTGCCAATGCAATTTAATGGGAGGGTCTTTCCAACAATCATTTTGGTAAAGCTGGATTATGTATGGAAAAAATAAAGCTCAACTTCTACCACAGACAGACAGACAGACACACACACACACACACAGATGTTTTGAGTGGCATCATACACACCAATTAGAAAGCTAAAAGTACAGAGGGAGTTAAGATGGCGGAGGAGTAGGAGACACCGTTTTCAGCCGGTCCTCCGAGTCGAGCTGGATAGGTACCAGACCAGCCTAAACAACCACGGAACCAGCCTGAGACGCAGGAAGACGCATCTGGATCTCTACAAATGAACATCTCCAGCGCTGAGTATTGAGGTACGAGGCGGGGAGCCATGAAACTGTGCACAGATATCGGAAGATAAACGGAAGGGGGAGGGAGCCGCCGTGTTCGGGCGCCGGGAAGCGGTAGCCACTTGCACGGGGGAGCGGGCGGGGCTCACGGTCGGCACCCGCAAAACAGCAGACTAAGACCATGAGCCGGGTGCGCGCGCCACCAGGCATCTCGCGGAACACCGGAATCCCGGTGCGCTCACTGGATCCAGACTGAGACCGGGAGCTCCGGGAGCGCGCGCGGGGCGGCTGGCGGCTGGCGGCTGGCGGCATTAGAAACACAAAGGACAGAGACGCGCCGGCCCTGGAAGTGAGGGCTGGGACGCCGGGTGTGGGGCGCACATCCCGGACGCTGCAGGGTTGAGCAGCACCAACAGAAACAGAGTTAAAGTGGCCAGAACATTAGTAGAGAACGGGCCGCAATCCCTCTGTTCTGTGACAGAGGCTGAAATTTGGCCGCTGCTGCTCTGACTCTCAGAAGAGGCACAGCAAACCGCCAGGGAAAGCCGCCAGAGAACAAAAGCCTGGAAATACCGGCTCAGGGAGTGCCCATCCCCATCCCCCCTCGCAGGGGACGCGGAGACTCTACCCAAACATGGCTGCCTGAGTATCGGCGCGGCAGGCCCCTCCCCCAGAACACAGAAGGCAGGCTGAAAAATCAAGAAGCCCACAACCCGGGTGCCTGGGTGGCGCAGTCATTGAGCGCCTGCCTTTGGCTTAGGGCGTGATCCCGGCGTTCCGGAAAGGAGTCCCTCATCGGGCTCCTCTGCTGGGAGCCTGCTTCTTCCTCTCCCACTCCCCTGCTTCTGTTCCCTCTCTCGCTGGTTGGCTGCCACATAAATAAATAAATAAAATCTTTAAAGAAGAAGCCCACATCCCTAAGATCCCTATAAAACAAGGGGCACGGCCTGGGACCCAGTCAATAATTTGGGCTCTGGAAACCCCGCAACCTCTCTTCATCAGAATGACAAGAAGGAGAAGCCCCCCCCAGCAAAGAAAAGACAGTGAGTCTGTGGCCTCTGCCACAGAAATAATGGATATGGATGTAACCAAATTATCAGAAATGGAATTCAGAGTAACGATGGTCAAAATGATGAGTAGAATTGAAAAAACTATTAACGAAAAGGTTACTGAGAATATAGAATCCCTAAGGACAGAAATGAGAGCGAATCTGACAGAAATTAAAAATTCTATGAGCCAAATGCAGGCAAAACTAGAGGCTCTGACGGCCAGGGTCGCAGAAGCAGAGGAACGGGTTAGTGAATTAGAGGATGGGTTAATAGAGGAAAAAATGAAAATAGAAGATGGTCTTAAAAAAATCCACGCCCACGAATGTAGGTTACGGGAGATTACTGACTCAATGAAACGATCCAATGTTAGAATCATCGGCATCCCCGAGGGGGTGGAGAAAAACAGAGGTCTAGAAGAGATATTTGAACAAATTGTAGCTGAAAACTTCCCTAATCTAGCAAGGGAAACAAACATTCGTGTCCAAGAGGCAGAGAGGACCCCTCCCAAGCTCAACCATGACAAACCTACGCCACGTCACGTCATAGTGCAATTTGCAAATATTAGATGCAAGGATACAGTATTGAAAGCGGCCAGGGCAAAGAAATTTCTCACGTACCAAGGCAAAAGCATCAGAATTACGTCAGACCTGTCTACACAGACCTGGAATGAGAGAAAGGGTTGGGGGAGCATATTTAAAGCTCTTTCAGAGAAAAACATGCAGCCAAGGATCCTTTACCCAGCAAGGCTGTCATTCAGAATTGATGGAGAAATAAAGACATTTCAGAATCGCCAGTCACTAACCAATTTTGTAACCACGAAACCAGCCCTACAGGAGATATTACGGGGGGTTCTATAAAAGTAAAAAGGCCCCAAGAGTGATACAGAACAGAAAGTCACAGCCAATACAAACAAAGACTTTACTGGCAACATGGCAACATTAAAATCATATCTCTCAGTAATGAGTCTTAATGTAAATGGTTTGAACCATCCCATAAAACGCCACAGGGTTGCAGATTGGATAAAAAGAAATGACCCATCCATTTGCTGTCTACAAGAGACTCATTTCAAACCCAAAGATGCATTCAGACTGAGAGTAAGGGGATGGAGTACCATCTTTCACGCAAATGGACCTCAAAAGAAAGCTGGGGTAGCAATTCTCATATCAGATAAATTGGATTTTAAACTACAGACTATAGTTAGAGATGCAGAAGGGCACTATATTATTCTTAAGGGAAGTATTCAACAAGTGGATATGACAATTATAAATATATATGCCCCCAACAGGGGAGCAGCAAGATACACAAGCCAACTCTTAACCAGAATAAAGAGACATATAAATAAAAATACATTAATAGTAGGGGACCTCAACACTCCACTATCAGAAATAGACAGAACACCCTGGCAAAAACTAAGCAAAGAATCAAAGGCTTTGAATGCCATACTCGACGAGTTGGACCTCATAGATATATATAGAACACTACACCCCAGAACCAAAGAATACTCATTCTATTCTAATGCCCATGGAACATTCTCAAGAATAGACCATGTTCTGGGACACAAAACAGGTCTCAACCGATACCAAAAGATTGAAATTATCCCCTGCATATTCTCAGACCACAACGCTCTGAAATTGGAACTCAACCACAAGGAAAAATTTGGAAGAAACTCAAACACTTGGAGACTAAGAACCATCCTGCTCAGGAATGACTCGATAAACCAGGAAATCAAAAATCAAATTAAACAATTTATGGAGACCAATGAGAATGAAAATACAACAGTCCAAAACCTATGGGATACTGCAAAGGCAGTCCTAAGGGGGAAATACATAGCCATCCAAGCCTCACTCAAAAGAATAGAAAAATCTAAAATGCAGTTTTTATATTCTCACCTCAAGAAGCTGGAACAGCAACAGAGGGACAGGCCTAATCCACGCACGAGGAAGCAGTTGACCAAAATTAGAGCTGAAATCAATCAAGCAGAAACCAGAAGTACAGTAGAGCAGATCAACAGGACTAGAAGCTGGTTCTTTGAGAGAATCAATAAAATTGACAGACCCCTGGCAAGACTTATCCAAAAGAAAAGAGAAAGGACCCAGATTATTAAAATTATGAATGAAAAAGGAGAGGTCACGACGAGCACCATTGAAATTGGAAGGATTATTAGAAATTTTTATCAACAGCTATATGCCAATAAACTAAGCAATCTGGAAGAGATGGAATCCTTCCTGGAAACCTATAAACTACCAAGATTGAAACAGGAAGAAATTGATTCCTTAAACAGGCCAATTAATTATGAAGAAATTGAGTCAGTGATAAACAACCTTCCAAATAACAAAACTCCAGGCCCGGACGGTTTTCCTGGGGAATTCTACCAAACATTCAAAGAAGAAATAATACCTATTCTCCTAAAGCTATTTCAAAAAATAGAAACAGAAGGAAAGCTACCAAACTCATTCTATGAGGCCAATATTACCTTGATCCCCAAACCAGGCAAAGACCCCATCAAAAAGGAGAATTACAGACCGATTTCCCTAATGAATATGGATGCCAAAATCCTCAACAAGATACTTGCTAATAGAATCCAACAGTACATTAAAAGGATTATCCATCACGATCAAGTGGGATTCATACCTGGGATGCAAGCGTGGTTCAATATTCGCAAATCAATCAGCGTGATACATCATATCAACAAGAAAAGACTCAGGAACCATATGATCCTCTCAATCGATGCCGAAAAAGCATTTGACAAAATACAGCATCCTTTCCTGATTAAAACCCTTCAGAGTGTAGGAATAGAAGGTACATTTCTCAATCTCATAAAAGCCATCTATGAAAAGCCTACTGCAAATATTATTCTCAATGGGGAAAAGCTGGAAGCCTTTCCCTTAAGATCAGGAACTCGACAAGGATGCCCACTCTCGCCACTATTATTCAACATAGTACTAGAAGTCCTTGCAACAGCAATCAGACGACAAAAAGGGATCAAAGGTATTCAAATTGGCAAAGAAGAAGTCAAAATGTCTCTCTTTGCAGATGACATGATACTCTATATGGAAAACCCAAAAGAAGCCACTCCCAAACTATTAGAAGTTATAGAGCAATTCAGTAACGTGGCAGGATACAAAATAAATGCTCAGAAATCAGTTGCATTTCTATACACGAATAACGAGACCGAAGAAAGAGAAATCAGGGAATCCATCCCATTTACAATAGCACCAAAAACCATACGTTACCTTGGAATTAACTTAACCAGAGACGTAAAGGACCTATATTCTAGAAACTATAAATCACTCTTAAAAGACATTGAGGAAGACATAAAAAGATGGAAAGATATTCCATGCTCATGGATCGGAAGAATTAACATAGTTAAAATGTCCATGCTACCCAGAGCAATCTACACTTTCAATGCTATCCCGATCAAAATACCAAGGACATTTTTCAAAGAACTGGAACAAACAGTCCTTAAATTTGTATGGAAACAGAAAAGGCCCCGAATCTCCAAGGAACTGTTGAAAAGGAAAAACAAAGCGGGGGGCATCACAATGCCGGATTTCGAGCTGTACTACAAAGCTGTGATCACAAAGACAGCATGGTACTGGCACAAAAACAGACACATAGACCAATGGAACAGAATAGAGAGCCCAGAAATGGACCCTCGGCTCTTTGGGCAACTAATATTTGATAAAGCAGGAAAAAACATCCGGTGGGAAAAAGACAGTCTCTTCAATAAATGGTGCTGGGAAAATTGGACAGCTACATGCAAGAGAATGAAACTTGACCACTATCTCACACCATACACAAAAATAAACTCCAAATGGATGAAAGACCTCGATGTGAGACAGGAATCCATCAAAATTCTAGAGGAGAACATAGGCAGCAACCTCTACGACATCGGCCAAAGCAACCTTTTTCATGACACATCCCCAAAGGCAAGAGAAACAAAAGATAAAATGAATTTATGGGACTTCATCAAGATTAAAAGTTTCTGCACATCCAAGGAAACAGTCAGAAAAACTAAGAGGCAGCCCACAGAATGGGAGAATATATTTGCAAATGACACTACAGATAAAGGACTGGTATCCAAGATCTACAAAGAACTTCTCAAACTCAATACACGAGAAACAAATAAACAAATCAAAAAATGGGCAGAAGATATGAACAGACACTTTTCCAATGAAGACATACAAATGGCTAACAGACACATGAAAAAATGTTCAAAATCATTAGCCATCAAGGAAATTCAAATCAAAACCACACTGAGATACCACCTTACGCCAGTTAGAATGGCAAAAATAGACAAGGCAAGAAACAACAATTGTTGGAGAGGATGTGGAGAAAGGGGATCCCTCCTACATTGTTGGTGGGAATGCAAGTTGGTACAGCCACTCTGGAAAACAGTGTGGAGGTCCCTTAAAAAGTTAAAAATTGAGCTACCCTATGATCCAGCCATTGCACTACTGGGTATTTACCCCAAAGATACAGACGTAGTGAAGAGAAGGGCCATATGCACCCCAATGTTCATAGCAGCAATGTCCACAATAGCTAAATTGTGGAAGGAGCCGAGATGCCCTTCAACAGATGACTGGATTAAGAAGTTGTGGTCCATATATACAATGGAATATTACTCAGCTATCAGAAAGAACGAGTTCTCAACATTTGCTACAACATGGACAGCACTGGAGGAGATAATGCTAAGTGAAATAAGTCAAGCAGAGAAAGACAACTATCATATGATTTCTCTCATCTATGGAACATAAGAACTAGGATGATCGGTAGGGGAAGAAAGGGATAAAGAAAGGGGGGGTAATCAGAAGGGGGAATGAAACATGAGAGACTATGGACTATGAGAAACAAACTGAGGACTTCAGAGGGGAGGGGGGTGGGGGAATGGGATAGACCGGTGATGGGTAGTAAGGAGGGCACGTATTGCATGGTGCACTGGGTGTTATACACAACTAATGAATCATCGAGCCTTACATCGGAAACCGGGGATGTACTGTATGGTGACTAACATAATATAATAAAAAATCATTAAAAAAAAAAAAAAAGAAAGCTAAAAGTACAAACCATCTAGGAGATGGTTTTATACGATCAGGAAATGGCAAATTTTGTTAGGATGTAAAAGTAATAACTGTAAATTGAAATATTGATAATCTAGACTTCAAAGACTTCAAAAAATTGAAAGCGTCAATTTATTAAAAGGCAATATTGGGGCACCTGGGTGGTTCAGTGTGTGCCTTCAGCTCAGGTTGTGATCACAGGGTCTAGGATCAGACTCCTTGTAGGGCTCTCTGCTCAGCAGGGAGTCTGCTTCTCCCTCTCCCTCGGCCCTCCCCCCCGCTCATGTGTTCACTCTCTAGCTCTCTTTCTCTTTCAAATAAATAAAATCTTTTTTAAAAAGGCACTATTAGGGGCATCTGGGTGGCTCAGTCAGTTAGGTGTCTGCCTTCAGCTCAGGTCATGATCCCGGGGTCCTGGGATGAAGTCCCGAATTGGACTCCATGCTCCGCGAGGAGCCTGCTTCTCCCTCTGCCTCTGCATTTCTCTCTGTCTCTCATGAATAAATAAAAATAAAATCTGTTTTTTAAAAAAAGGCACAATTAAGAATATAGATAGGTCGGGCGCCTGGGTGGCTCAGTTGGTTAAGCATCTGACTCTTGATTTCTGCTCTGGTCATGATCTCAGGGTTGTGAGGCTGGGCTCCACGCTCAGCAGGGAGTATGCTTGAGAGTCTCTCTCTCTCCCTCTGCCCCACCCCCTGCTCACCTGTGCATGCACTCTCTCGCAAATAAATAAATAAATAATAAAATCTTTAGAAAGGAATATAGATAGGAAATAGCTAGTAGCAAAGGAATGGGGAAGGGATTGAGAAAAAGCCCTGTCTCAATTTTTTACTTTATATATATATACATATTGGCCATATAACCATCTCAAAGATATAAATCTATTTCTTTTTATTTAATAGTCCCAAAGTTTATCTCAGAACGAATATAATGTATTTAATCTATCCATTTTGGATGGATATTAGGTTTCTGATTTTTTTTTCATTACAAAGATGCTGTGAATATCTCTGTATCTATTATCTATCTCTACTTGTGGGGACATACAGAAACACTTGGTAAGTGTTTGTCATTCTAGGAATCAAATGATGGGGTTGTTGAATTTGCATTTCTTGGTTTACTAATAAAGTGGACCATGCTGTCATGTGAGTTACCAGTCCCTTATCATTCATCTTTGATGACTTGCTTTCTCATAGACATTGGTCACTTTTCCCATGGGTAATTCAGATTTTGTTCTTGACTGAAACGAACTCATTGTTTATTAGATGGGAAACGTAGTCCTTCAGTTGTTCTTTTGCCTTTTGGTGTCATGGTTGGAATTTCGTGGCCATGGCAGATCTTCAATCAGGAGACAAGAGGTCCAATGATCCAAGACTGCAGTCAAGGCCAGTGGAGAGTTTTCCGAAGTGCCACATGGACCTCCCTGTTCCGCAGGCAGTAGATGATGGGGTTGCACATGGGTGTGACCACCGTGTAGACAACTGACAGCACCTTGTTGAGGTCCATGGATTTGATGCGGCTGGGACGGCAGTAGATGAAGAGGGCTGCTGAGTAGAAGATGCCCACCACAATCAGGTGGGAGGCGCAGGTGGAAAAGGCCTTGCGCCGGGCAGCGGCTGACGGCATGCGGAGCACGGCCACCCCGATGGCTGAGTAGGAGGCCAGCGCTACCAACAGTGTTCCACAGAAGATGACGATGGCAGAGATGAAGTCCACCAGCTCGGTCAGGGCCACATGGGTGCAGGACAGGTTGAGCAGAGGAGAGACATCACAGAAAAATTGGTTGAGGACGTTGGGGCCACAGTACGACAGGCTGGCAATGCATGTTGTCTTAGCCACCGAGACCAGCAGTCCCCCAAGCCATGAGGACAAGGCCAAGCCCAGGCAGACCTGGGGCCTCATGAGCAGTGGGTAGTGGAGTGGGCGGCAGATGGCCACGTAGCGGTCATAGGCCATGGAGGCCAGGAGGGTGCACTCCGTGCAGATGAGGACTATAAAGAAGAAGAGCTGGGTCATGCAGGCTGTGAAGGAGATGTGGAAGGGTCCAGTCCACAGCCCCACGAGCAGGCTGGGCATGGTCACTGACACGTAGCACATCTCCAGGCAGCTCAGGTTGCCCAGGAAGAAGTACATGGGCTTGCGGAGCTCGCTGTGGCTGCAGATGAGACAGACGATGAGCGTGTTCTCCAGGAGCGTCAGCAGGTAGAGGGTCAGGAAGACGGCAAACAGGACACCCCTCATGCCCAGCCTGGTGGACAAGCCCAGCAAGACAAACTCCTGGACTCTGGACATGTTGCCCGACTCCAGGGACCTCTCCATCTGGGGAGAGACAAAGTTTGTTGACATTCTGGTTTCTTCAGAGACACAGCAGTTAATAAAAAAAATCAGGAACAGGTTCACAGTGCAAGGAGACCCTAGGACTGGGCTAGCCCAGCTTCTGATGGAAATTGACTGTTACAGACAAATGCCAAATAGATTTTGTGAGCCATTGTGTTCCATTGGTCTATGTGTCTGCTTTTGTGCCAATACCAAGCTGTCTTGGTGATCACAGCGTTGTAATACACCTTGAAGTCAGGCAACGTGATGTCCCGAGCTTTGTTTTTCTTTTTCACCATTCTCTTGGCAATTCGGGGTCTTTTCTGGTTCTATACAAATTTTAGGATTGTTTGTTCCAGCTCTTTGAAAAATGCCAATGGTATTTCAATAGGGATGGCATTGAAAGTGAAAATTTCTCTGGGCAAGATAGACATTTAAACAAAGTTTATTCTTCTAATCCATGACCCTCAACTCTATGGACAACTAATCTTTGACAAATCAGGAAAAAATATCCAATGGAAAAAAGACCATCTCTTCAATAAGTGGTGCTGGGAAAATTGGACAGCTATATACAGAAGAATAAAATTCGACCATTCCCTTACACCATACACAAAGATAAACTCAAAATGGATGCAAGACCTCGATGTGAGACAGGAACCCATCAAAATCATAGAGGAGAACATAGGCAGTAACCTCTTCTACATTGGCCACAGCAACTTCTTTCAAGATACATCCCTAAAGGCAAGGGAAACAAAAGCAAAAATGAATGTTTGGGACTTCATCAAGATCTAAAGCTTCTGCACAGCAAAGGAAACAGTCAACAAAACTAAGAGACAACCCACGGAATGGGAGAAGATATTCGCAAATGACATTACAGATAAAGGGCTGATATCCAAGATTTATAAAGGACTCCTCAAACTTAATACTCAAAAACAAAGAATCCAGTCAAAAAAATGGGCAGAAGACATGAACAGACACTTCTCCAAAGAAGATACACAAATGGCTAACAGACTCATGAAACAATGTTCAACATCACTAGCCATCAGGGAAATACAAATCAAAACCACAATGAGATACCTCCTTACACCAGTCAGAATGGCAAAAATTAACAAAACATGGAGTGCCTGGGTGGCTCAGTTGGTTAAGCAACTGCCTTTGGCTCAGGTCATGATCCCTGGGTCCTGGGATCGAGCCCAGCATCATGCTCTCTGCTCAGTGGGAAGCCTGCTTCTCCCTCTCCCTCTGCCCCTCCTCCAGCTAGTGCTCTCTCTCTTGCTCACTCTCTGTCTCTCAAATAAATAAATAAATAAATAAATCTTTTAAAAAATTTAACAAAACAGGAAAAAACAAATGTTGACAAGGATGTGGAGAAAGGGGATCCCTCTTACACTGCTGGTGGGAATGCAAGCTGGTACAGCCACTCTGGAAAACAGTATGGAGGTTCCTTAAGATGTTAAAAATAGAGCTACCCTATGACCCAGCAATTGCACTACTAGGGATTTAAACCAAAGATACAGATGTAGTGAAAAGAAGGGCCACATGCACCCCAATGTTCATAGCAGCAATGTCCACAATAACCAAACTGTGGAAGGAGCCGAGATGCCCTTCAACAGATGAATGGTAAAGAAGATGTGGTCCATACATACAATGGAATATTACTCAGCCACCAGAAAGGATGAATAGCCACCATCTGCATCGACATAGATGGAACTGGAGGGGATTATGCTAAGTGAAATAAGTCAAGCAGACAAAGACAATTATCATATGGTTTCATTCATATATGGAACATAAGCAATAGCATGGAGGACCACAGGAGAAGGGAGGGAAATCTGAAGGGGTAGAAATCAGAGAGGGAGATGAACCATGAGAGACTCTGGACTCTGGGAAACAAACTGAGGGTTTCAGAGGGGAGGGGGTAGGGGGAAGGAGGTAATAGGATGATGGGTATTAAGGAGGGCACATGCTGTGATGAGCACTGGGTGTTATATGTAACTGATGAATCTTTGAACACTACATCAAAAACTAATAGTGTACTATACAGTGGCTAAATGAATATAATAAAATAATAAAAATAAAATAAAATAAAACAGTGGAACATTAAAAGAAGAAGAAGAAGAAGAAGGAGGAGGAGGAGGAGGAGGAGGAGGAGGAGGAGGAGGAGGAGGAGGAGAAGAAGAATTATTTGTGAGCCAAACTCTGAGCATGAGATCACAGTCTTTACTCAGATTGGCCTTACTAAGTCTGTGTCCTTATACAATCAGACTGCCTGAAAATTGGGAGAAAATCACTGGCCTTCCATGAGGTTGTTATAATAAATAAGGCAATGGATGGAAATTGCTATACCAAATAATAAATTAGGATTATTGTTATTTCTGTTCCAAAAAAGTGCTTATTATAGGTTATGTTTTTCCTTTCTTTGTATACTCCGTGTAGGAATTTGGGACATAAGAAGTAGGAAGAAGGAAGGAGAAGGTAGGAGAAGAAAGGGAAGAAGGAAGGGGGGGTAAACAGAAGGGGGAATGAACCATGACAGACTATGGATTCTGGGAAACAAACTGAGGGCTTCAGAGGGGAGGGGGGTAGGGGACTGGGATAGACCGGTGATGGGTAGTAAGGAGGGCACGTATTGCATGGTGCACTGGGTGTCATACGCAAGTAATGAATCATCGAACTTTACATCAGAAACCAGGGATGTACTGCATGGTGACTAACATAACATAATAAAAAATTATTATAAAATTTTTTTAAAACCCATACAAAAGGAATTTGGGTGTATTCTATAAATCTGGAGTAGAGCAAGACTGTCAGCTCTTTTGTTTGAAAATGCTCTTCTTCTCAATGCAGATTTATTTTGAGAATGGTATTGGGCTGTAGGTCACCGGTGATGATGTTCAAGAAAAGCACAGAGGGAGGATCCCCCAAAAGACTGACATGCCTTCAGCAGAAGACTGGAAATATCATTTACTGCATCAGTGCGTGTGATCACAAATACACATAGGCATCATTTCCTCCACTGCTACATTTCAGGAAGCTGAGGCTGACAGAAAAAGTTGTTAATGTACACTGGGACATACAATCTCATAATGGAAACTTCCATAACTCATTGAGCCCCTCGTATGCATTAGTAACTTGCCATAAAACCTACTTATATTCATTGGTTTTACGCCGTAAGACAGATATGGAGCCCAAACAAATAAATGCACTTGCCCAAGACCATACAGCCAGCTCGCAACAACCCAAAGGAGGACACACAGCTAGGCCAGACATCTATGCTATGCCAACCCCATTCCATTTCATCTTCACAATCAAGCTTGAGAAGTCTATACCTGGGACATGGGGAGTGAAGAGCTGACGAGTGATCCAACTAGAGAATCCCTCTGACTACAGGCTGTCATTCAGAGAATTCATTCAATGGCATTCATTAAACTTCCCTTCTATGCTAGGTGTTGGGAATACATGGGTGGAGAAGACACATATGGTCCATATCTGTTGGCACTGATTTCCTATGAGAAAGAGTCGATGAACAAATAAACCAATAAAAAAAAATTAATTCCAGGTTAGAGGGGGCCATGAGATAGGTGTTCAAGGCTATGCAAGCAAAATTAATCGAGGATAAACTAATGACAGAGGTCAGTATCTGCCAAGTTTTCATAAGAAAGATGTCTACTCAAAAAGTTAAAAATAGAGCTACCCTGTGATCCAGCAATTGCACTACTGGGTATTTACCCCAAAGATACAGACGTAGTGAAGAGAAGAGCCATATGCACCCCAATGTTCATAGCTGCATTGTCCACAATAGCTGAACTGTAGAAGGAGCTGAGATGCCCTTCAACAGAAGAATGGATAAAGAAGATGTGGTCCATATATACAATGGAATATTACTCAGCCATCAGAAAGCACGATTACCCACCATTTACATCAACATGGATGGAACTGGAGGGGATTATGCTAAGTAAAGTAAGCCAAGCAGAGAAAGACAATTATCATATGATTTCACTTATTTGTAGAACATAAGGAATAGCAGGGAGGACATTAGGAGAAGGATGGGAAAAATGAACGGGGGAATAACAGAGGGGAAGATGAACCATGAGAGACTATGGACTACGGGAAACAAACTGAGAATTTTAGAGGGAGGGGTGGGGGGATGGGCTAGCCTTGTGATGGGTATTAAGGAGGGCACATATTGTATGGAGCACTGGGTGTTACATGCAAACAATGAATCGTGGAACATTACATCAAAAGCTAATGATGTACTGTATGGTGACTAACAGAACATAATAATAAAAATAAAGAAAAAGGAAGGAAGGAAGGGAGGGAGGGAGGGAGGGAAGGAAGGAAGGAAGGAAGGAAGGAAGGAAGGAAGGAAGGAAGGAAGGAAGAAAGAAAGAAAGAAAGAAAGAAAGAAAGAAAGAAAGAAAGAAAGAAAGAAAGAAAGAAAGAAAGAAAGTCTATTCTGTACAGCAATGTTAGGGAGGAAAGGTGTCCTGAGAGTCAACCTCTCAAGTTATGATAGCAGGAACCTGGAAGAACTTCCTGCATGAAAGAATTTGTTGCTGTAAGTTTTCTCCTAGCTGTAGAGCATCAGAGTCTCCCAAGAGGCCAGATTTATAGATCCTAAGGTTCTTTGCAAAGGCATAAGGAGCACGAGCTAATTTAATCCTCGGGACATACAGATGTTGTGTACGTTACTGCACAAACACAGATTGGGCAGCCAAGCCTCAGGGTTGTGACTCCAGCAACTCACTTCACAGCTGTCAAGCAGAACTTGCTCCCCGGTAACCACTTCTTGGATAGGAGTCCTGGATGGGAGTCCACTCATCTTTCATTTCCCATTCCACCTCAGTCCTTCCCCCCAATTGAGATTTCTCGCTCCCCCTCTTTTTGGTTCTGCCTCTGATCTTCACTATTCTCTCATCCGTATTCACTCAATATGCACCTCTCCACAAATCCTTTTCTGATTTGCCTTTCCTAACTTAGGGCTTCAGATCTTCTGCCAAACCAGTGAGTGCAGCCCTGGAGGGTCACATTAGCACCTGACTCCCAAAACTAGATATTCAGAGACTATTCCACCTCAAAAACAGTTGTTATCCACGAATTCTTTGCTAAGAGCTGTGCTAGGTTCAAGGGAGACATGGTGGTCAGTGAGAACGCATTCCTGGTCCCCAGAGCAATCTGGGCCACAGAGCCTGACCTGTCGTCTTAGCACTCCACTTAACTTCGGTTGTGTGTCATTCAAAACTAGAGATAACCATCTCTCCTCTGAACTCTACAATTTCCCCACTGTCAGAAGAGGGGCAACATAGTGTTGTGGTTAAAGCTTGAGCTCAGAGTTATACAGAAGTAGGTTTCAATCCTTTTGTTCTAAATGAAACTCAGAATTTTTCAGAAGACAGACCCTTGGCTGACAGTCTTTAATGGTAACTATTTATTAAGTAAGGGGCTTTCTGCGCCAAAGTGATGGCTATATGGGCACGAACCAAACTGGTTTTAGCCTCAAAGTGTTCAAGAACTTTCAAGGAGGGGAACTCTAGGAAAGTCACTCAATTCGTTTAATTCTGCCTTGTAAATTAATAAGCACTGTGTGGATAAGTACTAAGGGTTACATCAGTTACTGTTTCTTAAGTATTCAGAACTGGTACCTGATATGCTTTGGATATTCTATAAAAGACAGTCTCTCTCTGTTGGTCTTTGTCCTCACCCCCCAAGAATAACATTTGGTCTCCTCGTGTGATGGCTGAAGGACAACAGCTTCAGATCCGTTCTTGCTGATGCTGCTCCTGGAAGAGGCTCAGATGTTCGGGTGCATTCAGCTGCTACCCGGAGGAGGAGATGCCGAAGAGGAGAGTCACCTTTCAGTCCATGTTGGAAGGAGCCGTTCCTGGTCCTGAATGAGGCATCCACTCCTCCCACCCTTGTTTCTCTTCGTGGTTCTGGATGCTCTAAGTTGCTTAGTTGACTCTCCCCACAGTGAGAAGGAGGCAGGGAGGCCGGCTTAAATTGGAGCTCTGGACCTCAGAGACTTGCCCTGGTCTCTGCAGATTTGGAGAAGAGTTGGTGTGAAAAACACTTACTGATACTCTGTGGAGGCTTAAGGGGAGGAGGAGCCTCGGAGCCACCCTCAGCTCAGGCCATCGTGCATTGACTGATTTATTCCCAATGCCTGTCTTGTGTTTGGGTCCTGGGGTATAAGGATGAGTGGTAAACTGTTCCTGCCTTTGGTTGATAAGTTTGGTTATGGAAACACAGGTTCATAACTTGCTCTGAGAAGAGCTAATGCATCTGAGGACCACAGGACAGGACTTTCCAGGAGAGACTGCAGGCTAAGACAATGCTGCCCATTGAAAGTAGTGGCAGAAATGAGTATCTGCACCTTCGTGTTCAGATCAGTTTCATCCACAAAAGCCAAAAGATGGGAGCTACCCAAGTGTACGTGGATGGAGGCAATGATAAGCAAACTGTGGTATATGCACAGAATGGAGCTCAGCTCTCCGCAAAACACGGACAGAAATTCTGACAGAAGCAAATACACAGATGAATCTTGAAGACCTTATGCTAAGTGAAATAAGTCAGCGACAAAAGGCCAGATACTATGTGATGTCACTTATACGAGGTGCCTAGAGTAGTCAAATTCCCAGAAACAGAAAGTAGAATAGTGGCTGCCAGGGGCTGGAGGAGAGCTGAATGGGGAATTAGTGTTTAGCGGGTAGAGAGCTCCCATTTTTCCAGATGAAGTGTTCTGGAGACGGATGGTAGTAATGGTTGCACAACAGCATGAATGTACTTGATACCAGAGAACGGTACGCCTACCGATGGTTAACAAGGGCAAATTTTATGCTATGTATATTTTTCGACAATTAGAATCACTATAACCTTTATATCCAACCTGAAGATACTTGTGTGAATCTTTCCACACCTTTATCCTTGCTCACACACACACACATCCAGAGGTCTAAAGTACATTGACTCCTGAGGAACGTTGCCCAAACTATTCTTTCTGACAAGAGATTGCCTTTCCTCACAATGAAATCCAATTCAACCCGTTAAATTTCATATGCAACTTCAGTCTTCGAAAAATATTTTTGAACCCTCTGTTTTCTCTAGCCACACAGAATTAGTTCCCTTCTCTGGTAAAACAGTACGGTGTGATGGAATTACTTCTGGGACCACGGTAGGCAATTGGTCAGGGTTGGTTAAACACTCGCATTCCAAGTGAGGTTGTGGAAATGTTCTGCAGAGTTGGAGCCTGACAGATGATATTCAGCTCTTGACCCAAATCTCAATAGCTGCAGAACCTTCATGATTTACTTTGTCTCTGAACCTTCCCGTAAGATAACCTTGGAATAAACCTAACCAAAGAGGTAAAAGATCTCTACTCTAGAAACTGCAGAACACTTATGAAAGAAATTGAAGAAGACACAAAAAGATGGAAAAACATTCCATGCTCATGGATTAGAAGAATGAACCTCCCTATAAAATAAGATAACCCTTCCTTCCTCCCAGGGTCATTGAGAGGATAAAATTGCTTAATGCATGTAAGTCTCTGAGCTCAGTGCAAATTAAATACCCAGCAGATGGAAGCAATAATATTATTACCATGAGACAGGTATTAAACCAAGACATCTTTTAGAAAATTATATTAGCAAATACGTGTCACATGTCCAGTGTGGTGATTGACCCGTAGTAGATACTCAATACACACTAGCTCATCTCCATCCCAATGTTCAAGATAATGACTCAGTGCGCTACTACACCTTTCATACTAAATTATAACTTTTTTTTGTCTTATGCGTCCTCAACTACAAAGAGGTATTTGAGAAGAAGAAACTTGTCCTTTCTTTCTGTATTCACAGAGGCAAGCTCAGGGCTTGACTCACAGTGCATACTCCAGGAATGTTAGATGATGAGGGGTGGGTAGAATAAAACTAGAGGTCTGCTTCCCACTTCCTAGAAAGTTCTGGTTCTCATAAAATATAGGCTTAACTTCAGAAGGCTTTCTCATGATACAACCAGGGATAGGGGAGACAGGAGGTAAGAGGAGGGATCTGGGAGAATGGTGGCCTGGAACCAAGGGTTTGTTGTGTTCTTTTGTTGTTGGAAGGTCTGAGGTAGAGACTAGGGCTTAAAACTCAGGGTTTATGAGGCCACAAGCTTCTTAAATCCAGTAGTGATTGGGTCATATTTTCAAGAGGAACCTGAAACAATGGTGAGAAGGACAAAAACCCCAAGGACATCTTCTTGAGAAGACCATTGTAAAGTGACCTTGGCAACCACTGGGTCCAGGCCAAACAGAACTGCAGGGTCAGGCAGGGAAACTGGGGCTGATGCTGTATCATTTTAAGTCCTTTGGTCACTAAAAAGAGAAGCTAACTCTGGATCACTTAAGCCAAGAAAGTGGCCGGAGACTGTGGGATTGCTGAAGAACCATATTTTGCTAGGATCATGGACCAGGACAGTTTTGGTAAACTGGATAAGAAGTACCAGGCCGACCACAGAGAGTAGTCAGTTCCATATTCAGTGCTTGTTTCACTCAGTGATCCAATTCCAGGGAGCAAGTGCAGGAATGGCCGAGTTTGGGGATATCAAGCCAACACCCTATACGTGGTGAGGGCAGAGGGAAGTACTTCCATCAAACTGCCAAAGACAAGAGACTGTAGGGAGTAGGTACAGGTAGCTTCCCAAAGACAAATCCACACACAGTTACTGGGAAAACGGGGAATGAGTGCACAGCAAGAAAATCAACAGATGTCATGAGAGATGCCCTGTGGCTGAGGAATGTGGTGGCTTATCTGATACCAGGAGGCTCAGCTTTTACACAGCTGTACTGGGCACAAGGTTGATGGCCCAATGACCACTTCTATATTCCAAGAACTAAGGTTCTTGGTCATAACCGTCCATAGAAGTAGGTTGAGCAGATTTCAGTGGTGAAGACCTCAGAGTTTCAAGAAAGATTTTGGTTAGATTCTAGACCACTTTCCCTTTAGTGTTTGCTTTGGGATTGATGTGTTCACCTTCTTTGTCCTCTCCCTACCAAGGAGGCATCTGCTAGACTAGTAGACGCACATCTCTACATTGGAATCACACAGGGCACTTTTTCGTGAATACATATTCCTGGGCTGTGATCTCAAAGTTTCTGATTTGGTAGATCGGGGTGGGGCCCCACATTGGGGGTGGCATCTCCATGCTTAACAACCACCCCAGGTGTTTCTGAACCACATCTTAAGAAAATGCTGCGCATTCCTGAAAGGTCACGAGGGCCCAGACTATGTTATCTTATTAACCACAGTGTCCTGGGGCCCTTGAGAGGTGCCTGACACATAGTTGATGTTCAATACACACTTGTTTGTTGTCTGATGCCAAATTAAGGAGAAAACACAGTAGTTACATTTTTATAGTGGTTGTCTCATTAGATCGCCACCATAATCCTGGGTGGTGGCAGGGCAGGGGTTCTTCCTCAAACCCTTTCCCATTTATACAGGGTGAGACTGAGCCTCAGAGAGACTTGTCCAACAACCACATTGAAGGATTTCATTCCATACTTGAACTCCAAGTCCCCCAATGCCAAATCCAGCCTCCTGGGAATACTATAGTATGCTTCCTCCTGAAGATAGAGCTTTGGATTTCTAATCTATGAGGACATCTATGTGAATAATGAATGGAGACCATGAACTGAGCACCAGCCGCATTCCAAGCACTGTGCTAGGTGCTTCCACACATCTCCTTGTTTAATGGTAACGACCCCATGTGGTAAGTATGGTTATTATTCCCACTCCAGAGATGAGAAGGCTGAGGCTCAGAGAAGTCATGTCCTAGTTTGTACAACCACGAAAACAAAGAGTGACAATTCAAATCCAGGTTTGTCTTCTAGAAAAGCCAGATCCCTCCAAAAGTAGAGCATAAACTAAAGGGAAGAAACTTCTCCTCTGATACATTTAACTCTATTCAAAAAAATATTCTTACTGAGCTTGAGAGAAGAAATAATGTCACTCATGTACCAGGCTAATTATTAGAGAAGAGATCAGTAAATCAGGGAACTGAGAGGGATAGAACACCAACCCAAATTGGCTTAAGTAAAAGACAAATTTACTGGTTCACCTAAAAGGAATTCCCAAGGGCATGACAGACTTCAGGCATGGCTGGATCCAGGAACTCAATAAAATCATTAGAACCACATCTTTCCCCCATCCACTACCATTGGTTCTGATTTTCTTTGCAATGACTCCATTACCAAGCAGGAACTCCCCTGCTAAAGAACAGATAGTTGATGGCATCTACAAGCTTACACCCTTAACAGCTATGAACAAAGAGAAGTTTGAACAAAAATCACAATGTCTGGCTCTCTGAAGTAAGTTTTAAAGCCCCAAACTACTCACTCCTCCATTTGTTGATATCGTTTGTCATATAACCTCACGGTTCCTCTCACAAAGAGACAGAGTGTACTTCCTTACCCCATGACTATGGATATGGCCATGTGACTTGCATTGGCTAATGCCATCTTACTGGGTGTGACATGGTCAAAGCTTTGAAAATCAGTTGAACAACTGGGCCTTCTCATTCAGCTATTGTAATGAGAAAAGTCATGCCGGAGCTCTGGTCCCAGGAGAAGGAGGGGAAACGTGAGCACCAGACTAGCTAAACCAAGTCTATGACAGTCAACACTCATTTGCATGAGCAAGCGTAGCCAAGATCAGAAGAACCACCCAGATGACCTCAACCTAGATTAGCTAACCTTCAGCTGATTGAAGATTTGTGGCGATAAACGACATGTTTTAATACACTACGTTCTAGGATGGTTTTCCACACAGCATTCTTGCGGCGCCTGTTAACTAATGCACTCTCGTTGACCCAAATTAGGTTCATTTGTCCGTCACTACCGAATAACTGTAATCAGGGACTGAATTATCTGTCATGAGCCTTTTCTTGGGCAGAAAGAACCAGCACCACCATGACTGCAAGAGGAAAAACATACAGTTTCCCAGAAAAAAGTCAGAGTACTGCACCACATATTTGCACATAGATCCTTGTCAAACATCCACCAACAATTCCTGAAGAGGTCATTCGTGGGGTCCAGATTCCTGGCGGTGGCAACACACACGCCCCAGGGCAGCCTTCACCTCCTTGTTCCGAAGGCTGTAGATGAGGGGATTGAGCATGGGGGTCACCAGGGTGTAGGACAGGGACACCACCTGCTTGCTCTCTGGGGAGTAGCTGGCCTTGGGTCGCAAGTGGATGACCCCTGTGGTGCCGTAAAACAGAACCACCACGATGAGGTGCGAGGCGCATGTGGACAGGGCCTTGTGGCGCCCCGTTGCCGACGGCATCCGAAGCACGGTGGCCAAGACCCCAATGTAAGACATGGCTATCAGACAGAAGGGAACCATGATGACCAGCACTGTGGCCGCCAACGCATTGGACTCGAAGACTTTGGTGTCCGCACACACCAGGCTCAGCAGAGGGGCGATGTCACAGAAGAAGTGGCGGATGCCACGTGGCCCACAGAACGGGAAGCTGAACAGCCAGACGGTGAAGACCAGCGACACGGGGACTCCGGCCAGCCAGCACGTGGCGGCCAGCAGGTGGCAAAGCCGGGGGGTCATGATGGCCCCATAGCGCAGGGGCCTGCAGATGGCCACGTACCGGTCCCAGGCCATGGCGGTCAGGAGAAAGCACTCGGACGTGACGCACGACAGCACGAAGAGCAGCTGCAGGGCGCAGCCCGCGGGGGAAACGCCCCGCCCGGGCCGCAGCAGGGTCACTAGCAGCCGGGGCGCGATGTTCAGCGAGAAGGAGATCTCCAGCAGGGCCAAGTGGCGCAGGAAAAAGTACATGGGCAAGCGCAGCGCTGGGTCCAGGGCAGTCAGCAGCACGATGAGCGCGTTGCCCAGCAGCGTGAGCAGGAACGTGGCCAGGAAGAGCGCGGCGAGCAGAGGCCGCAGCGTGGGCACATGCGCGAAGCCCAGCAGGACCAGGTCGCGCGGGGTGCAGCTCTGGTTGGCGCACGGTGGGGCGTCGGGGGCGCCCGGGGGAGCCCAGGCCGCCGGCATGGACCCGGGTGGGCGAAGGAGCCTCTGGGAGGGGAAGAGGTAAGGAGAGGCGTGAAGAGCAGAGCTGTGCCCACCCGGGCTCTGTCTCCCCAACATGCGCTGAGCGGAATAGGGCAGGCGTCTTATCAAAAGGCAAATCAGCTCATGCGGGGTCCTCCTTGAATGCCCCCCATGGGCATGGAAAGAGATCCCGGGGCCGTACGAGGCCCACGAGGTTCTGACTGGCCCGGCCCATCCACCTTCTGACCTCTTCTCCACCGAGCTGCGTCCACAATGCCTGGTCCTGCCTCAGGGCCTTTGCACTTGCCAGCCCAGCCCCTTGAGATGCTGTTCCCTGACTGTTTGTATCACTGGTTTCCTTTTCTAAGGTCTGTGAGGATTTGAGGATTGGTTCTTGGCTACATCTCCATCCCCATCTTCTGATCTTCTCGCTCACTAAGTCCAGCTTCAAAGACCTCCCTCTCACCCCAGGGCCTTTGCACTTGCACAGTAGGGTATCCCCAGCTGTGGGTATGGTTGCACCTTTCTCATCCTCCAGGTGTCCACTCAAATATCACCTTTTCAGGATGTAACCTGCCACCCCCTGCTCTATACACAGTTTGAAATGAAATTGACTACTTTTTCTTCAATAATCTATTTTCTTCTACAGACTGTGAGTACCAGGGGACTAGACACCTTTCCATCTAATGTGTGCTATAACTTCTCTCTCACAAGGGTTCTTTGTGAAGAATAAATGATACAATACACGAGGTTCTGGGCACTGGGACGGTCACATACCAACTCCATGGGCATCAGTGTTTGTTAAATGAATCCAGATGAGCCCACATCCTGCAGTTGTTTCTATACTCCTGTTACATACAACAGGAAGCTTAAATGTGCTGTCAGGGCATTCAAGCTCCCTTGAAGCATGGCCCCCACATTTACTCACTTATTTAGCCAGAGAGAATAAGTCCCTGCACCAGGCACTGGAGCAGGCACTGAGCTGGGATTTGGGGATGAATAGGAAAATCAGACCTGTTCTCTGACATCACGCTGCCATGGGGGAACGGAACGTAGGGATGCCTTCCTCAGAAGCGGGGCAAGGCTTTTCTATAATGGCATCTCACCACCCGGCGTCCTGTCAAGCTTGCATTAGACGCTCCATCAACATTTATCGCATGCGCGGACGTCTGTCTCGCCCGTGATTTTCTCCCCAGCACCTAACACGAAGCCTGGCTTTACTGAATGGCTGAACATCTATCTCGTACATAGCTACGTTCCCCAGGACCTAGGTCAGCGTCTGGCATACACAGAAGTATAAAAATATCTGTTGAAGAATAGAGAACCCAGAAATGGACCCTCGGCTCTTTGGGCAACTAATCTTTGATAAAGCAGGAAAAAACATCCAGTGGAAAAAAGACAGTCTCTTCAATAAGTGGTGCTGGGAAAATTGGACAGCTACATGCAAAAGAATGAAACTTGACCACTCTCTCACACCATACACAAAAATAAACTCCAAATGGATGAAAGACCTCGATGTGAGACAGGAATCCATCAAAATTCTAGAGGAGAACATAGGCAGCAACCTCTACGACATCGGCCAAAGCAACCTTTTTCATGACACATCCCCAAAGGCAAGAGAAACAAAAGATAAAATGAATTTATGGGACTTCATCAAGATAAAAAGCTTCTGCACAGCCAAGGAAACAGTCAAAAGAACTAAGAGGCAGCCCACGGAATGGGAGAATATATTTGCAAATGACACTACAGATAAAGGACTGGTATCCAAGATCTACAAAGAACTTCTCAAAGTCAATACACGAGAAACAAATAAACAAATCAAAAAATGGGCAGAAGATATGAACAGACACTTTTCCAATGAAGACATACAAATGGCTAACAGACACATGAAATATGTTCAACATCATTAGCCATCAGGGAAATTCAAATCAAAACTACATTGAGATACCACCTTACGCCAGTTAGAATGGCAAAAATAGACAAGGCAAGAGACAACAATTGTTGGAGAGGATGTGGAGAAAGGGGATCCCTCCTACATTGTTGGTGGGAATGCAAGTTGGTACAGCCACTCTGGAAAACAGTGTGGAGGTCCCTTAAAAAGTTAAAAATGGAGCTACCCTATGATCCAGCCATTGCACTACTGGGTGTTTACCCCAAAGATACAGACGTAGTGAAGAGAAGGGCCATATGCACCCCAATGTTCATAGCAGCAATGTCCACAATAGCTAAATCGTGGAAGGAGCCGAGATGCCCTTCAACAGATGACTGGATTAAGAAGTTGTGGTCCATATATACAATGGAATATTACTCAGCTATCAGAAAGAATGAGTTCTCAACATTTGCTGCAACATGGACGGCACTGGAGGAGATAATGCTAAGTGAAATAAGTCAAGCAGAGAAAGACAACTATCATATGATTTCTCTCATCTATGGAACATAAGAACTAGGATGATCAGTAGGAGAAGAAGGGATAAGGAAAGGGGGGTAATCAGAAGGGGGAATGAAACATGAGAGACTATGGACTATGAGAAACAAACTGAGGGCCTCAGAGGGGAGGGGAGTGGGGAATGGGATAGACCGGTGATGGGTAGTAAGGAGGGCACGTATTGCATGGTGCACTGGGTGTTATACACATCTACTGAGTCATCGAGCCTTACGTCGGAAACCGGGGATGTACTGTATGGTGACTAACATAATAAAAAATCATAAAAAATAAAAAAAAATAAGCACAAAAAAAATATCTGTTGAATAGCTAAGGAGAGGATCTGCTCTCAGTTCTCACCATGCCCCTCCCCTTAAACACATTCTTCTAATTTCCCCAGGAGCTCACTCACTGCCCGCGCATTCCAGCCTCACGCTGGCAGCCCAACACTCATGCCAAGCCCGGCCCGTGTGGCAGCTGGCTAAACGGCGCAGTAGGGGGGCTGGAGCTGGGGAGTAAGCGCTGAGGCTCCGCGTGTGCCCTATATTAACCTTGCAATGCCAGCAAGACGCCTGTTTTCCTCTGAGCTTCATATTTTCATCTGGAGGTGGATTTCATAGTCAAAACCCTACGACACCGCAGTCTCAGAACTGCAGATGAGGAAAACGAAACTCGGAGAATCTAAGTGTCCCGAAGTAAGTGAAATCACTCTCTCAAAGTCATCTGCACCCTCATACAATGCCCCACATGGCAGCGCTATTCACAGGGGCCAAGACACGGAAGCAACCTAAGTGTCCACTGATTTATAAGCGGACAAAGAAAATGTGACAGATATATATATAATAACACATACAAAAATATATATTATATATAAAATAATGTATAAATATATATAATGTGATATATAGAACATATATCTCACATAATATATGTATTACATATACAATGCAATATTATTTAGCCACAAAAAAAAAACAAAGGAAAATCTGCCATTTGGGGCAACACGGATGAAGCTAGAGTGCATTATGCATAAGTTAGAGGAATATAAATACTGTATGACATCACTTATATGTGGAATCTTATTTTTTTAAGTATTTATTTATTTATTTATTTGACAGGGAGAGACAGAGAGAGAGAGCACAAGCAGGGGGAGCAGGAGAGGGAGAGACAGGCTCTCTGCTGAGCAGGGAGCCCGATGTGGGGCTCAATCCCAGGACCCCGGGATCATGACCTGAGCTGGAGGCAGATGCTTCACCAACCACCCAGCTGCCCCATATATGGAATCTTTAAAAAAAAAAAAGTTGAGTTCATAGAAACAGAGTGGAATGGTGGGTGTCAGAGGACGGGAGCACGCAGAAATGAGACGTTGGGGGCACCTAGGTGGCGCAGTCAGCTCTGTGCCTGTTTTCAGCTCAGGTCATGATCCCAGGGTCTTGGGACGGAGGCCGGTGTTGGGCTCCCTGCTCAGTGGGGAGTCTGCTTCTCCCTCTCCCTCTGCCCCTCCCCCTGCTCATGCCCTCTCTCTCAAATCAAGTAGTTAATTAATCAAAAGAAATGAGATGTCGGGCAAGGGTACAAACTTCCTCTTAGATATGAGTAATTTCTGAGGATCTAATATGCACGTGGTGGTTATAGTTAATAACACTGTATTGTATATTTGGAATTTGCGGAGAGAGTGAACGTTGAGTGTCCTTACAATGCACACCCACAAGTGTAATTGTGGGTGATGATGGATGTTTTAACTTAATTGTGGTAATCATTTCACAATATATACTTATATCAAGTTATCACCTTGTACACTTTAAATATATACAATTTTATTTATCAATTATATCTTAATAAAGCTGGAAAAAATAAATAAAATAGGGAAAAAAAAGAAAACTAAGCCCAGAGAATATAACTGTCTTGCTCAAAATCAAGAGGAAACCAGCCCTCTTACATTGAATAACTTCCCCAAAGTTGCACAGCTGGTATGCAGTGGACCAGATATTCACACTCAAGCCTTTCCATCTACCCAGTCCACACTCCAGCCCTGACACAAGCATGAGAGCTCTGTGAGAGCCCCTAGTTGGGTTGTCATGGAGACCATTGGGTTTACAGTTGTGGGGTTCAGATGAGAGCTTCAGCGTGGGGATAAACATTTGGGCATCGTCAGGACAGAGAGAATTTCCAAAGTCATGGATCGAACGAGCTTACCTGGAGAGACGCTGAGTTAACTTCTGCTAATTCCCATCTCCTCCTCTGTAGTAAGAGGAGGGCATAAGAATTGCTCACCTTACCTGGGCACTCATGACAACTGTGTGAAATGCTGTTGTTATATCTTCCTTGTTTCCCATACGGGGAAACTAAAGCCAGAGATGTTAAGTAAGTTTGCCCAAGTAAATGGAAAAGCATGGCTCTGCACCCATAGTGTCCGGCTTTGGAATAAGCTCTATTCTATGCAGCCTCTACACACAGTAGATACTAGTTTATAAAGTAACACATTAGTACCCTCCCATATGCTTGTCCTACTTCCCCCAAGCCCCACAGAACACCTCCTCCTCTTGCCTCCCTCAGTCCTGGAGGATGAAATTATCCATGGAGTACTCACATTTGTGCTCACCCAGTGAGAATGACGGCCTCCACTCCCTTGGAACCATGAGATCATGAGCAGAGTTCAGACAGAGCGGGGTTCAAATCCAGGCTCCACCTTTTTCTGACCATGTGACGGTGGGCAAGGAGACTTTGCCTCTCTGAACTTCCATTTCCTAGTGAAGAAACTGGGAGAAAGAAAATTTTTTGAAAAAAGGCCCATCTTCAGGGTCATGAGAATCCAGTGAGGTTGCATGTCAGAGACAATGCCCATTGTAAAACCCAGCTTGGAAAAACACACCACCAGGTAGTGGCAGAGAAGACATATGTGGGTTTTAGCGAAATGAGATGTTCATTTCCCTGTAAAAAATTTAATATTTTTCAAGGAAAATGTATTCATATACTATTAATAGATTCCCCAGGTTCATCTCCTGTAAAATGGGGTGTTGGTAGTTTAAACCTAGATTCATCAATACAACACGGTCTGGCATCTAGTAAGAGCTCAGTAGTAGTTATCATTGTTACTATTACAAATGAATAATCCCAGATGCCCCTTCCTAGCTGTGTGGCCTTGGACAGTTTTGTTCCCTCACTGAGCCTCTGCTTCCACACAAACAAATTGGGACTAAGAAGACCTAACCCGCCATGTTGTAAGGGCAAAGCTTAGTTTCTGGGGATGTCTGGGCACTTGCCAGACATGAGTCCTGACATTTCTCTTGACACTGGGAAATCAGTGAGAGGCCTGGGACCTGGTCTCTGGCCTTTCATGAACAAAGGTGTTGAGGGTGATGACTCAGGAAACATTTGATGGGCTGCGAACTACACTTCCTACAGTATGGATGGGGTCGCTAATTACAGAATCTTTAGTTTCTTCAAGTGACTTCACCCACTTCCCTTCTGTGATTCTAGAACCACAACATCCCCACCAAGCAGCTATTAAGCCCTTGGTTACATATCTCTTGTGACAGGGAGCTTATCATCTCTCATGCCAGCCCCCCCCCACTTAGATTTTAGCAATGATTGCAAAGATCTTCCCACCAGCATTCACGTACGTGGTTGGTAGCTGTGTAAACGGGAACAAATTCTTGGGAGGGCATAGTGGCAATATCTGCCCACATTAACACTCAGGAAATCTCTTGGCCCCGCAATTCTACTTCTAGGAATTTATCCGAATAGATGTGCATATGCACACAAAGGTCTGTGGTGGGGTTAGTTAGAGCTGGGCATTATTTCTAAGAATAGAAGATTGAAAAGAACGTAATGCCCATTGATAGGACTAGGGAAATGCATTATGTTGTATTCTTACAGTCCAAAACTCCATAGCTCCTCCTGCAAGAATGGTGTTACTATGTAGAAGTTAAAAATTGAGCTACCCTATGATCCAGCCATTGCACTACTGGGTATTTACCCCAAAGATACAGACGTAGTGAAGAGAAGGGCCATATGCACCCCAATGTTCATAGCAGCATTGTCCACAATAGCTAAGTCGTGGAAGGAGCCGAGATGCCCTTTGACAGATGACTGGATTAAGAAGTTGTGGTCCATATATACAATGGAATATTACTCAGCCATCAAAAAGAACGATTTCACAACATTTGCAGCAACATGGACAGGACTGGAGGAGATAATGCTAAGTGAAATAAGTCAAGCAGAGAAAGACAATTATCATATGGTTTCTCTCATCTATGGAACATAAGAACTAGGAAGATCAGTAGGGGAAGAAAGGGATAAAGAAAGGGGGGTAATCAGAAGGTGGAATGAACCATGAGAGACTATGGACTCTGGGAAACAAACTGAGGGCTTCAGAGGGGAGCGGGGTGGGGGATTGGTATAGGCTGGTGATGGGTATTAAGGAGGGCACGTATTGCATGGTGCACTGGGTGTTATACGCAAGTAATGAATCATGGAACTTTATATCAAAAACTTGGGATGTACTGTACGGTGACTAACATAATAAAAAATTATTAAAAAAAAAATAATAAATAAATAAATAAATAAATAAATAAATAAATAAAATGTAGAAACAAGGTGCACGACACTGGAGAATATGCTATAATTTCTATAAATAGCAGAAGAGATTACATATATGTATTATATATACATCTATACATACATATATATATGCAATGGATGTTTCTGGAAAGATATAAATGATTATGCCAACAGTGGCTGCCTCTGAAGAGTCACTGGGGGTCAGAGACGCAAGAGATATTTGTCATCATACATCCTTGGGACATTCTTAATTTTGTCCATGGACATGTATTTTGCTTGTGAAAATTTTGCTTCTACAGAAATTTAGACACTGAAGAAGGAATGAAAGCCCTTCACAAACAAACATACTTGCTATAAAAACATTTGATCCACTTATACGAGGTATCCAGGGGAAGCAAATTCATGGAGGCCAAAAGCAGAGTGGTGGGTGCCAGGGGCTCCGTGGGAAGGAGATATGGGGAGCTGTTCAGTGGGGACAGAGTTTTGATTTGCAAGATGAAAACGTTCTGGAAACTGGTTGCTTAACAATGTGAATATACTTAACACTACAGAACTGTACACTTAAAATGGTTAAGATGGTAAATTTTATGTCGTGTGTATTTTACCACAATTTAATAAAATTAAAAAATTAAATATATTTGAAATAATATAAGTATGTACAAAACAAACAGAGAATTCCCCAGAAACTTCACATCCCACTTCAAAGTGATGACCAGGATTTATAGTTTGGCCTTATATCTTTCAGATTTTTACATACATGAAATGGTTTATATGATTTGACTCCTACTATAATTTCACTTCACACTTTATTTTATTTATTTATTTGTTTGTTTTTTGGTACAAAAAGGTGGTTTTATTGAAGCACAGGGACAGGACACGTGGGCAGAAAGAGCAGCACGGGGGTCATGAGGAGTGGTCCATTATATACCTTCAAGTTGGGAGGGAGTTTACACTTTAGAATCAGAAAACATTAGGCTTATGAAAATTTACCTGTAATTCCACATAGATCGTACTCATGGATGTTCAATGCATTACACACATAGGTGTAGATTTCATTTTGAAAACAAAATTTGTTTTCAATCACATTTTACATTTTAGCATTTTTCATCCATGGAGTATTTTTCCATATTAATAAAAATATTCATGATTATGATTTTAATTAGCATGCAATACCTTGTCATATGGTGTTGGCAAATAATATTTAAAGAAGTCTTAAGTTACATAAGTCACATGAGGAAGCTTTCTTTGCCAACCAAATGAAGTGAGTAAAAGTACTTACCTCAAAGGTTTGTGGTGGGAACGAATGGAGCTCATGCATTAAAATTCTTACTACAGGTCCTGGCATATGGTGAGCATTTGATGTGTGCTGTCTTACTATCATCATTACTCTGTGATCAATCAAGTTGTATTTGATTTTTTTAGAACTCTAGAGAATGCCACAATGGACATCTTTGTGAGTAAGTGTTGGGCTTGTTTTATCTTTTTAAATGAGTTATGGTGAAAAAGGATTGAGAGAATGAGGAAGGGTGGAGGGATGAAGGAGGAAACAGGGCAGGAGGGACAGAGGGAAGGAGGGGAAGGAGAGAGAGAGAGGGAGAGAGGAATTATTTTACAGTTATGGGATGTAAAGTTTTCTAGAAGATCAGCCAATGCTCTTCATTTTTGGACCAGAAAAGGTGAAGCTCAGAGAGGGTCAGTCTGCCTACATGACCCAGTGGTCCCCTCGCCCCACTCCCTTGCTCCTACTGCCACCCTGTTCTGATGGATGAAGCAGGAATCAGAAGCCCAATGAACTTCACCAACTCAGAAAGCAAAGCAGGGGCATCCACACTTCCTGCCCCCCGTCAGATCCTCAGAGAACCATCCTTTTTCTCCCCGAATAACCAAAAGATGCTCTACTCCCAAAGAAGGTTCTCAGCAACCAGTGCATCCACAGCTCAGAAACTTGGCTGAAGGCAGGCTCAACGAATATAAACTTCTGGCCAGGGACCTTGAGGCTGTCATTTTCCCTGAAGACCTCAGAACCAGGGCTCATTATCTACCCTCTGTGTCCACCCACGAGCAGTGGGGACATGGCCCTCCCATTCTGTCCACCCCCTCTCTCCATGACACAGCTGAAAAGGAATATACCTCTCCACGGCAAGGGTGCTTGATGTTGGCAAGGGTGTGAACCAACAGTTCCTCTTGTACTGCTCTGGCAGGTGCACAAACTGATGCAGCCATGCTGGTGGGCAAGTGGACAGACAGGTTAAAATGAAAGCCTACCTTCCCTGATGCAAATCAAACCCAGAGTGAGATATCATCTCACACCTGTTATGATGCTTATCATCAAAAATAAGGGGAAAAAGAAGAGATAACAAATGCTGGAGAAGATGTGGAGATGATGATGATGAGGATGAGGATGGTGATGATGGTGGTGATGGTGATGATGGTGGTGATGATGATGGTGGTGGTGGTGATGGTGAGGATGATGGTGGTGATGGTGATGGTGATGATGATGATGGTGGTGGTGATGATGATGGTGGTGGTGTTGATGGTGATGAGGATGGTGATGATGGTGATAGTGAGGATTATAGTGATGATGATGAGGATGATGGTGGTGATGATGGAGATGATGACGGTGAGGATGATGAGGATGGTGAGGATGGAAATGATGATGGTGGTGATGATCATCATCATGATTTTGTCATTATTTTTCCAGGATCCTGAGGAAGGAGGGCATTTGCAGGAGATAAGGTCAGGAGCCATGGCAAAATGTCTGTATTTAGGGGGATTTTATTTCTGTTACAATGGGAAATGATTGCAGAATTTTAACTTAGCAAGGGACATGATCTGACTTAGGTTCATTCTGAGTTCCTTTCATGAAGTTTAGGATGAGAATTAAGTAAGTGACACACGTGAAACCTGTCACTGGGGTTGGCACACAGTGGATGCTCTGCGAGCCACAGTTGATGTGTCACAGGCTAGCTCCTCTTCTAGGCTGGAGTTCCTTGGGGACAGGGTCTGTGTCTGATTTATCTCAATGTCCTCAGTGTCCAGCACAGAGCCTGGTGCAGCACAGCTGTGTGGCTGTTAGAAGGCTTCGGTTGCAAGCAACAGCAACTGACTCTCTCAGGAACAAAGGAAACCCAGGCCTCCATGTCTCTATCAGCAGGAGTTGAGGACCCCCTAAAATCTGCGTACTCCTTGCAAGAAATCCCCCTTCTCTCCCTTTCCACTCTAATGCTCTCAACCTTGCTATTCTTTCTGCCTTGAAATTATCAGGATTTAACTCCTTGGGTCCTTTTCACTCAATGTATGAAAAGTCAAGTCTCCTGGGCCATTCCTTATTCTTTGGACTCAAATCCCTTTACATATCTATGGGCACAGAGCAAAACACCCAGGCATTCCCTATTCCGTTTCCAGCTTTCATAGCCTGCTATCACTGAAGCTGCTAGATCCAGCCATGCCTGAAGCCACCCTGCTCTCCATTGCACTTATCACTATCAAACATGCCATGTACTTCATACATTTTGTACATTATATGACTCTCCCACTGGAATGTAAGTTCCATGACTATAGAGCTTTGGTCTGTTTTGTTCACTATAGTATCCCCAGTGCTCAGAATAGTGCTTAGCATATAGTAGGCACTCAACAAAGATTTGTTGACAGAATCAATAAATGGCTAACTTAAGCAAAAATATTGAAACTATGGGAATTGTATGAGGCAGCTGGTAAAATCTATGGAAAAGTCCAATCATGTTATCTCAGAAAGCACATAACTGAGACAATTCCAAGAATACTAAAGGATTCTCTTCTGGAATCTTTGTGATGAGTTGACTCTGAACATTTTCCACCCTTGAGGCACAAGAAGGAATAGATGGGCCACCCCCTGGCCAAAGGAGGACAGGGTGCCATAGTGGGACATCTCACCAAACATAAGTACAGTACTTCCCTGTCTCTGTAAGAACGCATTCATCTGCAAATGTCTTTTAAAAGTGGCTTAAATCAGAGAATGAGAAGAGAAGCCACAGACTAAGAGGAAATACTGCAAAAGGCACATCTGATAGAGGACTGCTATCCACAATATACAAAGAACTCTTAAAACTCAACAATAAGTAACTTCCTTCAAGACGTATCTCCAAAGGCAAGTGACACAAAAGCAAAAACGAACTTTTGGGACTTCATCAAGATAACAATGTTCTGCACAGCAAAGGAAACAGGCAACAAAACTAAGAGGCAGCCCACGGAATGGGAGAAGATATTTGCAAATGACATTACAGATAAAGGGCTGATATCCAAGATCTATAAAGAACTTCTCAAACTCAACACTCAAAAAACAAATAACCCAGTCAAAAAATAGGCAGAAGACATGAACAGACACTTCTCCAAAGAAGACATACAAATGGCTAACAGATACATGAAAAAATGCTCAACATTCACTAGACATCAGGGAAATACAAATCAAAACCACATTGAGATACGACCTTACACCAGTTAGAATGGCAAAAATTAACAAGACAGGGAACAACAAATGTTGGAGAGGATGTGGAGAAAGGGCAACCCTCTTACACTGTTGGTGGGAATGCAAGCTGGTACAGCCATTCTGGATAACAGAATGGAGTTTCCTCAAGGTGTTAAAAAGAGAGCTACTCTACGACCCAGCAATTGCACTACTAGGGATTTACCCCAAAGATATAGATGTAGTGAAAAGAAGGGCCACATGCACCCCAATGTTCATAGCAGCAATGTCCACAATAGTGAAACTGTGGAAGGAGCCGAGATGCCTTTCAGCAGATGAATGGATAAAGAAGATGTGGTCCTTGGGGTACCTGGGTGGCACAGCGGTTAAGCGTCTGCCTTCGGTTCAGGGCGTGATCCCGGCGTTCTGGGATCGAGCCCCACATCAGGCTCCTCCGCTATGAGCCTGCTTCTTCCTCTCCCACTCCCCCTGCTTGTGTTCCCTCTCTCGCTGGCTGTCTCTATCTCTGTCAAATAAATAAATAAAATCTTTAAAAAAAACAAAAAAAAAAAAAAAGAAGAAGATGTGGTCCATATATACAATGGAATATTACTCAGCTATCAGAAAGGATGAATACCCACCATTTGCATTGACATGGACGGGACTGGAGGAGATTATGGTAAGTGAAATAAGTCAAGCAGAAAAAGACAATTATCATATGATTTCACTCATACGTAGAACATAAGGAATAGCATGGAGGACCACAGGGGAAGGGAGGGAAGTCAGAAGGGGGAGAAATCAGAGAGGGAGATGAACCATGAGAGACTATGGACCCTGTGAAACAAACTGAGGGTTTCAGAGGGGAGTGGGGAAGGGGGGGTAACCAAGTGATGGCTATTAAGGAGGGAACATGAGCACTGGGTGTTATATGGAACTAATGAATCATTGAACACTACATCAAAACTAATGATGTACTATACAGAGGCTAACTGAACATAATAATAAAAAAACTCAACAATAAGAAAAGAAAAACTCAATTTAAAAATGGGCAAAGCGGGGATGTACTGTATGGTGACTAACATAATATAATAAAAAAATCATTAAAAAAAATAAAAATAATAAAAATAAAAATGGGCAAAGGCCTTAATGGACACCTCACCAAGAAGATGTAAAGATGGCAAATAAGCATATGAAAATATGCTCCACATCATATATCTCAAGGAAATGTAGATTAAACAACAACAAGATACCACTACAAACGTATTAGAATGCCTCAAATCCAGAACACGGACACCACCAAATGCCGGCAAGGACGTGGAGCAACAGGAACTCTCATTCACTGCTGGTGGGAACCCGATACGGTGCAGTCACTTTGGAGGACAGCTGGCAGTTTCTTATAAAATGAAATATATTCTTATCATACGATCTGGCAACTGCACTTCTTGATATTTACCCAAAGGAGTTGAAAACTTATGTCCACACACACACAAAAAGGAATGGGGGGGGGGTGTTTATAGCAGCTTTAGTCCTAACTGCCCCATCTTGGAGGCAACCAAGATGTCCTTCAGTAGGTGAAGGGGTAAATAAACTGTGGTCCATCCAGACTGTGGAATATTTTTCAGTGCTAAAAAGAAATGAGCTATCAAGTCATGAAGAGACATGGACCTTAATGCATATCATTAAGTGAAATAAGCCAATCGGAAACGGCTATGTACTGTGTGATATCAGCGATATAACATTCTGGGAAAGCCAAACACAGAGAGAAAAGATCAGTGGCTGTTGGGGCTTGATGAAGAGGGACAGATAGGAGGAACACAGAGGAATTTCAGGGCAGTGAAATGATTCTGTACGATACTGTAATGATAGACGCATGTCAGTATTCATTTATCAAAACCCCTGGAATGTACAACAGCAAGACTGAACCCTAATGTAAACTGTGGCTTCTGGGCAATAATGTGTCGATGGCCCAGGCTCATCACTTGTAGTAAGTGGTGGGGAATGTGATGAGGGGGGAGGCTGTCTGGGGGCAGAGGGTGGACGGGAACTCTCTGTACCTTCTGCTCAGTTTTGCTGTGAACCTAAAACTACTCTAAAATATAAAGCCTAAGAAATTAACTAACAAATTGATCGAATCACTATTTTAAAAGTGGCTTAAGCAATAATAACTGAACTGTGTGCCAGGCACTAAGAGTTTTTCATGTGTTACAAAGGATATCCTAGCAACAAGGCCACGAGATAGTTATTATTAGTGCCTCCACTTTACAGAAAAAAAAAAAAAGAAAGAAAGAAAGAAACACTGAAACACACAAGGTATTGGATTCATGCTAGATAGGAGGGAGCTGAGCCAGGTTTTAAGCCTGGATGTCTGATGCCAGATCCCACATGCTTACCTACTTTGCTATAATAACAGCCAGCACTTAAACTGTACATACACGGGACAGGCACACCTTACAAGATTTATGCATCTCCATTTCATTCTCATAACAATACTACGGGCTGATTATCATAATCATCATTATCATCATCCCCAGGAAAACTGAATCACAGATAGGTAATTGGCCTGAGGCCACGTAGGCAGTAAAATGAAGAGGTGGGATTTGGATTCACGCTGCCTTGCTCCAGAGAACCTATATCCATGACATTCTACTGCCTCTAGAACCAGTAATAGGTTTGAAACCTCTTAAAGTTGCCAAATACATAAGAAGTAGGAAGATCGGTAGGAGAAGAAAGGGAAGAAGGAAGGAGGGGTAAACAGAAGGGGGAATGAACCATGAGAGACTATGGACTCTGGGAAACAAACTGAGGGCTTCAGAGGGGAGGGGGTGGGGGAATGGGATAGGCTGGTGATGGGTAATAAGGAGGGCACGTATTGCATGGTGCACTGGGTGTTATACGCAACTAGTGAATCATGGAACATTGCATCAAAAACTTGGGATATACTGTATGGTGACTAATATCACATAATAAAAAATTTTATTAAAAAAATAAAGTTGCCAAATAAAACACAGGACACTCAATTAAATTTCTATCAATTAAAATTTATATCGATATAAATTTAATCCATATAAACAAAGTTTCCTTGAAGCATAATTATACCAATGATTTTTCAGAATAAGTATGTCCCAAATACAGCCATGGGAAATATTTATACTTTTTAGAAAGTTTGTGTATCTCCAATTTAACTGGGGGTCCTGCACTTCCGCTTGTTAAATCTGGCAACCCTACCACCTCATATAACAAAATGACCATAGATGAGTAGTTCCAAATTAGAAAATTCAATGTATTAATGATACCAGATTTGCTTCTCCATGAGTCTCTAGATTTTGCCCTCATGATCACAGAATGGCTGCCAGTGCCCCATCCTCACAAGACAATATCCAAAAGAACAAAGGGAGGGAGGGAGGGGGAAAGCGAGGAATGCAGCCCCTCTTTCTGCCTCATTCTTTTCCATGTGGAGGAAACTCTTTCCTTGGAGCCACAGGAGACTCCTCGTTACATCTCACTGGCTAGATTGGTCACGTGCTCACCCCTAAACCAATCCCCAGCAAAGGAGTAAAGGGTAATTCTAATTGGCTAATGCAATCCTAACCATCTCCCTGGGCTGAGTCCCTGGTTCCCTGAGCAAATTGCCTTTTGGATCAGGGCTCTAGTAGCAAAGAGGGGCCTGCCACCGCTTGGGTGATTAGTGCTGCCTGACAAACCACCCCACACCTCGGGGCATAAAACCACCCTGTTACCATCCTCCTGAGTCTTTGGGTCAGGAATTAGGACAGAGCACAGCAGAATGGTTTGCCTTTGCTTTGTGATGTCTTGGGGTTTCTGCTGGGAAAACTTGAAGCTGGCAGTGATACTATGGCTGGGAGCTGGAAGGATCTGGAAGGGTCTACATTTGTGTGTGGGTTGTTGGCTTATGGCCAGAACCCCTACACGTGGCCTCTTTGAGTGCTTCCTTGTAACTGGTCTGGGCTTCTCCCAGCAGGACCTCCAGGCTCTGAGGAGGGAGGGAGGGAAGGAGGAGGATGTGGAGTTACAAGCAGGAGCTTTTTCTTTTTTAAGATTTATTTATTTACTTATGAGAGAGAGAGAGAGAGAGAGAGAGAGAGAGAGAGAGAGAGGGAGAGAGCACACACAAGCAGGGAGGAGGGGCAGAGGGAGAGGGAGAAGCAGGTTTCCCGCCAAGCAGGGAGCCCAGGGCAGGGTTCAATCCCAGGACCCCAGACCTGATCAGAAAGCAGATGCTCAACGGACAGCCACCCAGGCGCCCCAAGAAGCAGGTGCTTTATCACCTTGTATGGCCTTGGACGATACATAGTGTCACTACCTCTGCAGCCACAAACTCGGGCACAAACACAAAAGAAAGAAACCAGTGCAGAGTGCCAAGTAGATGTGTTGAAGGAACAGAGGGGGAGGGGGACAGGAAGGAGGATACGTACTAGCACCTGCTTGCCTTTCTGCTCTGTTTTCTTAAATTCTCCTTAGAAGCATCCAGCACAAGCCCCAATCCTTTCTTTTTCATCTTTTTTTTCTTTTTTTGGAGAGAGAGCACACGCAGAAAGGGGAGCAGGGAGCAGAGGGAGGAGAGAGAGAATCTTAAGCGGACTCCCCGCTTAGAATGGAGCTGAAGTGGGGCTGATTTCATGACCCTGAGATCATGACGAGAGCTGAAACCAGGAGTCCAATGCTTAACAGACCGAGCCACCCAGGCGCCCCACAAGCCCCAATCCTAAAAGAAGCCCTCCTGATTCTCTCTTGCCGAGTGACGCCGTGGCTCTCCTGGAGTGTGCTCCCCCTTGCAGCAAGCTCCTGGAGGCTTTGCTGGGTGGATTTGACAGTCCCTGTATCTGGGGATGGTACAACCACATGTGGAAGCCAGAAATCTTGGGATCACTGGTTCTGGTCATCTCTGCAGGTGGGCCCAATGCAATCACAAGTGTCCTTATACGGGAAAGAGGGAAGCAGGAGAGTCTGAATCAGAGACAAGAAGAAGGCAGAAGCTGAGGTCTGAGTGATGCGATTGCTGGCTTTGAAGCTGGAGGAGGGAGCCATGAGTCAAGGAGACGCTGATTTTCTTTGTGATTTTGTTACTTGCAGGCAAAAGCATCCTGATATGGTACTAATAAATCAGGAAAGAGGGGTGCCTGGGTGGCGCAGTCGTTAAGCGTCTGCCTTCGGCTCAGGGCGTGATCCCAGCGTTCTGGGATCGAGCCCCACGTCAGGCTCCTCTGCTGGGAACCTGCTTCTTCCTCTCCCACTCCCCCTGCCTGTGTTCCCTCTCTCACTGGCTGTCTCTCTCTGTCAAATAAATAAATAAATAATCTTTTAAAAATAAATAAATAAATAAATCAGGAAAGAGTGGTGCCTGGTGGCTCAGTCAGTTAAGCGTCTGCCTTCGGCTCAGGTCATGATCCCGGGGTCCTGGGATCGAGCCCCACATCGGGCTCCCTGCTGAGCGGGGGAGCCTGCTTCTCCCTCTCCCTCCACCTGCTGCTCCCCTTGCTTGTGCTCTCTCTGTCAAATAAATAAATAAAATCTTTAAAAATAAATAAATAAACCAGGAAAGAAGAGGGTGGGAGGAGAAAAAAGGCTCTACGTCTCTGTACCAAAGGCCTAAGTTATCGTCCTATTCACGGCCCGCTCTGGGAGTCTTCCGTACTTGCCCAGGGAGGAATGCGCTGCCTGAGCCAGAGACACTGTGTCATCTGTGCTGGGCTACTGCAGCCCCGACCGTCCTCTCCCACAGTCTGCATGAAGTCCGACCGCGCTCGACAGCTGAAGGTTCCCCCTGCCGGCTCTTTGGAGGGCACAGCGCACAGGGGCAGGTGTGCACAGGGCAGGTGAGAGGGGGAAAGGTGGAGGGATTTGGGGTGGACTTCGGTGGTTAAAACTGCAGGGTTATTTAAGCAGCAAGTGGGACCAAAACGCAGCCCAATAGACTGAGGCTGAAAAGGAATTTTCTGGATCACGTAACTGAGAAGAATGGAGGAGGTCACAGAATCAAAGAAAGAAAGTGAAAGAATGGAATGCTAGGGAGAACTAGGGGTCCCGCCTTCCAGATCTTTATCTGTCCTCTGTCTCTATCTTCGTCTCTCTTCACGCACCTCCACTTTCTGTCCCCTCCACCTCTCCACCACTCTATCACCCATATCCATGTGTCCATTACACATAATCTCTCACGTTCCAGGTACAAAGAAACATGGCTAACGTCTCCCCGACCCCAACAGAAGCTGCAGGACCCCCAAACCCTCCAGTCCATTCCAGCAAAGACAGAATGAGCTGCGTTTGTGTCCTGCCTGTGCTGAGAACCACCGGAGGTCACCGAGGGGTGGGAGGCTGTGACTGGCCAAGCCTGGGCCTCGAGCCCTCACTGCAGCCAGGTGGGGCAGAATACTGTGATCCAGAGCCCAGAGGGACCCATAAGAATGGGGCAGTTCCCAAGGGACACAGGCATGTGGCAGATGCACCCCAAGCTGCAGCAGGGACTCCTAAGTCACCTCCACACTGGCCTCTGCAACTCTGCGGGGGACATGCAGCCCCCTGCAAGCCCCTGGACACACACAGGGTCTCTCCGGATGCTGATTTCACTGGAGTATTTCAAAAAACCAGAAATGTAACTTCTATACCAAAACAAGTGTGGCTCCATCATGAAGCTCTCCAGCCCTCCACATGGCTGGCTGCTTCTTTTTAGTCGAACCTCACGCCGAGTGTCACCGGATCCTCAGAAAGCCCGATCACCTGTCTAATAGCCCCGTCTCCACAGGCACTCTCTGGCATGCAGCTTTATTTGCCCTCGTCACTCTCTGAATACAGAGAATACAAGGAACAAGTGACCAACTGGCTTCACAACACGTCTATGAACGTCTCCATCCCTGTTTCCACCGTGAGGGCATCTTGAACTTGCGTGCATTTCAAAGTAAGCTACAGTCACTAGCCTGCTGTCCCCAGAATCTCCGCATGCACGTTGCCAACTAGAGCTCAATATTCATTGGAGGATCTTTTCTTTTTTCTTTAGGGGGTAAAATTTACCCAGAGCAAAATGCCCAGATAACTTTTGATAAGTTTTGACAAGTATATATGCCTGTGTAACCCCAATCCCTTTCAAGACCCAGACTAGGACCATCACCCCGCCCCCCACAAGAAGTGGAGTTTCTGGGCCATAGGATAGGTGGATGGGTAACTTTGTAAGAAACTGCCACGCTCAGCAACAGAACACTTAAATAAATGGTGGTATATTCATACAACAGAATACTATACAGCAATGAGAGAGAACAAACCAGCCACAAGCAACAATATGGATAAATCTACAAACCTAATTTAAGCAAAAGAAGCCAGTAAGCAATTTTGTAAGGTTCAAAACTTGTTAAAGTTTTAAAACGGGCAAAACTGACCCATGATAAGAAGGGGGGACCGTGGTTACCTCTGTGGGATAGCAGTGGGTCTAGCAGTGAGTAAGGGGATTTCTGGGGTGCCAATATTTGTTTCCCAATGAGGTTGCTGGTGGCAAGGGTGTGTTCATTTGTGAAAACCCACCAAGCTGCACAATTATGATTCATGTACTTTTCTTTATGAAGGTAACACCTGAATAAAAAGTTTATTTAAAGAAATTACTAGGTCCATCCACGTTGCTGCAAATGGCAAGATCTTAATCTTTTTTATGGCTGAGTATAATTATGACATGGATATGACACTATATGTTAATCACACTTCAAGAACTCAGCTATCTGATTTGAGAACTCATGCTGTCATTAGAGCAAGTGCCTTTCACTTCTTCAACAAACCAAATGTGAGGGAAACTTTAGAGGGAAGTCATCATAAACCAAAACAAATTTAGGAGACAAATATACCAAATGCAATGGGCGGGCATTATTAGCACATTTATTCAAACGATCACAGTGACAGTTGGGGAATTTGAACGCTGCCGGCACATTGGCTGCTGCCCCGATATTGGGGAGAGACGCTGGTTTACGTGCTCCTCCAATTCAAATGGTAACCTCTTCTTGAAACAACACCACAGACACACTCAGAAATAATGGGGTTTTTAAAAAAGATTTTATTTATTTATTTACTTTATTTATTTATTTGAGAGCGAGAGAGAGCGAGCACACCAGAGAGAGAGCACAGGTAGGGGCAGGGGCAGAGGGAGGGAGAAGCAGGCTCCCCGCTGACCAGGGAGCCACATGTGGGGCTCGATCGCAGGATCCTGGGATCAAGACCCAAGCTTCACCGACTGAGCCACCCAGGCATCCCTGAGATAATGATTAACCAGATACCTGGGCACCCTATGGCCCAGTCAAGGTGATGCATAAAATTATTCAGATTGAATGAGTTTTTACCTGATGTCCTCTTTCTGTTCCAGGATCCCACCCAGGACACCACGTTACACTGACTCTCCATGTGTCCTGACGCCCTTCTTGCCTTGACAGTGTCTCGGACTTTCTCTGTCTCTGATGACCTTGACAGTTTTGAGAAGGACTGTTCAGATCCACTGTAGGATGCCCTTTAATGGAATTTGATGTTCTTCTCATGGTTGGGATGGGGCTATGGGATTTGGAAAGGAGACCACAAAGGTTAAGTACCATTTCATCAGACAACGTCAATGGCACACTTGGTCTGCATGATATAGGGTGACAGGACTGTCGCTCAGGTGACGTCTTCAGGTTTCTCCACAGCGAAATCACTCTTCTCAGGCAACTGAGATTTGTCTGACGGTTTTCCTATGATTAGACTGGGGTTATGTGTTTTGGGGGAGGGACAGCACAGAAGTAAAACACTATTTTTGTCACATCGCTGAGGATTTCTGTCTGCAGTTCTATTTCTCCGAAAGGAGATGAGCCCCTGTTACAGATGGAGAGCCCACGTCTGGGTGGTCAGTCTTCCCCAGCAGGAGGAGCACTTCTACAGAACAGGGGCCGCGTTCAGCTCACACGCAGGCCGCCAGTGTGCAGCCTGGGCTGTTCGGGTAAGCACCCAGAGAATGTTCGAAACGGAAGAACAGACAGAGAGACTCTGAAGCAGGTGCACAGAGCTTCCTGTCATCACTCCCGTCCGAGCGAACCTATGGAGCAGCTACTATGTCAAACAAGGTGCTATTAGCGGGAGAGACAGCAGCAAGCAAGGCAGACGAAAGCCGCTGGGTCTTATGTTCTGGTGGAGGGAGGTGAGTTACAAGCGGGCAAAGCAGGGTTTCTCAGTGTCTGCACGACTGACATTTGGGGCTGCAACAGTCCCTCGCCGTGGGGACTGTCCCGTGCCCCGAAGGATGTGGACCAGCATCCCTGGCCTCTACCCACTAAATCCAGGAGCGCCCCCTTTCCAGCTGTGACAACCAGAAGTATCCCTGGACATTGTCACGTGTTCCCTGGGGAGCAAAGTCACCCTTCATCGAGAACCGCGGCAGTGAAGAAACACGAGAGATCATTTCAGCGATAGAGGATGCTCAGTGCTGCTCTCGGCATTGAAACACGGAGAGAGAACCAGACAGCCGAAGCCCCGTCCTCACCCACGCGCCCATTTCACAGTAAGAAATCACTTCTCAGAGAGCAGAAATGGCTCACAGTGGCTGCCCTGGGCCGCAGCCAGACCTCTTTTCCTCTCTTGCTACTCTGGGGTGTGTTTGCTCAGCACAAAGACAAAGCCACTTCCCCTGGGGCAGAAGTGCCTGCCAGATCTTCCGCTGCTTTACTAATGAGTTCAACAAGTCAAAAAGTTTCCTCACAATTCCCAGGCCGGTCTCCACTTGTCAGCTCCTAACGAGCTCAGAGGCCCTGGTCTCAGGGGCGACCAGAGGCGACACGGAGGCCAATTACTCCAGTCCCATCCGGCTCCTCTGCGGAGACTGAGCCCTGCAAAGCCAGGGGGACTCTGCTCAGGCACTGAGCGTGTTAGCAAAGTTCTCATCCTTGGGGAACCACCAGGAGCTCCCACGTAATGAGGCTTTTCTTAGCTCTACACGAACGTGTTGCTACGTGGCGCTAAATTGATTTGGGGCGGCTGGAATTCCCAGCTTGTGTTAGCAGGTGAGAGCGGTCTCACTGGACGCCGGGATCCGCAGACAGAGGTTAGTCAAGGTTGGGGGAATCCGCACCCTTGGGCTTGTGTGTTCTTCCCCGCATTACTTCGCCTCTTTCACGTAGACACTAAATATTCAGCCCAAGTAGCAACGACGAAGATGTGTACTGATTGCAACGGTCCCCTGAGTGATAACACCCAGCCCCGTGGCTCTAATTGATGTCGACCTGCTGACAGCTCCAGCCAGGACCTCCTCCAGACCCCAGCTGCCTGTTTCCCTCTGTGGCTGTTTCGCCCCTTGAATGTCTAACAGACGTCTCACGTTGAACATAGTAAAGTAGAACCATGACTTTGGGTCCCCAAATCTGCTCTTCCTACAAGTTTCCCCAGCCCAGTAAATGGCATGCACGATCCACCCAGATACTCAGGATAAAAACCTGACACTCACCCCCAACCCTGGAACAGGATGGCTGTAGTTATGGGGTCACATGGCTGGGCTCAAATCCTGACTTTCCTCCCACTTACTCGCTCTGTGGCTTTGGACATAATTTCTCTATGTCTCAGTTTCCTCATCTGTAAAATGGAAATCTATTAGGACTTGATTCATAGGGTTATTGTGAGGACCACACAGTGTGTGTGTGTAATTACATGTGTATAAGATCATATATGTCATATGTATGACAGCGCATGACAAAGAGTAAGCATGGGTTTGCTATCATTGTTATGCATATTACTGTTACGTCGTATTACATTGTTATTTTATATTACAACATTATTATATTAGGTATTATTTTGTATTACATCACTATTATTTCTCCCACAACCCATATGCAACCACTGGCAAGAGTTTTCAACTCTTCACACTTTGAACTTTCAATTTTCAAAATATATTCATTCAAACCCACTCATCACCACCTCTGCTGTCACCATGTTAGTCTAAGCCACCACTGTCCTCGACCAGACCCCTCCCAGAGCACCTACACCCCCTAATTCCGCCCTTGCTCCCTTAAAGTTTATTCTCTACACCACGTAATTCAGACCGTGTCCCACCCTCATCCAAGCCCTCCTGGCGTCTCATATCACTCTTGCTATCCAACCCATACTCCTCACCGTGGCCAGATGGACCCCCCTCCCCACTCCTGACCTCTCTTCATCTCCTGCCACCCCACCCCCCGCCCCAGTCACATCAGGGCTTTCTTGCCAATGCTCCAGCATGCCAGGTGCCTCCTGACCTCAAGACCTTGCATGTACTGTTCCCTCTGCTTGAATGTTCCCTCCACAGGTCACTGCACTGACCTGCACAGCTCGTTCTGCCACTTGATTCAGGTCTCAGCTCCATTGTCACCTCCCCATTAAGCTGTCCCTGAGCAGCCTGGCTAAATGAGTGCTCCATTGTCTTTTCTCTGCCCCTCACCTTGCTTTGTTTTTCTTCATATACCAACCAGCACCTGAAACTTGAAAATGTATTTGTTTACTTATTTACTGTTTGACTCCCAGCTAGAATATAATAGCCATGACTTCAGAGACCTTGGATCTCTGGTTTACAGTGGTCCTTAAAGAAGTGTCTTAAAGGCATTGAAAAAACAGTCGTTGAATGAGTCAATGACATAAAAATAAAACGAAGAAATGATAAACTGTTATGTGTTGAATTGTGTCCCCCACCCCAAAATTCATATGTTGAAACCCTAACCCCCTACGATTTCAGAATGACACCTTATTTGGAAATGGGGTCCTTGCACAGGTAAGTTAAGAGGAGGTCATCCTGGATTAGGATTCCCCTAATCTGATACTAATGGCGACCTTATAAAAGTGAGAAGACAGTGTGTAGAGACACATGGACAAGACGGTCATCTACAAGCCAAGGAGAGGGGCTGGGACAGATCTTTCAGAGCCCACAGGAGCAACCAACCTGCCGACACCCTGACCTCGGACTTCCAGCCTCCAAAACTTTGAGATAACAAATGTCTGTTGTTTAAGCAGACGCTTGTTAGGGCAGGTCTAGAAAATAAATGCCCTGAGTAGGACCTTTTTATCAAATATCTGTAGGAATATACAAGGAGTTCTTACACACTCACACGAGACCAAAATGCCAATAAAGCAGAGACAAAGAAGATGAACTTAACATTCACAAGAGAAATGCAAATGGCCAAGGAATACTAAACATGGGACCGAGTAGAGCATACCAACATAAGGGTGCAGTAAAAAGGAGGCAGCTAAATGCAGCTGGGACCCCAAACTGGATCTTGGGAGAGAAGAGGGAAATGAGCCAGAAAACTGGAGAAATGTAATTAAGTAACTGAAATTCACACTTTGGTTACTAATAACGGACTGACATGAATCTTTGACAGACACACATGGTTGTGTAAGTAATACTAGGAGAGGCTCTCAGGAGGTTGTATGGAAACTGTGCTATTTTTATGACAGTTCTGTAAATCTAAAACTATTAAAGTACAGGAAATTTTTTAAAAATAAATTTTTAAAGGATTCAGTAATAGAGTATCATGGTCTAGGACTCCATGGGTCTAGGACTCGAGCCAGACGACCTGGATTAATATCATGGTCCTTGTCACTTATTAGCTATGTGGCCTTGGACAAGTTCCCTGGTCTCTATGAGCCTGCATAGTCTCACCTGTAAAATAAGGACTAATAATAGTACTTGCCTTACAGGGCTGTTGTGAGGATTGAGGGTTTAATACAGATGAACGTGGAACACTGCCTGAAAATTAGTAAGCGGTAGATAAATGCTTGCTAGCATTATTTTTATTTTTTGCGGATAAATCGGCAAATATTAAAACATTGACAATGAATGTCAGTAAACGGGAACTCATTTTCACTGTTGGTGGGAAAGAAATGGGTGTTGTTTTTTGAAGGGAAGAGTGATCATTTTCTTTTTTTTTTCTTTTTTTCTTTTTAGACTTTATTTATTCGAGAGCAAGACAGCACAAGTTGGGGGGAGGGGCAGAGGGAAAGGGAGAAGCAGACTCCCTGTTGAGCAGGGAGCCTGATGTGGGGCTCAATCCCAGGACCCTGGGATCATGACCTGAGCTGAAGGCAGATGCTTAACCGACTGAGCAACCCAGGTGCCCCAAGAGTGATCATTTTAATTAATATTTTCACAGTTTCATAGATAGATAATTTACATCATGAACTTCATCCATTTAAGTTGTAGAGTTAAATGGTTTTTCATATCTTCACAGAGTTGTACAAAGCATCAATGTAATCTAATTTTTTAAGTGTACAATTTGGGGGGGTTAGTATTTTCACAAAAATGTGCACACTCACAGCACACACATATATATACACACGCACATTCTAAGGATGCCAGCCACTTGAACTGTTTCCGTTGTGTTTCCAGCCGTTGCAACCAAGCGCTGCCTCGTAGAGGACCTGCATCTTCAGATCACCACAGCTTGGAAGCCGTAACTCGTTTCCCTCCCAGCTTAAATGTCTTTGAATGTAGCCTGTTTGTTTTCCAGACCCTTTCAGACATTTTTATTTCTGTTTTATATGTTTGCTCACACCTGGATACATGCTTACCTCTTTCTTTCCTTTCCGTTTCTTGCTCCAACTCAGACTTTCCTTAAATCTCCTTCCTTCTGTCTGAAGTACGCCCTCTAGAGTTTCCTTCAGTCTACTGGTGGCAGATACTCAATCTTTTCATATAAAAAATATTTTTATTTTGCCCTCATTCTTGAGCAATGGTTTTTTCTGGTATACGTTATGTAGAAAGAGTCAACACATTAAAGAAATCATTCGCACTAGGGATGTACTGTATGGTGACTAACAATATAATAAAAAATTATTATATATAAAAAAAAGAAATCATTCGCTGACCTTGATTTCCATTTTTGCTGGTATCAGTCTAACAGCTATTCCTTTGAAGGTGACCTTTTCTTCTCCGGCTGATTTTAAGATGACTCTTTAACTTTGGTTTCTGAATTCTATGATGTTTCTGGGTGTTGATTTCTTTTTATTTATCATGCTTGGGATCTGCTGAACTTCCTGAATGTGTATGTTGATATCTTTCATCAGTTCTGGGAAATTCTGAGCCATTTTTCCTTCAAATATTGCCCTAACCCCTGCACTAGGGGAGCGTTTCTCTGAGCTCAGTCAAGTTCACCACAAAATTAACTCATCATGACCCCATTCTGTGTCTTTTCTCTTGGGACTTTAATCGATCACATATTGGACCTTTTCAATAAAAACTTCACACCTCTTAGTCTCTCTTTTGGATTTTTTTCATCTTTTTTGTCTCTCTGTGCTGAATTATGGATACTTTCTGCTAATATCCCTTCTAGTTCATAATTCTTCTTCCGGCTGTGTCCCATCCACTGTTAAATAAATCTGTTTTGTTTGTATTTCCAGTCTTGTGATGTTTGTGTTTCTAGACATTCTCTCTGATTCTTTTTCAAACCACCTGTTATTTTTTATAGGTTCCTGTTTCGTACAGATATTTCCAAACTTACATTTCTTCAAATATGGCAAATGTTATATAATCTGTAACTGGCGATTCCAGTGTCTGGAGTTTCCTTGGGTCTGCTTCTGCTGTGTGTTGTTTCTTCTCTTTCTTGTGCATTTTGTCTTATTTCCTTGGGTGCCTAGTTGTTTTTCAACTTTTATCAGTCATTGCCCTTAAAAAAACAACTTGGGAGTTTTCCTCAAGGCACAAGATAAGCATGTCTTCCACCAGAGAAGTTTTGCTTTACTCTAGCAGATGCTACAGTAGGCAAAATTCTAAGATGACTCCGAAGGACTCACCCCTGTGTATAATCCCCTCCCCTGGAGCATAAGTGAGACCAGTGAATATGAGGAAATACCATTCCTGTAATTATGTTAGGTCGTGTGGCAAATGCGATTATGCAGATGTGATTAAGATCTCTAATCAGTTGACTTTGTGTTAATCAAAAGGGAGATTACAATGGGTGGGCCTGGATTAATCAGGTGAAGTCATTACACAAGATGGATTCTCCTGATGTCTGCAAAGAACAAAGAAATGAAAAAAACATGTCGCTTATGTAGATCAGTGACTTCTGAGGGCCTCAGTCCCACAAATGCAAAGAACCAGCTTCTGCATGCAAGCTGAAAGGGCATGGAGCCTCAAATGCAGATCCAACTCATCTTCCCCATATGATTCACATGCATGATGTCGAAAGCACTGCTGAGCTTAGAAACCCCAGAACTGCAGCTAAAATTGGAGGCTCCAGACAACAAGGGAAGAAGAAGTTACATGTAGTGCTCGATGGTGCGCAGAAACTAGGTTTTGAGGTATTGACAGATTTTTAAAGTTGTTGCTATTTTGGCAGTGTGTATTATAGCTTTTAAAACACATTATTGAGGGATGCCTGGGTGGCTCAGTCGTTAAGCATCTGCCTTCAGCTCAGGTCATGATCCCAGGGTCCTGGGATCGAGTCCCACATCAGGCTCCTTGCTCAGCAGAGAGCCTGCTTCTCCCTCTGCCTGCTGCTCCCCCTGCTTGTGCTCTCTCTCTGACAAATAAATAAATAAAATCTAAAAAAAAAAAAAAAAAAAAAAAAAAGATGCTCATTACAGGATTATTTGTCTTGGCAAAAGAATGTTGAAAACAACCTAAAAGTCCACCAACATGGGCATGGCTACACGAATTTTTTTATCCACAGTGTGACGTACTCTGCAGTAGTCAAAAAGACAGAGGTAATTCTATGTGTAATCCCTATTTATTCAACAGATACATCTCCAGGACATGGTAAACAAAAAATACACATTGCAGGAGAGTGTTCTCAATAGTCAATAGTATTACCACTGTCTGATAATATTGACTGTTACGGCTTTTGATGTAAGCACTCTGGGAAGGCTGTAAGCAGGCGGCATGGCTGACACCCTGCTTGTCAGAGAGTCATGTTCTCAGAGTTTGGAGCCACCGTGGGACAGAAAGTCCCCAGAGGTGACTTTGGACAAATTCCCAAGTTGATGAGAGAGACAGCCAAGCAGAGATTGCGTGGCTCAGAGCCGACCGCAGCTGGAGTCGCCGATGCTCGCCTGTCCCTAATGCCTTCCCTGCCTGCAGCCTATAAGTGGGGATCCAACCCGGAGCCAGGAATCCCAGCTTGGATCTCTGTCACCTCTTCCCCTTGGAGGAACTGGCCTCCCACAAGCCCAGCACAGCACTTTAAAGAAGTCTGGCTTCGCTGCTCCTCGGGAGGATGGTCAGGACACTCAGCCAGGTAGGTCGGGCCGCTCCAAATTTCTGAATGGCTTCCATCTCATCCCTGGGATGACTGGAGGCAGCAAAGCTGTGACTAAAGCCTGTAGTTACAAGGCTCGTCAGACAGCTTTGAACCACAGCACTACATATTACTAACCAAGACCTTGGGCAAAGTGCTTAACTTCTCTGTGCCTCAGCTTTTTATTTATTTATTTATTTATTTATTTATTTATTTATTTATTTATTTATTTGAGAGAGAGAGAGTCTGAGAGAGAGAGAGTGAGCATGAGCAGGGCAGAGGGAGAGGGACAAGCAGACTTCCCGCAGAGCAGGGAGCCCGACGCAGGGCTCAATCCAGGACCCCGGGATCACGACCTGAGTTGAAGGCAGACACGTAACCGACTGAGGCACCCAGACACCCCTGTGCCTCAGTTTTTCTATCTGTCAATGGGGATGATGAAATAGTGCCTTCCTTCGAGGGCGGTGGGCAGGCATAAGTGGTTTGAATGTTAAGTACTCAGTTCCGTGCCTGGCTCTCAGGAAGGGATATTTAAATGCCGGTTGTCGGGCTGATGTAGCACAAGGGACTCAAGACCATCGGAGAGGCAACCTCAGTCTTCTGACATTTTGGGGCCAGACCATTCTTGCTGGGGGGCCGTCCTGTGTGCTGCAGAATGTGCGTCAGCATCCCTGGTCTCTACCCACTAGATGCCACTAGCACCTTCCCCAGTCGTGACATCCAAAACTGTCTCTGGACTTTGCCACATGTGCCCTGGGGGGACAGAGTCGTCCCCAGTTGAGAACCACTGCTCTGAGTGAGCTCCCTGTGAGTGGAGGCATGTAAGCCAAGACTGTGCGCTGGCAAAGCGGGAACACCAGGGGAGACACTCAGGCTCTGGGGGAGAGGCAGTTCCTAAAATCTCACACCACCCCCAGAATCGATGCTTCTATGTCAGTCGTCAGCTAGGCTCATTTCTCCCATTGGCTGATGGCTCAGATCCAGGCCCTCTGCTCCTCTCCACCGCTTCGGGTTAGGATGTTGGTGGTATTCTAATTTACATCCACGACGAGGTAATACCACACAGTTCTGAGAAACACAGGCTCTCCCATTTGGAGACTCTCCCTGAAGACGCCCAGTTTTATCTGCCAGGTGGTGTCCTAAGAGCGCCACACGTACTCTGCACGTACTAACAATCCCATGGGGCAGAGAAGGGATTATTCCTTATTCCTAGGTGTTACAGATAAAGGAACCAAAGCACAGAGAGGTTAAGTAATTTACCTAAGGTCACACAGCTAGTAAGTGGCAGGGCCAGGCGTTCTCTCTCGAGTCTGTTCTGTAAACCACAACAAGCTGCCTCTTGGTTGTGAATTCCAATTCCAGTGTCTTTCAAACTAATTTTTCACGGCAGAAACCTGTCATCAAATGAAAAGTACGGTGAAAATCCATAACAATATAGCAGGTAAACGTGTAAGCGGCTCCAGCTGGAGGATAGGGTCGAGTCCCAACAGAAAAGCTCCCCGAGGGTTCTGTGGAACCGCTGGAAATGCCTTTGCAAGTCTCAGTTTTCAGGAGACAAGAGCTGAATGAGAGTAGTCATGAACAACCCCAAGGGCTGCAGGTTATCATTTATATGTTGTGTACCGGCCCCGTGGCACACACCCGTAGGATCACCTTGCTTCCTCTCCAAGTGACAGCATGCAGATAGGTCACATTTACTCTTGTTCCTAGTGAATTCTGAACAAAACACATGAGTGAGATGATAACAGTACACCTAGAGACGGGAAGATGGGCTGTCAAGGTGTAAGGAATTTAAACGGATGCAGCAGTCCACACTGGCCACCGGGGCGTTCTCGGACGGTAGACACTGCTGCCACAGTCCTTTTCATTGATCAGCCCTCTTTGGAACTGCAATGCACACCGCAGCCTCTCCCTGAGCAGAATATCCGAAAAGTTGGGAGCCTGATGTGTTCTCTCCAGACACACATTACAATCAATCAGATCGCAGCGAGACAATAGGCAGTATCCATCCGCTGTGTCCATTCGCTGTGTCCTGCCGAGGGAAACATGGGGACAGTGTTTGTTCTCCGGAGAATCTCGTGCAGGAGAGGAAGAGGAGAAACGGCATTAGCTATGCAACTGGATTGCTTTTTTTCTCCTGCTTGGATGTGGGAAGGCTCCACTGGTCCATGAGGGAGGGCGAATCTCAGACTATGAGAAAGAGGGCAGAGGATGGAGGGAGGGAGGGGTGTAATTTCCTGGCACTGCTGCCACAAATCACGGCAGACGCGGTCTCCTGAAACCACACACATGCACCATCTCACAGCTTGGGGAACTTCAAGTCTGAGATGGGTCTCACGGGGCCAAGATCAAGGTGTCGGCGGGGCTGCCTCCTCTTCCAGAGGCTCTTGGGGAGAATCCAAGTCCTTGCCTGTCCCTACAGTGCTCTCAGCCAGCACATTAGTTTCCTGCAGCTGCCACAGCAAAGGGCCACAGGCTGAGTGCTTCAAACAACAGAAACCTGTTCTCTCGTAGTTCTGGAGACCAGAAGTCTGAGATCAGGTTGTCCACGGGCCCACACTCCTCCTGACCCCTGCAGTGGCCCCCGCCCCCGCCTCTGCCTAGCTCGGCATCTGGCATTCCTTGGCCGTAGACGCATCGTCTCGCTATCTGTCCTTGTCATCATACGGCGTTCCCCTGTGTGTCTCTGTCTTCGTATGACCATCTTCCTATAAGGACCTCGTCCTAATTACATCTGCAGTCACCTATTTCCAGAGGAGGTTCCACTCTGAGGTACTGGGGGTTAGTTAGGACTGCAATGTATCTTTGCTGGGAGCAGGGAGGGTGGGGACACAATTCATCCAGAACACCTGGATCATCCGGGATACACGCCACATCTGAAAAGCCTCAACTTAATCACACTCACAAAGTTCCTTTTGCCACGTTAAGGTCATATACCCCAGGTTTCGGAGACTGGGACACAGACCACTTTGGGGGGCAGGCATTATTCTGCCGATAAGAGGCAGTAATAAGTGAGGTGATTTATGTCCCCGAGAAGACCACCCAGACTTGGCTGGGAGTGCCAGGCCCGCACCCAGCTGTCCGGGGCTGCCATTCCAAACCACTGGAAGTGACAACAGCAGGGTGCTGATGGAGTGTGAGAAAAGTAATACTTTCCGTGAAGAACTTTAAAAATATATTTTCATGTCTATCTTATTACACAATCCCAGCAGCTCAGGGACCATAACGGAAAGGAAAATAAGGAACACACACTCACAAAGAAACTGGTAATAGTAACGGCCAACTTTTAGGGACGGCTCGCCACCTGCCAGGTCTTGTTTTAAGTATGTTTCTTGCAGTCCTCATGTGATCCTCACCGCACACATTACCCCATTCTACAGAGGAGGAAATTGAGGCTCTGGGAGATTAAGGTATTTGTCCAAGGTCACGCAGAATCCAAAGCCTTGGGTGTCTGGTTGCAAAAACACTCCTAAGAACAACTTCCCTACTCTACACCACTTCCTATACTGGATGGCAGGAAACAAAGACACAAGTAAGAAGTGGTCCCTGAACTCAGTGGTGGGTACTCATGGTCTCATGGGGGAAAGAGATCATTGGAAGGCCTTGAGTTGGGTATCATAATTAAGATGCTACGGAGTTATGAAGCAAATACACATGACAAGACCAAAAGTCTTACACTGAGGGTCCCATTTGATATGCGCAGTGTTTTAAATTTGAACTTCCTGCCAACATATAGAAGTCAGGAAGTTTCACATTTTTTTTTAAGATTTTATTTATTCATTCAACAGAGACAGAGACAGCCAGAGAGAGAGGGACACAAGCAGAGGGAGTGGGAGAGGAAGAAGCAGGCTCATAGCAGAGGAGCCTGACGCGGGGCTCGATCCCACAACACCGGGATCACGCCCTGAGCCGAAGGCAGATGCTTAACCGCTGTGCCACCCAGGCGCCCCAGAAGTTTCACATTTTTTAAAAGATTTTATTTATTTACTTGAGAGAGAGAGCTCATGCACGTGAGTATGAGCCAGTGGGGAGGGAGAGGGAGAAGCAAACTGCACTGAGCAGGGAGCCCGACACAGGGTTCGATCCCACGACCTGAGATCATGACTTGAGTCCGAATCAAGAGTTGGACGTTCAACTGACCGAGCCACCCAGAGACCCCAGGAAATTTCACATTTAAAAAACAACCTGGAATTCTGGCTTTTCTTGACAAATATCAGAAGATCTGGCAGTGCATGGTCTCCCAACAACAGCTGGCGGGAGCTTGGAGCAGCTGTCTCATTGAACAGAACATTCTGTACGGCCCCCGTCATGACACACCACCAGATTCACTCATGTATGTATCTGCCAGGCCGTGAGTGTTTGGAATTTGAGACCTCTAGGGAAGACAGTGCATGTGTGTTTAATCCGGACGCAGCTCACCCCCTTCTTTTCCTCCTAGGTCTTTGCTATTGTCTCGTTATTCCCCTCCTATGCTGCTCCTTGAGTGTCCTGGGCAGCTCAGGAGCTTTTCCGAAGGCAGACCATGACCAATCTCACAGCAGTATCCGTCTTCCTTCTCCGGGGCTTCTCAGCTGTCCCGGAGTTACAGCTGCTCAGCACTGCCACCCTCCTTCTCATTTACCTGGCTGCGATTCTGGGGAACATCACTATTGTGGCCGCCGTGACACACGACGCCCGCCTGCACACACCCATGTACTTCTTCCTCAAACACCTCTCCTTGGTGGATATCTGCTCCGTGTCCACCACCCTGCCCCGGGCCCTGGTGGCCACCCCGCTGGGGTCCGGGGAGATTTCCCTCTGTGCGTGTGCATCCCAGCTCTTTGCCTTTGTCTGCCTTGGGTCCACGGAGTGTTTTCTCATCACCTCCATGGCTTTCGATCGTTGTCTGGCCATCTACCGGCCCCTGGTGTATAGAGCAGCCATGAGCCCCGAGACCTGCGTCTCCCTGGTGTCGGCGGCCTGGGGCAGCGGGCTCGTTTTCTCGGCCTTCCACACAGCCAACACCTTCTCCCTGCCCTTTTGTGGCCCCAACGTGATTGACCACTTCTTCTGCGACATCCCCCCACTCATGCGTCTAGCCTGTGCCAACGCAGATGACCATGAGGCTGCAGGATTTGTGGTCAGTGGCTGCGTCATCATGAGCTGCTTTGGCCTCACTGTCTTGTCCTACGTCCGCATCTTGGCCACTGTGTTTCAGATCCACTCCGCCGCCGGCCGCTGGAAGGCCTTCTCCACATGTTCTTCCCACCTGGCCACCGTGCTCCTGTTTTATGGCACTGGCAGCTCTGCCTACATGCAGCCCAGCAGCAGCTACTCCCCGATGCAAGGGCGCGTGGCTGCTGTCTTCTACTCCGTCCTCACACCCGCCCTGAATCCACTTATCTACAGCCTGAGGAACAAGGACGTGAAGGGAGCCCTGCAGAAGCTTTATCCTCGGGGGCCATTTTAGGACTTGGCATCTGGACATGGGAGGGACCCAGAAATCCGCCCTCACAGGATTTTTCCTATGGTCATGGTGAAGGTGTTAGTGCCTCCAGAGACCACCAGGAACACACCTGTCGCCAAAAAGTTGGCAACAAAGTTGGATGACAATGATCCATTCAGGAAGCCCTAGTAGATGTCCAGGTAAGACAGAGATATGTCTGATGGGATTGATTTAGGTAAATGGTACTATATGTACATGGGGAAGATGGAGCAAGAGGGAGTGAATAATTTAAATAGTAGCGATCGTTCCATCCAAAAGCCCCTTCAATGACCCTACATCCTGGACTGTAGGTCCAATAGGAGATCTTCCTTTCAGTTTCCATGGGCCTTCCACAGATGGGCATACCTTGGCCTACTCACGTCCTTCTCATGGTTAGGGGTAGACATTCAATATCTGTTCTCAGTGCAAGCCAATGACTTCATCAGAAGAAGCAACTATTCCAGAAGAAAAATACGCCATCTTGGACCTGCCCATATATACTGTGTAGTCTTCACGTGACTCCTTCCTAAGGGAATGCCAAAGGCATTTTTGTCTTTCTACCATGTTTACCTGATAGGCTTGTATGAGTCGGATTTTTTGTTCAGCTGCTTTCACAGAAAACAATGAGCAGTAGCTTAAATAATACAGAAGGTTTAGTTCTCTTTCGTGTAAACATCTGTGCTTGAGGGTGATCCTGGTGTCTCTGTGCCACAAAGTCATCCTGAGACCAGGTTCTTCCTATCTTGTTGCTCTAACATTCCTTAAGTTCTCCTTATCCACAGGGTGGGAAATGGCTCACCAGCACCTCATTCACAATCCAGCTTCAGGAAGGGACATAGAGGAAATAGAGGGCAAGAAACATACTTTCAAGATGTAAACCGGAAGTTGTACTAGTCACTTCTGCTAAAACCCCATTGGCTAGTGCTTAGTCACATGGCCGTTGTGACCTGCAAAGGAGGCTGGGAAATATTGTTTCCAGCTGGGTTGCCATGCACCCACATTAAACTCTAGAAAGAAGGGAAGAACAGTTCCTGGTTTTTTTTAATTTTTTAAATTTATTTTTTTAGAACAGTTTCTAATTTTTAATAATTCCTCCACATCCACTCTTGTGATGAGCCACCATCTATCTTTTTATTCCATCCTATCATCATGCTTCCAGTTCTTCCTCTGTTCCCAGACCATCTTTACTAGTCACTTCTATATACATTATCTCTAACGTTCAAACACTTCTGTGATGTGGTTGTAATTCTCTTCATTTTGCAAATAAGGAAAATAAAATTCAGATAGATTTGGCAATTTACCCAAACTGAAGAAGGTAGGGAAAGGATTGATATTTTTTACTCCAGAAGCACTCAGGGTGCTTCTATCATTTTTGAATGATAGAAATTAGGCTGTATTTCTCTATGACTTTAAAAATCTTGGGGCACCTGGGTGGTGCAATCGGTTAAGTGTCTGACTCTTGATTTCGGCTTAGGTCATGATCTCAGGGTCATGAGATCAAACCCCACATCGGGCTCCATGCTGGGCATGAAGCCTGCTTAAGGTTCTCTCTCCTTCTCCCTCTGCCTCCACCTCTCTAAAAATAAATAAATACAACTTTAAAAAACAACAACAACAACAACAAACGCTTACTTCGTTAAGACATCTGTGGGGAGGTTTTAGGAGACAGTTGCTGTGCTACCAAAATATCCTTGAGGATTGAAGAGTCCTCTTCTACTTGAGAATACCAACCTCTTGATCAAATGCATTACCCTTGGGAGAGACAAATTGTCCAAAAAGACAAAAGGGGCATGTGATGAGCCAGTTAGATTAGACAAATCTTTAGGAATCATTTGGGTGTGGCAGACACACCCTAAGGTGATCACCAATGAATCACATCCTTATATAATCCACTTCTCCCAGTGTGGAAGAAACTTGTGATGTATTTTTAGCCAAAAGAATATAGCAAAGGTGATGGGATGTCACTCCCATAACCACCCGAGATCTACTCAGCAAGACAGAAAACATCCAGGTGCTGGTGAGTTCCCTGGGTCCCTGGGTGGCCAGCTCCCTATAATCCTTTAGGTCTCAGCTCCAATGTCACCTCCTCAGAAGGATCCTCCACAACCCTCCCATCCAAAGCATGTCACCTCCTGGTCCCTCTCAATGCCCTCATTTTGTTTTATTATTTACTTGCATTTATCACCCTCTGTAGTTACCTAGATTATTCAGTTTGTTTGTTCTACCTCAAATCCCTATCCCCCTCCCTCCAAATGTAACCTCCATGACAGTGGAGCTCTGTTTTCTTCAATACTATCTCCCGTGTGTGTAGCATACTGTTTGGCACACACTAGGTGTTCAATATGCATTTCTCTGAACAAACAAATGTGACACAGAACAACAAAAAACAAAAGCCAGAGCTGCTGTGGTATTAGTTGGAGTCAGAGGGCTGGGACCTCTGAGCACTTAACGGTTTCTTATCCCCTTTTCCTCACTTACTTGTGCCACACCTGCATGGGCTCTTTGGGCTCCACAAACCCAGTTCAGACAACCTTTCCCTAATCAAATTAATAAGTGCAGTTGAATCCAAACCGCCACTGACTGGAAGATAGTCTCTTATTTTACATTCCACTAAGAAAGAAAAAGACACTTCCAATCGAACTATGACACCCTGTCAATAAAACACATCTTGATCTCCCCTGTTAAAGCGTGCTGCTCAGCCTTCAGATCACAGCTCAAGTAACACTTCCTGATCACCCCTGCTGGCCAACCTAGGTCATTTTCTGTCTATACTCTCTGAACTCCCATTTCTCCAAAATACGCATTGCAGTTTCAATGAATTGTTTAGTTGTTTACAGATCTATTCCCCACTAGAATGAAAGCTGAATGAAGGCAGAGATTACATGTGCTTGTTGCTATTATCCAATGCTGTGCTGGAAAGCCAGCTCTCTGGAAAACAATATTGTAGCATTTGCCAACTGCCATGGAGTAAATAATCTCACCACAGCTGATGTCAAACTAGGAGTCCACAGCCTAACAACTGATTTGCAACATTTCTGAACATTTAAAATGAACTCCTGTGTGATGTGCTAGCCCGCTCCAGCACGCAGTTGCCCCAGGACCACGCACTGCGTCTGTGCTTAATAGAAACTCAAAAAATAACTGGTTAGTGAACGAATACATTGATGCTAAACCACACTGAGTGAATACGTAGCAAGTACTTCAAACTTAACACATCTACACGCAGCTCTCTAGTCCTCCTCCATACGTGCGCCTTCCCCAGTTTCCGCCCCACTTAGTGGCACTCGGGGCAGAAACCTAGCAGGCGTACTGATTTCTCTCTTACCCCTAACTCTTCCCATTACACGCCACGTCCAACATGTCCCTCGGTGTGTGTTTAAACCCACGCACTTCACACCAAGCCCATGGCCACCATCCTCACCCAGCCCACCATCAACCCTGTCTGGACTACTGCAACGATCTCCTCTCTCATCTCCTGCCTTCACTCTTACCTTCCCAAACTCACCCTCCACCCAGAAGCCATGGGTTCCTGTGAAAGTATAAATCAGGCCGCGCCATCCCCCTGCTGCAGCCCTTCAGTGCCCTTTCACTGCCTCGGGCTCTCCAGCCTCCTCCTCTGCACCCTCCCCTGCATCTTTCATAGTGAGCTATGCTGGCGTTACCTCAGTTCTTCAAACACATCAGTCTTCTCTCTGCCTCAGGGCCTCTGCGCTTGCTCTTTCCTCAGTCTGGAATACCTTTCCCCAAACTGGAGCGTTGCTGCCGCTGCACGTGCTTGAGACTCGCTTCACGTGTCATCGCTTTGAAGGAGACCTTCCCAAGCCGCCTCTTTCAGCAGCTTCGTCCTTTCCCCTCCTATTGCCTTCCGGTCCCTTATCATTGGCGGAGTATTGCTTCTCACTTCGGAGACAGGGGGTATCAGCTCTGCAGTGCTGGTTCGTACCTCTCAGACGAGGGGTCTCACTTCGGAGACAGGGGGTATCAGCTCTGCAGCTCTACTTTGTACCTCTCAGACGAGGGGAGTTTATCCCGCGGAGGATGAAGCTCCTGCGCCACAGGGACGTAACGCCTGCGCGCCGCTCTCTGGAACCACAACTCCCAGAGTGCTCTGCGCCCGGCCGGGAGCGCTTCCGCTTCCGGCGGGCTGCGTGGGGGCTCCAGCATCGCGGGTGTGGAGCGCGCGTGCACGCGTGGTGCGCATGGCGGGCGGGCGAGCGCGCGTAGGTCTGTGCGTGTGTCCTTTCCTGAGTGTGACTTTGTGATCAGTGACTCGGTGCGAGTGTGTGTGTGTGACGAGGGCGTGTGGTGTCGGGTGTGACTGTGATCCCGCGAAGTCCGTGTGGTGAGGCGTCGCTGCTGCGTGTTCCCGTGCGGATGTGCCTGGGGCGAGCGACTGGTGCCCTGCGAGTGGAGTGAGGGCGGTGTGTGTGCGCGTGCAAGTGTGGGGCGTTGCCGAGGAAGGTTTGTTGTCAGAGTTCAGGTGGGATTTCGTGAGTGTCTGAAGTTGTCTCTCAGGGTGTGTGTGTGTGTGATTTTGTCTAGGACTGTCCCTGCCTGCACGAGGCTGGGTGAGCCTGTTGAGTGTTGACAGGGCTTGGTGCGTGAGTATGAGTTTGTACTCATGCGTGGGTCTGTGTGACTGACTGAATGCAGATCTGTGTGTGGCGAGGGTAGATTGTAGTTTGTCATTTTATGGGTTTGTGTGGGATTGAGTGGGGGGCTTTTGTGTGATGGGGAATGTAGGCCTGTGTGACTTTTGTGACTCTGTGAGATGGAGTTTGGTTTATGTCTCTGATTTTGTGTGGGAGGGGCTTACGTGGTGGGCGGTTTTGTGTGGCTGTTGTGATACGTTTCACTGTGCGATGCTGTATGTCCCTGTGGAGAGGGTTACCAGGCATCCACGTGCGTGTGTGTGGTTGTGCTCGGGCGTAAGTATGACAGCGTATCTAAACTACGTGGTCGCGCTGTAGTGAGCCTTCGTGGCTGTGTGTTCATCTGTAGGTGTCATTGTCCCTTGTATATGAGATTTGTAGGGGATGCTTGTGAAGTCTTGTTCCTGGATGGTGTGGGTTGTGATGGAACTTACCTTCTAGTGAGAAACAGCAATAAAATAATGCCAGGCACTGATAAATGCTCTGAAGGAAAGACTAGAGGGCAGTAGGACAGAGTGACTTAGGGCTAGGTCCACTCATTGAGTTTGGGCAGTTAGAAACACCCTCTTGAGGACGGAGGTCTACGCTCAGCCCTGAATGGTGAGAATAACCTGGAGGAGAAGTGGGAGGAAGAGTGTTGTGTAGGCAGAGGGAAGGTCGAGGACAAAGGCCCTAAAGCAGGAACAAGCTTGGGATGCTGGAGGAACTGCAGGGCGGTGAGGTGGTGAGCAGGTGAGGGCCACCGCTGGTCGACATAAGTTACAAGGCCAGACCTGATGTTGAGAGGTGGGGAAGGGCACCACAGTTCAGGTGACAGGTCACCGCAGTGATACATGGCCAAGAGTGTAGCTGCAGGGAGCGTGAAGAACCGGGGCCAGTAACACCATCTGCCACAGTAACGAGCTCATGCTCACCATGCCCTACAGGTAGATCCTATTCTTATCCCCATTTCTCAAATAAGGAAACTGAGTCTCAGAGAGAGGTCCTAGAACTTGTCCAAAGTCATACAGTTAGTGGGTCATAGATGAGATTCAAACCCAGGTACCTTGTTTCCAGAGTTTGAGTTCTCAGCTTGGATCAGGCTGCAGAAACCAGTGGCCACTTAACCCATTCCTGCAACCCTAACAAGGGATGTGGTCATTCCAGGTCCCAGAGGAGGCCGTGATATGATGGCCCAGCTGGGCCTCCTCTCTCACCACTCTTTCCTCCTCCCCCAGCTCGGGTCTCTGGCCTCCACCAGGAGAGGTTCTCTGAAGAGGAGGGCATGGTTCCCGGGCTTGTGACTGCAAGGCTCCAGGTAGGTTGGTCTTTGCTGGTCTTCCCTGGAAGGGCCATTGGGTTCTGAAAGGCAGGCCATCACTCCTGGTTGTGTGCAGAGCATATGGACCTGGTGCAGTAGTGGTGATGGTGGGTGTGCTTCACTTGTTAGTCAGCAGATATCTGCAGGCCTCCTGTGTGGGGGGCACCCTGTAGGCACTGGGATGCAGTCCGGTCGAGACTGACGAGGTCCCTGCTTATGTGGAGACCAGGAATGATGTGGGAGACACCCAACAAACACACCAGCCTGGTCATTCAGGGGTGGTAAGTGCTGTGGGAGATCTGTGAGTGCACCAAGCAGGGTCAGGGCCACATTCAGGGTAGCAACACTAGGCCAGTGTTCCATGACAGCTGTTAGCTGGGCTGAGTAAGGGCGTCCCCTTTGGACAGAGGGATTTCCAGTTTGCCGCAGTCTCTACCCTCCTTGTTGGTCCCCAGCAAATGAATCCTGTGTCAGCAGAGAATTACTTCCATCAGAAAAGGGAGAGATGGAAGCAAGATGAAGGAAGGCCATGCGTTTCTAGAAAGTAGAAGCATTCGGGCAGCCCACTTCATTCATTCCCATTACCTGGCTAGCCCCCATAGGCTCTTGAGTTTGAGATCCCAGAGGTGGGGAGGTGGGCGTCCTACTGTGTCATATTGGAAACACAGCCCATCTAAAGGGGCCACTGTGACCTGGCTCCAGCCTGTTGTCATTGCAGGAATCCAGGCTTTGCAACGTAAAAGTTTCCTGTTTTTCAAGACATTATTTGGATTTTTGTACAGATATCCACGTTTTAAAATAGCGGCGGTGCCAATAAATATTGACATCTTCCAGGAGCCACGCGGTGCACACACCTCTTCCCCTCCCTCAGGTCTTTGTCCAGGGTCACTTTCCTGTAGTCTCTCCTGACCACTCTAGCTGGCACCTAATCACCCATCACTCTTGTCCCTCCCTGCCTGTTTTTCTCTGTAGCACTTAGCACCATCTAACATGCTCTGTTTTGCTGGTTTATTGTTTAAGCCTGACCAGAATGTGGGATTCACCAGAGCAGGGTTTTGGTCTGTATCCCCAGTGCCTAGAAAGGTGCCGGGCATAAGTCGGACTCTGTAAATCTTTGTCACACTGAATGCTTTGCAGTTTCCTGTAGAACCCCACAGGGATGCCAGACTCCATGAGTCTGTGGGCTCTTCTAGTTCTTGGACCACCACATGCAGCCTCAGCCGTGCTGTGGTGAGTCCTGAACCCAGCCTGACCCACTCTTTCCTTTTTTGACTCCCCTCCCAACCCCAGACCCTTTTCCCTATGGCCATATGAAGGACTAGTCATGCCGTGGCCTTGTCGTTCCAGGAGCTGATTGCATTCCAGGATGTGGTGGTAGACTTCTCCCAGGAGGAGTGGGAGCAGCTGAGTCCTGGCCAGAAGGCCCTGTACTGGGACGTCATGCTGGAGAACTACAGGAACCTGGTCTCACTGGGTAAGGGCAGTGAACTCAGATCCCACCTCACTGCATAGAAGCGAGGGGGTGTCAGGAATGTCAGCATCATGTTGGGATGGGGCTCAGCCATTCAGTGTCTCTGAGGGTCCTCCCAACCTCCTTCCCCTGAAGTGTCCACCTCTCTGGATGAACATAATGATAAAGTTAAGGTTGCTGCAGGCTTCAGGCATGGCTGGATTCAGGAGCTCAAGTGTTACTTCCTGGCCTTAGTCTTTTTGGTCCTCTATAGGCTCCCACTCTGTTTTTCAGTTCTCTTCTCCTCTCTTGGCTCCACTCCCAGGCTGGCCCCTTCCGCTTCTAGCAGCAACAGGCTTCAGTGACACTCAGTGGTCCCAGCAGGGTGGAAGCCTTCTTTCCCTGAAGTTCTAACAGAAGTTGCAGGCCCTAGTGCCATTGACCATGTCTATTCTCTTTCTTAAGCCAATTAGAGGCCAGGGGATCGAGCTTTTTAATTGGCCACACTTGGGTTACCCATTCTTGGTAGCTGACACCCGCTGAACGCTCATTATATGCCGGCGTATGGCTGGGGTATGTGGGGGAGGAGAAGAGGAGAGCCGAGATGAGGGTCAACAAGGGCCCAGTTGGGGTCCCCTTGAAGGGTGCCCACAAAGAATGTACTGTAGACCTCTCAGTTCAGTTTAAAGCCCTATTTCTTTCTCTGCCTCTGCCCCTCTCTGCTTCTCCCTCTGGCCCTGTCTCCCACAATCCCTGTGATAGAATTGACTGCCCCTATGTCTGTGTTCTTCAAACTTGTTTCTCTCACGACCCTGGTAAAAGGTACATTTTACTTCCCAGCCCACTGCACATGCTGTGTATCCATCTGATATAATTGAAACAAAAATTCTATAAAATGGTACTTGTCCTTATTATACACAGTGCACTCTGTTACTCCATTCTATTTTGTTTTTTAAAACTTCTTATCACAACCCACTAAAGCAGTGGTCTCAACCTGGAGTGGTTTTACCCTGAGGTGACATAGCAATGTCTGAAGATATTTTTTTTTTTTTTTGGTTGTTACAGCTGAGAGGGTGCTGTTGGTGCAGAGAGGAAGTGGCCAGGGGTGCTGCTGAGCACCCTACAACACCCAGGACAGTCCTCACAAGAGAGAATTACCTGGCCCAAAATGTCAGTAGTACCAAAGTTGGGAACCTGACTTAGTTCTATGACCCACTGAAGAACAGCAACTGCCTAAAATTGAACGTGCATGTGATCCAGCTCCTGAGACCAGGCTGTGAGGTAGTGAGGGCTCACTTCGGCCCACATGGGCTTCTGAGGCCCCAGTATCCTGGTCGGCCCTTTCCAAGTTCTCATCTTCCCAGATGAGCTAGATTCATCCTTGACATGTTTCTTTCCTCTGTGGGTCAACCCTGCTTTCCCCGATCTTATTATCTATGCATGCTTCCCCCTTTACCCAGCCTGGACCCAGATGTCCAGCCTCACTAGAGAGCTGGTACATCAGTCAGAATTCTCCAGAGAAAGAGAACCAATAAACTATATATATTGAGGGACTTACTTTAAGAAATGACTCATGGGTTTGTGGGGCTGCCCAGCAGGCTGGAAACAGTCAGGAGCTGATGCTGCAGTCGTAAGACAGAATTTTCTTTCTAGGAGTTTTTGCTCTTCAGGCCTTTAGCTGATTGGGTGAGACCCACCTACATGATCATGGATAATTTCCTTTACCTAAAGTAATTATAAATACTAACCAACAGTTAGATTTGTATTTGATTGAAATCACTGGGGACTAGAACATGGTCGGGCTGACAAGTAAGACTAATAGTCACAGTGGGCAATGGAGCAGCCATCTTATTTTCGGTGTTCTTTCTCACATCTTACAGGAATTTGCAGTTTTGAAAACTTTATTTCAGACTGGGGCACTGGGCCTGACAACAGGATACCTTCAAAGCATAACATCTCTGAAAAGTCACCCCAAAAGAAAGGACTTTGGAACATGAACTTCATAAAGGCCTGCAAAGAGGACAGCCTCCCCGAGATGCCAGTCCTGGTGAAATCTCTGAGCAGCTTCACAGAGAAGAAGGGCTACGGATGTCCTGAATGTGGGAGAGCCTTCAGCTCCAAATCCTTCCTTACTCAACACTGGCGGACCCACACAGGGGAGAGACCCTATGAATGCAGTGAGTGTGCAAGGGCCTTCAGCCAGAGGGCAAACCTTATTCAGCATCAAAGAATTCATTCTGGAGAGAAACCATACAAGTGTGAGGACTGTGACAAAGCTTTCAGGCGGAGCTCCTCCCTCAGGGAGCACCATATCATCCACAGCGGCAAGAAGCCATTTCTCTGTAATGAATGTGGGAAAGGCTTCAGCAAACACTCAGCCCTCATCTCCCATCAGCGAATTCACACTGGCGAGAAACCCTATCAATGTAATGAGTGTGGGAAGGCCTTTAGTGATCAGTCATTCTTCAGCCAACACCGGAGGGTCCACAGTGGGGAGAAACCTTATGGATGCAATGAATGTGGAAAGGCCTTTAGCTGGGCCTCATCCCTTAATCTCCACCAGAGAACTCATACAGGTGAGAACCCCTATAAGTGCCCCGACTGTAGGAAACCCTTCCGGTACAGGTCCTCCCTCATCGAGCACCGGAAAACCCACACAGGAGAGAAACCCTACAAATGCAGCAACTGTGAGAAGACTTTCAGCTACAGCTCCTCCCTGAGCCTCCATCAGAGAACTCACACTGGGGAGAGTCCCTATATGTGTAAGGAGTGTGGGGACGTCTTCAGGTACTGCTCCTCCCTGACCAAGCACCAGCGGACCCACAGCATCAAGACACCCTATGAGTGTAAGGAATGTCTAAAAGCCTTTAGCTGTGATTCATCCCTTAAAGTACATCAGAGGATCCATACCAGGGAGAAATCCTATGCAGACAGTGAGGGTGAGAAAGAGCTTTGTGGCAACTAACTTCCAGCAGTTCTTAATAAAAAATACTATGCACATGGAACCTTCAGATTTCATTCACCCCAAGAGGTCTGAGACATCATATTGTACATTTGTCATGGGGATGTGCCTCGGGGGTCCCCAAAACCACCCCCAAGTTTGGTGACTCAGTAAGAGGACTCAAAGGACTCAGCATATAGTCATACTCATGGCTAAGAGCTATCATAGCTAAAGGATACAAAGCAAAACCAGCCAAGAGGTGCATGGGGTGAAGTCTGGAGGAAGCCAAACACAAATTTTCAGGATTCCTCTCCAAGCGGAGTCACACAGTACACATTTAGTTCCTACAGCGGGTTGTGACAACACTGCTTTCCCACCACTTTCTCCCAACATTAAGCTCTTTTCTGACCTCAGGACCTTTGCTCATGCTGTTCCCTCTGCCCAGAATCCTGTCCTCCCCAATGCTCCTTGGGTGACTTCTCATAAGGTCATCTCTTCAGAAAGCTTTTCTTGGACCACCCAGTTTAAAATTAGCCCACCCATATGGCACTCCCTCTGCCTATTCACCATCTTTTCCTTTGTTGCACATACCACCTTGTTTTGCTTATACCCTTTCTCTTTATTGTACACCGAAGTTTGAGAAATACTGGTTCAGGATAAAGTTGAAGAGCTCATATGCCTGTGGGGTTGTCAAGCACTTCATGCAAATACAGAATGCCTTCATGTCAAGCTCACCTCTGGTTCTGCCACAGGCCTGATTAACACATTTGCACAAAATGCCTGGTACCTGTTTTTCAACCCTTGCCTTAAGCCAGTGTTTTTGGAACTTTACCTTTGAACAGAATCCCCTGGAGGGCTTATTAAAACAGGGTGCTGGGCCCCACTCCCAGAATCTCTGGTTCAGTAGGAGCCTCAGAATTTCTAAGATGTTCCTAGATGTATTCATTTCCTGTGACTCCTTTAACAAATTGCCACAAACCTGGTGGCTTAAAACAACAGAAATTTCTTTTTTCACAGTTCTGGAGGTCAGAAACCTGAAATCAGTATCACTGGGTCAAAATCAAGATGTCAGCAGGGCCGTAATCCGGAGGCTCTAGGGAACAATCCTTCCTTGCCTCTTCAGCTGCTGGTGTTCTTGTTTTGTGGCTGAATCGTTCTAGTCTTAAACATGTGTGTGTGTGTGTGTGTGTGTGTGTGTGTGTGTGTGTGAGAGAGAGAGAGAGAGAGAGATCTCATTCTGCTTCCTTATAAGGATATGTTAGTGGCATTAGGGCCCACCCAGATAATCTCTTCATCTCACATTTCTTGATCACATCTGAAAAGCCCCCTTTTCCAAACAAGGTAATTTAAAAGTTCCAGGGATTAGGACCTGATTTCTGTGGGCCGTCACTAGTCTACTACACCAGGTAATGGGATGCTGCTGGTCCAGAGACCACACGCTGAGAAACAGTGCTAGGTAAACATGGGCTAGGTAATAGCATGGCTTCGGAGTCACATAGGCCTGACTTGGATTCAGTTATGATACCACCAATTTCTACCTGTGTGCTCTTGAGCAAATGACTGCCCCTCCTAATCTATTCACTCTAAATCCCTACCTAGTCAAGGCATAAGGATTAGAAACCAGCAGAGGATCTGGCCCATAGTGATTCTGCTATCTCAAAATAGGACCTATGGACCAGACATAGCCCACAAATGTTTCATGGTCCTGTGGGGGTTTTTTTTAATTAGTTGCCTCCATTAAAATATTGGGTGACATCACATAAAAATTGAGCATTCCAGCATCTCATGAAAAATCAAAGATCTTGTAACAAGAGGTCATTTGTTGAGGATTAACCCCCTTCCTCTTCATGATTTTCCCCATCCTGCCCACCTGGCTCCCTCAGGTACACATCATAGTGGAGATTCTATGCAGCTCAGGTCCCTTCTTCTCTTTATTCCAAGCCTAACATTTTACCTGAGAAGCTAAAGTGAGCCAGGTGCCATGGCAGTAGGTCCTGTACTTTCCTCCTTCAAGATCCCACCTGTAGGAGACCTGATGGCCTGGGCACCAGCACTGAACCCAGAGTTTCCCAACTGGGAAGAGAGATTTGAACAGTGGGAGGAGAGATTTGAAGCTAAGGTGGGGGCATGGCTGACCCACTGAGGTATTCATAAGTATGTGTGTGGGTACACACACACACACATACCCACACACACTGCTAGGCTTCTCTTGATTTCCTGGAGAAAGGGTCCCCAGCTTACATCAACATTTCAGGAGCATCTGTGGCCCCCAACTGCTTCTGGAAGTCTGTGGTTTGGTTGGCTTGAATGCATGCAGTGGAGCAACACTGAAGTGACCGCATTCCTGGAATGCTGGCTTTTTTTACGAGAACTCTAACAGAAAAAAGAAAAACCCTACACAAGGAAATCCACAACTGCAACAGTACGTAGGAATGACTTTGATTGAAAGGACAGTATGTTCCTGGATGCTAAGATTAAATGTAACAATGTTTTTTTTCCTCTAATTTATTTATAAGTTCACATCACTAATCATCAAGAGACTTAATTGAAAAACATAAATTTTCATCCAGAAGAATAGCAATTATATATTTTTCATATAAATATGCACACATATAAATACACTTTTTAAAGGTACAATGGTAGAAAACTCAAGGCTATTAAAATTAAGAATATAGATGTAAAATCAAAAAGGACAAGTCAATGAAACGAAGTGGATGGTCCAGATAATAGATCCTACACTGTACAATATGTTATGACTATGAATCATTTAATAATAATTGATGTTGGAGCAATTAAGAATGGGTAATTCTGACTACTTCACACATACATCAAAGTCAATTGAAGAGTAGTTAAAATAGATCTGAAAATAAAATAATGAAAACACTGTTTAGAGAAGTTTAGATTTTGTAGGCTTGGAACACGGAAGGATTGAACTATATAAAAACTGAAATCTTGTCAAAAAATGATTCAAAGAAAATGTCAAACAATTTCGGCAAAATAGGGCCAAAATGAAGAGAAAGAATTAATATATTTATTATATAAATAGATTATTTAAATTGATAGAAACGTAGTAAGGCCACAAAGATCATGCAAAGAGAGGAAAAATATTGCTTAACAAACTTAGAGGGAAATGCAATTAAAATTAGATGCCCTTTCCCCTATTAAATTACCAATGGAGAAAAATGCTGTTAATACATAATGCCAACAAGGATGTGTGGAACACACACCATCACGTTATAGGCAGCAGTGTAAACTGGTGTCATGTTTTCAAAGGAGCTTGGATGTATGTATCAAGAACCTTAAAACAATCCCACCCATCCTGACCCAGTGATTCCCCTTTGGCAAAACCTATCTTGAGGGAAAGAATCCTAAATTTGGAAAAACATTTAAGCACCAACATGTTCATCACAGTGTCATTTACAACTATGAAAAATCAGAACTTCTATGTGGGGCCCCACATGGAAAGCTCTGGAGCAGCTGTTAACAAGGTGCTAACAGACAAGGAGGTGAGATAGCAGGGTGTAGGGTGTAAGACCGGGTGGAAAGATAAGATCTGCACTATTGCACGCAGGGTGATCACAGCTCTATGAAAACCATGAACACCTTATAAGAGGTAATACAGTCACGTGGGTAGAAAAGTGAAAAGGCAGACAGACTGTGAAAACCAGACCTTTCCCCACTACTCCCCAGAGGCAACTACTTTCATGAATCTAGTAATTATTTTTAAATTATAAGAAAATGGTGTTCATGGTGTATGGGGCATTGTGGGGGCAAAGGGAAGAGAGCTCTACCTTTCTATAAAATAGGAGTTGTCTTTAATGAGCCAAGTATTACTTTAAATATAAAAACATTAATCCTTCAGAAATGCCTACTTTAAAAACTATGGAAAGAGCCCAGATGTCCATCAACAGATAACAGATAAAGAAGATGTGGCGCGCACATACATATATATATATATATATGTATGTATATAATGGAATGTTACTCAGCCATCAGAAAGAATGAAAGCTTTCCATTTGCAACAACATCGATAGAACTAGAGGGTGTTGTGCTAAGTGAAATAAGTCATTCAGAGAAAGAAAAATACCATATGATTTCACTCATGTGGAATTTAAGAAACAAAAAGATGAACATAGGGGAAGGTAAGGAAAAATAAAAGAAACACAGAGAGGGAGGCAAACCATAAGAGACTCTTTAACTATAGGAAACAAACTGAAGGTTGCTGGAGGGGAGGTGGGTGGGGGGATAGGATAACTGGGTGATGGCCATTAAACTGGGTATTATATGCAACTGGTGAATCACTAAATTTTACCCCTGAAACTAATAATATACTGTATGTTAACTAAACTGAATTTAAATTAAAAAAATTTTTTAAAGTAAAGTGAGTTTGGGCAAATCAATAAGAAAAGGCATGAAGACACACTAGCTAAATAGGCAAAGGGCCTAGATTGTTCACAAAGAAATTTAAAAGCGTATGTGGAAAAATTCATTAGTAAGCAAAGAACCACTTTTTTGGCTTACCAAATAGGCAAACTTTTGCTGGTTTGTTTTAAATGAGTTACCCACCCATTGCTGGTAAAGTTGTTCAAATGCTTATTTATACCAGGCATGGCAAACACATTTCTTTGCATGTACAAACTTTGCTCAGTTTGTTTTGTCTGCCCAGAGGGCTGTGTTGTGAAAGATTCTTCCAGTGCAGTGGAGCCAGAGAGCATAAGTGATTAGCAACACTTGTTACTGACTCAGGAGGAAGGATGGTTTGTCACCTGTTTCACACCCCTGTACCTCCCTTTGCTACAAATGGCATGGCCCCTCCAGAAAGAAATTTATCAGGATCTTTCAAGAGCCATAGAAATGTTTATACCACATCTCATCTAATAATATCACTTTTTGGAAATCTATCCTAAGAAAACTATAAATACAATGCTTTATGCTTTGTTAATCAAACCTTTATATAATTAGTCATTTAAAAATGTGATTACTAAATGAGAAAAAGAGAACTTCAGATTTGCAACATGTATGAGAAACCCTTACACACAGAAAAACTTACTTGTATAGAGAATACTAAAGTATGATAAAATCTGGTTTACAATTCTGTAGTTTGCTGTCATTAAGGAAGTCTTAAGAAGTAAATAAAAATACATGAAAACGAAATATTCCATAATAGCAGCTACTGGTAACTGAGTACCTACTATGTAGCAGGCACTATTAGGCTCTTTTATGCAGATGAGCTCCAGGCCTTTTGACAGAAACAAAGTTTAATCAATCAGGCTCCAAGAAGGGACTAAGATTTGACCTCAGGTCAGCCTTACTCCAAAGCCCACACTCTCCCTTCTCTGCCAAGAGCTCTTCTACCTGTAAACATAACTACATTCCTGGGTTTATACTTGTTGAGATTCTGGGACTATTAAGAAATATATTAGCCTTCTTCGCTTTCCAGAATTTTCCTTAATATGCTTACTATTATTTGTTTAGTGAGGGAAGTAAACCTAATAAAACTATGTTAAAATTAGGGTTCTAACAAACTTTGCCTGTGACTCTTTCCAGGTCTGACTTCAATCCTGTTATTAGGTGGGTTCATAGAGCAAATTCTTCAAGGAGAAAAGTGAGAGAGAGTTGAGTAGTTTAGTTGTTCCTTAGAGAAAAAAAATCACAACTTTAAGACTGCTGGGATGAGGTCAGGAAGGTTTCTAAAACCTTTGAGATACACATACCTCTTGGCCCAGAAATTCTGCTGCTGGAAATTTCTTCTTAGGAAACATGACTATATGCAAAGACATTAAAGCAAATTGATAAGGGAAATGCTAAGGCCTAAGAGATATCAGGGAAGTGTAATGATAGCAGTAATGTACACATAAAAGATAAATTAAAAGCAACCTCAGTTTACAACCATGAAGGCTAGTGCTAGAAAATAAATCAGGACACATTTATGTAAACAAGTACTAGGCAGTCCTGAAAAACAAAAGCTAGGGGCATAAATATGGATCTGGAAAGATATTCATGATATATTAGAATAAAAATGACACCCTCCAAAACTGTGCCAATGGTAAAATTCTATCTCATAAAAATATTTTTACATAAAAATCTATATAGATCTATGTATAGGAAAAATATTTGGACAATTTTATATCCCTTTTAGCAGCAAGTGTATCTGGGAGAGGGAAATGCAAATATTCAAAGAAAAATATGTTATTTTCTAATCGTCAAAGAATATATACTACTTGCATAATCACAAAAAAATGCTTAAAACATGAGTATTTCTAAATTTAAAAAAATTAACCTGAATAAAAGAGCAGTGCCCTGTCAGATGTTAGGAATTGGGTGGGAAAAACAGGGAAGCAGCAAAGCATTATCCTTGGGAGCCCACTAGAATATCAGCAAGCTGAAAGCCAAAATAACAGGCTGAGGTATGTAGCATCTCGGTCAGGTCAAGTTTTTAAGATTTGGAGGCAGTGGCTTATACATCTTCCATATGTTCCAAATAGTTCAGGGGTGACAGGCAGAGTCAGCTATCCCATGTTATCACTGATTCCAGTTTTGGCATGAAAGAAGCATCAGAACAAAATTAGTCAAGTCGTGCTCCTTGACTTTCTCTAGTTCAGGCTCCTCAAGAAGTCTGAAGCCCTGGCTCAGGGTTCTCAACAAATGTTCCACACTCAGACCCCTCATGGAGTCTCCACCACCTCTTAATTCAAGTGTCTGAAGACCAAACTGGAGTGATGGAGGAATGTAGAGAAATCTAGAAGAGGTAATGAAGAAGGAACTAAAGCAGCTGGCCCATGTATAATCCAGAGATGGTGAACGCTTTGAAACCTCATTGTGACTGGTGCAGTGGCTTGGAGAATGACTTAAAAAGGCTGGGCCCCTGGGAAAAGCCAACACCATATCATGTTGGTCAAGCACACAAAACTACCGAAAATGTACTCTTGTCAAAGTTGAAGATGAATCTAAGTCTCTGATATACTAACTTCCATTTATAGAAAACACAGAGAGAGGAACAAGCTTAAGGACACCACAGGAAGCAGACAGGTTTAGAACAGAGGACATCCCACAGGACAACTGGCACAGTTTCTTCCAATATTATTTGCATAATCACACAGAGCTTTAACGGAAAAAAGGGTACTAGAATGATGGTCACCAGGGCTGGGGAAAGGAAGAAATGTGGAGTTACTGCTTAAAGGGTATAGAGTTTTAGTTTTGCAAGATGATAAAGTCCTGGGGATCTGTTGAACAATAATGTGACTATAATTAATACTACTGAACTGCACACTTAAAAACGTTTGAGATGGCGAATATTATGTTATGTGGGGCTTTTTATCACAATGTAAATAAGAAGTTTTAAAAATCAGTGCTTTCAAACTAAAAATTAAACCAGAATATAAGAGTACCAAACCTGTTAGATATATTAGGCATTGGGTGGGGAGAGGAGAGAGGTGTATCTCTACATTATCCTTGGGGTTGCACAAGGCATTAAAAAAAGTAAGAGGAGACTGCTTTAGATTAAGACTCAAGAGATCAGACAACCAAATGCAATTTGTAGACCATGTTTAGATCTGGATTAAAATAAGCTAACTGTAAAAAGACTAATCTTAGCAGCAATCAGTGAAATCTGATTATGGCCTGGGTAAAACCCTTTGTTTGAGGTGTTTTAAAATTTTCCTTCTAAAGTAGATGTATTAAGGAGTGCCTGGGTGGCTCAGTCGGTGAAGCATCTGCCTTCAGCTCAGGTCATGATCCCAGGGTCCTGGAATCGAGCCCCACGTCAGGCTCCTTGCTTGGCAACGAGCCTGCTTCTCCCTTTCCCTTTGCCTCTCCCCCTGACTCATGCTCTCTCTCAAATAAAAAAACAAAATCTTTTAAAAAATAAATAGATGTATTAAAGTTTAAAAAACAGAGAGAAGACAATTAAAAAAAATGTATTCAATGAATCACAATCTGGGGTAGAATGTAGATTTAGTAAAAATGGTAAAGGGAGAAATGAAATGGCTGAGATTGACAGGGGTCTGAGTAAACTGATGGCCCTGGGGAAAGAGGCAGATTTCACAAGATGGGAGGTAGAATTCATCAAAAAGTCATACAGGGTATTCCCGGAGGGGAAGGGAGAGAAATGAAGGAGGGTGTAGCAAGTTAGAAGTGTTCAGGAAAGGATGACAACTTGTTGAAAGGTCCAGGAGCCAAACTGAAAGGGATCCCAATGGCCAAAGCTGGAAGAATGTGAACAACAAACAGTATTTAATTACAGCCCATAGAATAAAATAAATATCCATGAATTCACACTGATGTAAATAAATTACTGAAAAAATAAATAGGGAGGGTAATTTCCTCACAGGAGAAATCTAATTACTAAATGTAGAAAGAATGAGGGAAATAAAAATTCACCATTACAGGGGCGCCTGGGTGGCTCAGTCGTTAAGCATCTGCCTTCAGCTCAGGGCATGATCCCAGAGTCCTGGGATCGAGCCCCACATCAGGCTCCTCCGCTGGGAGCCTGCTTCTTCCTCTCCCACTCCCCCTGCTTGTGTTCCCTCTCTCGCTGGCTGTCTCTCTCTCTGTCAAATAAATAAATAAAATCTTTTTTAAAAAAATTCACGATTGCAATACCACAGTGTCACAATGGCTGTAGGCAAGATCCACTTGCAAGATGCTAAAATTTAGTGGGTAAAAGTTTGAGGAGAAACTGGATACAGATGGTCCCAGACTTATGATGGTTCAACTTACGATATTTTGACTTTACAGTGACTTTACAAAAGCAACATGCATTCAGTAGAAACTGTACTTCAAATTTTGAATTTTTATCTTTTCCCCAGCTAATGATATGTGGTACAATACTCTCTCATGATACTGGGCAGTGGCAGCGAGTGGCAGCGAGCCTCAGCTCCCTGTCAGCCTTGCAATCACAGGATAAACAACCAACACACTTGAGAGCCCTTATATATCCATACAGTCATTCTGTTTTTCACTTTCAGTATGGTATTCAATAAATTACATGAGATATTCCACACAATTTCAAAATAGGCTTTGTATTAGATAATTTTGCCCAACTGTAGGCAAGTGTAAGTATTCTGAGCACTTTCAAGGTAGAATACGCTAAGCTATGATGTTCAGTAGGTAAGGCATATTAAATGTACTTTCACATTACGATATTTTCAATTTATGATAGGTTTATCAGGACAAAACCTCATCATAAGTCAAGGAAGGTCTGTACTTGCATAGTCTCAAAGTTTCTCCTGTAAGATATTTACTAATTACAAAGAGAAATAAATAGCAACTTCAAAGAACAACCCAGCGGACAGCACTTTAAATCAAGGCATCAAGACTAATCAGCATCACCATCAATAAGATGCACTGACATCCTGCTCCTTTGTGGGAGTGGTGGCAGGATCAGAAACCAATTTACAGTGGGTTGAAGAGTAGACTGTCATGAGAAAATAGGGCCTGCCAATGAGGGCTATTTCGTCAAGAACTTTGGAAATGAAGAGAGGTCGTGCAGCTAGCACTCGTTTGGCTATCAGGTTCTGATGAGTCATATTTGCTTTTAATTTCATGACTCTGGGCCACACACTGTAGATCAACCTCAAAAATGGCTGATGAGAAAAAGCAGGGCAGTGAATAACAACAGCAACAACTCACCCTACCAGGCAAGGAATCAGATTCCGGGACTCCAGGTCCAACGGGTTACCATGTGTCATTGCATCTGACCACCAGTCAAGGCAGTGCTGGAGAGCTTTCAACATTAAAGCAATATGGTATTCAAGAGATTTTTACGCAATTCAGGGTTCATACCTTTAAAGAATGAAGTGTGTTCTGCATAGAATTAGGATTTTAGGTGAAGTTGGCTGTGCTAATGATGGCACAGCCCAAGAAAGTTCTCAAATAGGATTTTTTTAAAGGAAAGAAAAGGGAAATAAGAAACCCCAATCCCTCAAACAACCACAGGAAACTACAAAAAAATTCTCCTTAATCAGTAACTGTTTCACGATCTACAAGAACACTTATAAGTGTTAGCAAAAATACACTTCCCTGAATTAGTCTCAAAAAGTCATCCTCTAATCCTAATCTCTAATCTGAGAGAAGTGGCTATCATACTTCACCCTAAGAAAGCTTTCTGAACCTCTAATACTGTAGGTGTCCTTGTCTGACTTCACGTGAAACAGTGCTGGGGAAGATGGCTGAAGGCAGTATAGCACTGCACCTTTTCTTCAGAGAGGAAGTGGCAGGAATAAAGAAAACCAGGGTCGAAATCAAGATATGAAATAAATATCTCATGAAATCTCAAAATAAAACAAAACCTGGGTTCAGTTCCTACTTCGTCACTTACAACCTAGGTCAGATCAACCCACAGCTTGGGAGTTTCAAGTTTGCTTTGCCTGTAAAAATAGAATAAATATGCTCACTAGGTACACTGCAGCATTCCTTAAAAGATCAAATGATATACATGACAATATTTTGTAAATTATGAGGTAAATACATTACCAATTACATCAGCTCTGTGGATGAATCAATATAAGCACACCTTAAAAATCTTTCTACCATGCTCTGTATTGACACATCCCATGTGGTGAAGATACTGTATGTAAACACTTCTAGAAAAACTTGGGAACAGATTGCCTGTCTGGAGCACAACTGCCAGTCACAATTTTTTTGTCAGGGTGTCAAAATGAAGGTTTTCCATTCCATGAGCACCACCAAAGAAAGGCAAAATCTATTAACTTCTTTCCTATGTAACAAAAATATTCTTTGTAAGAATTTTCACCTGACTTACTGACACGTGCTGACTCTTCTTTTGCAAAAAGATTGTTTTATACCCTTGCAACCATTCACCATTTTCGTTTATCACATCATGAAGAGTTTTCAAGTTATTAAGTTATGAGGGCTGGGGGAGGGTCTTCTCACATTCAGAGCACTCAGTCTCTCTCCAGGATGGAGCCAAAGATGTTGAGAATGTTCTCTGACTGGAGGTTTTCAGTAATAATTGCACTCATCAGGTTTCTCTTGAGAATGGAGTTGATAATGTTGAGTGAGGTATGACGGTCGGCTGAAACACTTCCCGCACAGCTGACACTGGTAAGGCCTCTCTTGAGCATGAATTCGATAGTGTTGAATGAGATGTGAACTCCGACTGAAGGCTTTGCCACAGTCACAACACTGATAGGCTCTCTCTCCAACATAGTCATGTTTCCGCTGATAGCGAATTAAATGCGTCTTAACGCGGGGCAACCCAGGTGGGAGGGGTTTTGCTGCCTCATGGGCTTTGAGATGTTGAAAAAGATGCACATCCTGGATAAAGGCTCTGCCACACTGGAAACATTCATAGTAGTCTTCCTGACTATGAATTCTTACACGGCCACAGATATTTGCATGCTGAATCAAAGACTTTCCACCTTCATTGCATCCAAAGGACTTCTCACTGGAATGAGTCCTCTGGTGTCTGGTGAGGTGTGGCATGAGGTAGAAGGCTTCTCCACATCGTTTACATTCAAAGGGTTTCTTCCCGGTATGGATCTGCTCATGTCTCTCACGAGCTGTCTGGGTAATAAAAGTTCTTTCGCAAAATCCACATCTGTTCTCTTGGAGGAAAGGCTCATCACCCACCGGCTGGGGACTGGTGCAAATTCCAGGAATAGCACATTCCCGGGAATCCTTTCCCGGAGACCCTTCTGATTGTTTAGTAAGATCTGACCTTCTCTCAAAATCATCACTGTCTTGGCTTCTTTCTTGAGCGCGGGTCTTGGGCTCACTCATTGTTACGGAACTCGAAGGTTTCTGCTGGTTGACCTGGTACAAATCTGATGGATCATCGGGAGAAGACTCTCTTACACAGACACTGCAGAAGTTACCTACCATCCGATCCTCCATTCCTGCCCCCAAGGGTGACTCTTCCATAGGCAGGCTTTGCTCTGGAGTCAGATCTTTGGTTTTAGGTCTTTTCTCCCCATCTAAAAGAAATGTAAAAGTTCCTCTATTCTTTCCTCAGAGACACATCATTATAGTAGAAACATAAGAAAGGGACCAAAAATAACAGAACAGATCTTATGCAGATTGGGAGGGATTTAAACGCTTTGCTAAAAGTTTGGATTTTCTTTTGAGAGTAGTACTGGTCAAAAGTTTGTGCTTTACAAAGACAACTCTCTGTGTGGGAAAGAAACTGACAAGAGACAAGGATGAACACAATAGTCTCGTCCTGGCAGATAGCAGGTTGGGTGAGCAAAGTACGGATGAAAACAGTAGAGCCAGAATGCAGATTAGGAAATCATCAGGAAAGGGATAACTGGACCCACCACAATGGATTAGATCTTTTAGGAAATGGTCTTTGAAGAGAAGACTCAAGCATGGAAGACTAAGAGACAGCTGTTCTGCCCGTTATCCTCACAGAGAACACCTCAAACCTGTACTCTACAATCACAGCACCATCTTCCATCAGCTTTAGCCTACAATAGCAGGCTCCCAACTGGTTTCTCTGCTGGTCTTCCTAAAGCCCACTTTCCATAGAACAGCCAGAGGGATCCTTCTAGAACAGTGCTGCCCAGTGGAATGCCCTGTAATGCAGTAAATGAGGTCTGTTTTTGCTGTCTGATATAGAGCACTAGCCACATGTAGGTAATGAACACTTGAAATGTCACTGGTGTGACTGAGTTTAAATTTATGCAATTTTAATTAATGTAAATTCAACTATGTGTGTCTAGTGGCTGCCACATCAGACAGTACAGTTCTAAGGAGTCAATAATACTACCTCATTCCCTGGTGCAGACCCTCTAATACCTTTTTCACCTCTCACTAGAAATGAAATCCACATTCTTTAACATATTCCTATGTGAGCTGGCCTATGTCTATCTTCTCAACGTTATCTCCTACCCCCCTCCACTTTACTCAGACCGTATTGCTTTTCTTCCTTTTTCTGGAACACCTAAGCTCGTTCCAAACTTGAGGACTCTGTATTTACTATTCCCCTTGCCTGCAACACTCTTCCTCAAGAGTTCTATGTGGCTACTCCTCCATCTGACTACCTGTCTTAAGTAGCCTCCCATTTGTCACTGTCTGCTTTACACTCAGACTGCATCATTTGTCTGTGTATCAACTATCATCCCCATTAAAATGCAAGGACTATAAAGAAAGGGACTTTGTCTGACTTGTTCATTACTGTAGCCACAGAACCTAAAACAGGGCTGGCCCACCACAAAGGCTCAATAAATATCTGTGGAATGACTGAATGAGTCAAAGAGTGAATGTAAAGAAGATGTTGAAGGCAACACAGAGGCAGATAGAGGAGTCCCCTTGGCAGGGCCTTGAACTTTGTTTGGACATCTACTTCTCTGCCTACACAGGAAAAGGCAGGGAAAGCTGTATTGATTAGCACTAGACTGGGCACAGCTACTGGTTCAGGAATGGGATATGACCCAAATGGAACACTGAAAACTGAGGAGAGGCATGGCAAGAGCTTCTAATGAAGAAGCATCCTCGCTCTTGAGAATGCTTCTTGGACACACCTGCTCGCTTGCGCTCACGAGCACTGTCTCTTTCCAGCCCCCACCCCCAGACTAGAACAAGAAAGCACACCTAGGATTTGTTGGCAGAGTGAAAAAAAAATGAAAGTAGGCCCTTGATAACATCACTGAGCCCCTAAATCCAGCCATCCCTGAAGCCCAGGTGAGCAGTATTGTAAGCTAATACAATCCCCTTATGGCTTATACCAGTTTGGGTGTGGTTTTCTGTTAACAGGAGCTGAAGGGCAGCCATGATCCTGGCTGATACACATAGTGACCCAATTCAGAGGAGAGGATTTCATGAAGATGGCAAATGTTATCATTTTGTAGCCATAGAGTTTAGAGAAGGTTAAATCTAGAAGGTTCTTGTCTTTAAGCCATAAGGATGTTGTTAGGGACCTTTTGGGGGCTGTAGAACACAGTGTGAGAGAGGGAGAGGAAAAGATGGACAGAGATACAGTGAGAGAGAGAGAGAGAGAGAGAGAGTGTGTGTGTGTGTGTGTGTGTGTGTGTGTTGGCAGAGGTAGGGGGATGGAAACCAGATTGTGGTGGTTAAAGAGGGAAGGGAAAGAGAGCCTTTGGGTGTCAACAAGTCTGAAGAGCTGCCATGAGGGAAAATGCAAGTCAAGTGGAAAGAAGAGTGTTATCACGCCAAGGTTTTTTCTTGTCTCAGTTAAAGAGGAAAGACCTAGGCTTTCTAGCTGCAAGGGGAAAGTCACGAATAAGTACAGGGGTTGAAACACTAGAGAAAAGGGAAACGGGCCTCCCTAGCACTAGGTAAGAGTGTCACTCGACTGCAGGACGAGCAGATGAAAGAACTAAGTGCACACTAAGTGGTGAAGCCCTGAGATGAGAGCACCTACAAGCACCTACCACCTCTCTCTCCCTGGCCTGAGAGGACTTTGAGGGATGGTCCCTGACCAACAGCTCCCAGCCCCCATCTGACTGATGGGGGGGTTGTCTTCCCATAATTCCAGTCTCCATGGGCTTCCCCCTCACTACTCACCTTGACATATCTCTGCATTACTGTCTTCCTCCATCACACGTGACTCTTCCTCTTCCAGCTGTGAGATAATGTCAGGTTTAGAGAACTGGTACCCTGTTGAAGAAGGAGACTCATAACTTGGGGGTTCTACCGTGCACCCACAGCGACTCCCAGCCTAGGCTCTAAAGACTCAGAGATAATAAGGAAGATGCAAATTCACACAAAAGAAAAGTGAAGACTGTTTCTAATGAATTTGGCCCAAATGGAGACATTTTTGGTTGTCACAAGTTCAGGGAGAGGAAGGAAAGCTACTGATATCTGGTACACAGAGGCCAGGTCGCTAAACATCCTGCAATGCCCAGGACATTCCTCCACAGCAAGGCATGATCTGGCCCAAATGTCAACTGTGCCAAGGTTGAAAAACCCTGCTCTGGAGTAAAAACTGAAAGGCGGCTTAAGGACAGTGAGCTGGGCTCTCTACGTCAGCTTGCGGGATCTGATGTCATTGCTGCTCAAAAAGTTCTTTTCCTCCTGATACCTTCATTCCCGTTGTCTTAAAATGCTCCTTTCCCTCTTCCCCAGTTCTTTGTTTCCCAAACTTCAGTCATTTGCAGGCCACCTGCCATGGTCTGAATGTTTGTATACCCCCCCAAATTCATATGTTGAAATCCTAATGCCCACGCTGGTGTTATTAGAAGGTGGGGCCTTTGAGAGGTAGGCTTAGGTCATGAGGGTGGAGCCCTCATGAATGGGATTAGTGCCCTTATAAAAAAAAAAAAGGCTTAAGAGAGATTCCCTAGCCCTTTCCACCCAGTGAGGAGACAACAGGAAGCCTATGACCTAGAAGAGAGCCCTCACCTGACTATGCTGGCACCCTGAGCTTGGACTTCCAGACTCCAGAACTATGAGAAATAAATGTCTATTGTTTAAAGTCACCCATTCTGTGATATTATTATAACAGACCAAACGAACTAAGACTCTACCTCATTATTTCCTTATTTATTGTCTGTCTCACCCACTAGACTTAGTAACATCCACAAACACAGGAATCCTCATCAATTTTGTAACACCAATGCCTATTCCAGAACCTGCCATACTGACAATTTCACTGACAAACTTATTAACGACCTTCACATTCTGGCCCTATCTATGTGCCACTTATAGTAATATTTAGCATTTAATACTCTTCTTTGGATCATCTCTCTTTTTAACTTAAAAGCACTTATTAAAATGGAAGCTTTATATCAACCTTAGAAATAGAAACCACAGTCATTTGCAAAAAAGGAAAAGAGCCCTGAATATAATACAGCAATAGACCCAACCGAAATTAATGTTATGGAGTGCTACCTAGTTCTGGTCGCCTAAGGCTCAGGGCCTGAGGTCTGCTCTCTCTTCACTAAAATGGGAGGCCAACAAGAGGTACTACCTAAAATAACCTTCTCTGTAATCCACTGTACTCATTCCACGTTTGGGAAGACAATGTCCTGGGTGATATGTAAGATCTCTATTAACCCAAAACCTTCAATGATACAAGAAGCCAAGGCCTCACAAGACTACAGAAATGCCTCCAGGTTACTGCACAAGGGCTAAAAAGGTAAAACTGACTTATTCCCTCTATTTTAAGTCATAAATGTGGTAACTGAGAGAAGAGTTATACAGGAAAAGGCACTCTTTTTTGCCTTCCTTGTGACCAACAGAAGTCTCAGTTCAAATTACACACTCTTCTTTTTAATACTTATTTATTTGAGAGAGAGCAAGAGAGTGCACACGCATGAGCGGGAGAGGCAGAGGGAGAAGGACAGAGAATCTCAAGCGGACTCCGTGCTGAGCACAGAGCCCGATGTGGGACTTGATCCCAGGACCCTGAGATCATGACCTGAGCCAAAACCAAGAGTCGGACCCTTAACCGACTGTACCACCCAAGTTCCCCTCACATTATACACTCTTGTGCCTGGTTTGAGGTAAGGCACTCCAATCTCCTCACACAGGTCTCTGACTTCACAAGGACAAGAGCACCAGCTTACTGACACTGGAATGGTGTTTGGTTTGATGGTATGTTTCAGGAGACCTCAGGCCCCCCAAAAAGCCACTGAAATGAAGATCCTAGGGAGGGAGTTAAGATGGTGGAGGAGTAGGGGAACCCTTTTTCAGCCAGTCCCCTGAGTCGAGTTGGATAGGTACCAGACCAGCCTGAACATCCATGGAATCAGCCTGAGATGCAGGAAGATACATCTGGATCTCTACAAATGAACATCTCCAGCGCTGAGTATTGAGGTACAAAGCGGGGTGCCATGAAACCGAGCACAGATACTGGAAGATAAACGGAAGGGGGAGGGAGCCACCGCATTCAGGCGGCCACCTACACGGGGGAGCAGGCGGACTTGCGGACCAGCACCCGCGAGAGAACAGACTGAGACCGTGAGCCGGGGAACGCGCGCCACCAGACTGAAACGGAGCTCCGGTGTGCTCACTGGAACCAGAATGAGACCAGGAGCTCCAGGAGCGCACGGGGTGGCTGGCGGCTGGCGGTGTTAGAAATACAAAGGACAGAGACGCGCCGGCCCTGGAAGTGAGGGCTGGGAGGCCGGGTATGGGGCGCACATCCCGGGACGCTGCAGGGTTGAGCAGCACCAACAGAAACAGAGTTAAAGTGGCCAGAACATCACTGGAGAACCGTCTGCGATCCCTCTGTTCTGAGACAGAGGCTGAGATTCAGCCACTGCTGCTCTGACTCTCAGAAGAGGCACAGCAAACCACCAGGGAAAGCCGCCAGAGAACAAAAGCCTGGAAACACCGGCTCACAGTGTGCCCATCCCCATCCCCCCTCGCAGGGGACACGGAGACTCTACCCAAACAGGGTTGCCTGAGTATCAGTGCGGCAGGCCCCTCCCCCAGAAGGCAGGCTGAAAAATCAAGAAGCCCACATCCCTAAGATCCCTATAAAACAAGGGCACATGGCCTGGGTCCCGGTCAATAATTTGGGCTCTGGACAACCCCGCAACCTCTCCACATCAGAATGACGAGAAGGAGAAATCCCCCCCCCCAGCAAAGAAAGGACAATGAGTCTGTGGTCTCTGCCACAGAACTGATGGATATGGATATAACCAAATTATCAGAAATGGAATTCAGAGTAACAATGGTCAAGATGATGTGTAGACTTGAAAAAAGTATTAACGAAAATGTTAATGAGAATATAGAATCTCTAAGGGCGGAAATGAGAGCGAATCTGGCAGAAATTAAAAATTCTAAGAGTCAAATGCAGTCAAAACTAGAGGCTCTGACGGCCAGAGTAAATGAGGCAGAAGAACGTATCAGCATTCTTATCAATTCGTATCAGCAAATTGGAGGATGGGTTAGTAGAAGAAAAAGGTAAAATAGAATCTGGACTCATAAAAATCCATGCTCAGGAATGTAGGTTACGGGAGATTACTGACTCAATGAAACGTTCCAATGTCAGAATCATCGGCATCCCCGAGGGAGTGGAGAAAAACAGAGGTCTAGAAGAGATAGTTGAACAAATTGTACCTGAAAACTTCCCTAATCTAGCAAGGGAAACAAACATTCGTGTCCCAGAGGCAGAGAGGACCCCTCCCAAGCTCAACCACAACAAACCTGTGCCACGTCACGTCATAGTGCATTTCACAAATATTAGATCCAAGGATACAGTATTGAAAGCGGCCAGGGCAACGAAATTTCTCACGCACCAAGGCAAAGGTATCAGAATTATGTCAGACCTGTATACGCAGACCTGGAATGAGAGAAAGGGTTGGGGGCATTTTTAAAGCTCTTTCAGAGAAAAACATGCAGCCAAGGATCCTTTATCCAGCAAGGTTGTCATTCAGAATTGATGGAGAAATAAAGACCTTCCAGAATCGCCAGTCATTGACCAATTTCATAACCACGAAACCAGCCCTACAGGAGATATTAAGGGGGGTTCTATAAAAGTAAAAAGGCCCCAAGAGTGATACAGAACAGAAAGTCACAATCTATAGAAACAAAGACTTTACTGGCAACATGGCATCATTAAAATTATATCTCTCAATATTCAGTCTCAATGTAAATGGCCTAAATGCTCCCATAAACGCCACAGGGTTGCAGAGTGGATAAAAAGACATGACCCATCCATTTGCTGTCTACAAGAGACTCATTTTGAACCTAAAGATACATCCAGACTGAAAGTAAAGGGATGGAATACCATCTTTCACGCCAATGGACCTCAAAAGAAAGCTGGGGTAGCAATTCTCATATCAGACAGATTGGATTTTAAACTAAAGACTATAGTTAGAGACACAGAAGGGCACTATATTATTCTTAAAGGATGTATCCAACAAGTGGATATTACAATTATAAATATATATGCCCCCAAAAGGGGAGCAGCAATATACACAAGCCAACTCTTAACCAGAATAAAGAGACATATAGATAAAAATACGTTAGTAGTAGGGGACCTCAACACTCCACTATCAGCAATAGACAGAGCACCGGAGCAGAAAACCAACAAAGAAACAAGAGCTTTGAATGCCATACTAGACCAGATGGACCTCATAGATATATATAGAACACTACACCACAGAACCAAAGAATACTCATTCTCTTCTAATGCCCATGGAACATTCTCAAGAATAGACCATGTTCCGGGACACAAAACAGGTCTCAACCGATACCAAAAGACTGAAATTATTCCCTGCATATTCTCAGACCACAATGCTTTGAAAGTGGAACTCACCCACAAGGAAAAACTTGGAAGAAACTCAAACACTTGAAGACTAAGAACCATCCTGCTCAGGAATGATTCGATAAACCAGGAAATAAAAAATCAATTTAAACAATTTATGGAGACCAATGAGAATGAAAACACAATGGTCCAAAACCTATGGGATACTGCAAAGGCAGTCCTAAGGGGGAAATACATAGCCATCCAAGCCTCACTCAAAAGAATAGAAAAATCTAAAATGCAGTTTTTATATTCTCACCTCAAGAAGCTGGAACAGCAACAGAGGGACAGGCCTAATCCACACACGAGGAAGCAGCTGACCAAGATTAGAGCAGAAATCAATGAATTAGAAACCAGGAGTACAGTAGAGCAGATCAACAGAACTAGAAGCTTGTTCTTTGAGAGAATTAATAAAATTGACAGACCACTGGCAAGACTTATCCAAAAGAATAGAGAAAGGACCCAAATTAATAAAATTATGAATGAAAAAGGAGAGGTCACAACCAACACCGATGAAATTGGAAGGATTATTAGAAACTTTTATCAACAGCTTCAGGCCAATACGTTAAGCAATCTGGAAGAGATGGAGGCCTTCCTGGAAACCTATAAACTACCAAGAGTGAAACAGGAAGAAATTGATTTTTTAAACAGGCCAATTACTTATGAAGAGATTGAGTCAGTGATAAACAACCCTCCAAAAAACAAAACTCCAGGCCCAGATGGTTTTCCTGGGGAATTCTACCAAACATTCAAAGAAGAAATAATACCTACTCTCCTAAAGCTATTTCAAAAAATAGAAACAGAAGGAAAGCTACCAAACTCATTCTATGAGGCCAATATTACCTTGACCCCAAACCAGGCAAAGACCCCATCAAAAAGGAGAATTACAGACCGATTTCCCTAATGAATATGGATGCCAAAATCCTCAACAAGATCCTGGCTAATAGAATCCAACAGTACATTAAAAGGATTATCCATCATGACCAAGTGGGATTCATCCCTGGGATGCAAGGGTGGTTCAACATTCGCAAATCTATCAGTATCTTAGATTTTATCCAGAAGGAAAAAGCCAAAAATCATATGATTCTCTCAATAGATGCAGAAAAAGCATTTGACAAAATACAGCATCCTTTCCTGATTAAAACCTTTCAGAGTGTAGGGATAGAGGGTACATTCCTCAATCTCATAAAAACCATCTATGAAAAGCCTACGGCAAATATCATTCTCAATGGGGAAAAGCTGGAAGCCTTTCCGTTAAGGTCAGGAACACGACAAGGATGCCCACTCTCGCCACTATTATTCAACATAGTACTAGAAGTCCTTGCAACAGCAATCAGACAACAAAAAGGGATAAAAGGTATCCAAATCAGCAAAGAAGAAGTCAAAATGTCTTTCTTTGAAGATGACATGATACTCTATATGGAAAACCCAAAAGAATCCACTCCCAAACTATAAGAAGTTATAGAGCAATTCAGTAATGTGGCGGGATACAAAATCAATGCCCAGAAATCAGTTGCATTTCTATACACGAATAATGAGACTGAAGAAAGAGAAATTAGGGAATCCATCCCATTTACAATAGCACCAAAAACCATACGTTACCTTGGAATTAACTTAACCAGAGACGTAAAGGACCTATATTCTAGAAACTATAAATCACTCTTGAAAGACATTGTGGAAGACACAAAAAGATGGAAAAATATTCCATGCTCATGGATCAGAAGAATTAACATAGTTAAAATGTCCATGCTACCCAGAGCAATCTACACTTTCAATGCTCTCCCGACCAAAATACTGATGACATTTTTCAAAGAATTGGAACAAATAGTCCCTAAATTTGTATGGAACCAGAAAAGGCCCCGAATCGCCAAGGAACTGTTGAAAAGGAAAAACAAAGCGGGGGGCATCACAATGCGGATTTCGAGCTGTACTACAAAGCTGTGATCACAAAGACAGCATGGTACTGGCACAAAAACAGACACATAGACCAATGGTACAGAAAGAGAACCCAGAAATGGACCCTCGGCTCTTTGGGCAACTAATCTTTGATAAAGCAGGAAAAAACATCCAGTGGAAAAAAGACAGTCTCTTCAATAAGTGGTGCTGGGAAAATTGGACAGCTCCATGCAAAAGAATGAAACTTGACCACTCTCTCACACCATACACAAAGATAAACTCCAAATGGATGAAAGACCTCGATGTGAGACAGGAATCCATCAAAATCCTAGAGGAGAACATAGGCAGCAACCCCTACGACATTGGCCAAAGCAACCTTTTTCATGACACATCTCCAAAGGCAAGAGAAACAAAAGATAAATGAACTTGTGGGACTTCATCAAGATAAAAAGCTTCTGCACAGCCAAGGAAACAGTCAAAAAAACTAAGAGGCAGCCCACGGAATGGGAGAATATATTTGCAAATGACACTACAGATAAAAGACTGGTATCCAAGATCTACAAAGAACTTCTCAAACTCAATATGCAAGAAACAAATAAACAAATCATAAAATGGGCAGAAGATATGAACAGACACTTTTCCAATGATGACATACAAATGGCTAACAGACACATGAAAAAATGATCAAATATATTAGCCATCAGGGAAATTCAAATCAAAACCACACTAAGATACCACCTTACGCCAGTTAGAACGGCAAAAATTGACAAGGCAAGAAACAACAATTGCTAGAGAGGATGTGGAGAAAGGGGATCCCTCCTACATTGTTGGTGGGAATGCAAGTTGGTACAGCCACTCTGGAAAACAGTGTGGAGGTCCCTTCAAAAGTTAAAAATTGAGCTACCCTATGACCCAGCCATTGCACTACTGGGTATTTACCCCAAAGATACAGACGTAGTGAATAGAAGGGCCATATGTACCCCAATGTTCATAGCAGCATTGTCCACAATAGCTAAATCGTGGAAGGAGCCGAGATGCCCTTCAACAGATGACTGGATTAAGAAGTTGTGGTCCATATATACAATGGAATATTACTCAGCTATCAGAAAGAACGAGTTCTCAACATTTGCTGCAACATGGATGGCACTGGAGGAGATAATGCTAAGTGAAATAAGTCAAGCAGAGAAAGACAATTATCATATGATTTCTCTCATCTATGGAACATAAGAACTAGGAAGATCAGTAGGGGAGGAAAGGGATAAAGAAAGGGGGGATAATTAGAAGGGGGAATGAAGCATGAGAGACTATGGACTCTGAGAAACCTACTGAGGGCTTCAGAGGGGAGGGGGTGGGGGAATGGGGTAGACTGGTGATGGGTAGTAAGGAGGGCACGTACTGCATGGTGCACTGGGTGTTATACACAACTAATGAATCATCGAACTTTACATCAGAAACCAGGGATGTACTGTATGGTGACTAACATAATAGAATAGAAAAAATAAAAAAATAACTTAACCTGAAATGAAGATCCTAGCACTAGTACTAAAAACGTTTAGCTTGTGGGGAGAGGTAAACAACCTTGCCTCTGAATATGAAGAGAGACTGGCAATCTCTGCCTCTTAAACTTTAAGTCTAGTAGAAGCCTTTGGAGCTCCTGAAATTTTCATCAATTTCTTCACACATTCAAAAAACATCACTTCTACTGTGCCAAGACCTGCTGAAGCCCACCCCCATCCGGCAGTACAGCCATTTAATTTAAGGGAGTAGATTCTGGAGCTGAACGGCTTAGGGTCAAATCCCAACCTGCCACTTCGTAGCCGTGTGGTTTTAGATAATTAAACTTTCCCATGACTCTGTTTCCTCATCTGTGAAATGGCAATAATAATAAAAATAACGAGAAATATACCTCCCCCTCACAGGACTAGTGTAGGGATTAAAGGAATTAAGACATGTACAACGCTTAGACTACTGCCTGACGCATTTTAAGTACTCAATGTTAGCTCTATTATGAGTAACAGTGAATTTGATATTAAAATATTGTCTTTGGGGCGCCTGGGTAGCGCAGTCTTTGGGGCGTCTGCCTTCGGCTCAGGGCGTGATCCCGGCGTTCCGGGATCGAGTCCCGCGTCGGGCTCCTCTGCTGGGAGCCTGCTTCTTCCTCTCCCACTCCCCCTGCTTGTGTTCCCTCTCTCGCTGGCTGTCTCTGTCAAATAAATAAATAAAATCTTAAAAAAAAAAAATTGTCTTTGATCTGAGTTGAGATTCACTGACATGGCTAACCGCTATTACTGATCTTCCTGATATGAGGACAGAAAAGAGTTGAGAACCACTGCCCTAGCGGGCAGAAACCAAGTTCCATGGAGAAGGCAGCCTTACCTAAGGAGACCAGGTTCCTGTAATTCTCCAGCATCACCTCCCGGTAGAGGTTCCTCTGAGCAGCACTAAGGTAGGTTAATTCCTCTGGACTGAAGTCTACAACCACATCCTTGAAAGTCACCAACTCCTAAATACCAAAAACACTTCAAATGATCAAAAGCCAGAAATTATTCCAAGGAGGGGGAAGGAGCCTGATGAGAGAGGACTGAACATAAAGCATTGAGACTGGCAGAAAACTCCTTTTTTTTTTTAAGATTTTATTTATTTATTTGAGAGAGAGAGGATGAGAGAGCACAAGCAGGGGAGAGGGAGAAGCAGGCTCCTCGCCGAGCAGGGAGCCCGACTGGGGCTTGATCCTAGGACCCTGGGATCATGACCTGAGCCTAAGGCAGACTCCTGATGGACTGAGCCACCCAGGTGCCCCTGGCAGAAAGCTTCTAATCCAAGTGTTCTAATCCAGAGGGTACAGGGACCTAGTCATATACCTTTCTTTGTCTTGTTGTATGAAAGAAGGGAGAGTATTTCTGATACAGTTCCCACTGCTAATTACTCCAAATCTGGGTTAGAGGCAAAAGATCATTTTAAGGGATCCCTGGGTTGCTCAGTCAGTTAAGCGTCTGCCTTCGGCTCAGGTTGTGATCCTAGGGTCCTGGGATCGAGTCCCACATTGAGCTCCTTGCTCAGTGGGGAGCCTGCTTCTCCCTCTGCCTGCTGCTCCCCCTACTTGTGCTCTCTCTCCCTCTCTTTCTAATAAATAAATAAATAAAATATTTTTTAAAAAGATCCTTTTAAGCCACTTTATAAAGAAATAATGAATGTGCATAATTAAAAGCTGAGTAGTATAGCTCAGCCTCAGGAATCAGAGAGAGTTAGGTTTAAGTCCTGGCTCTGGTTCTTACAATCTTTGTGAATGTGAATAGGTTAAGCCTCAGTGACTCATCCGTAAAATCCAAAGAGCTTATAAAGAGATATTCAATCTTATTAATAAACAGAGAAATGCAAATCAAAATGACAAAGTATCATTTATACTCATTCGACTGACAAAAATTAGTAAGTCTGACAATACCAAATGTTGTCTAGAATGTGGACCCGTGAGACCTCTTATTAGATGCTAGGGAAAATGTAAACTGGTAAACCACTTTGGACCCAGAAATTATATTCCTAGGTATATTTGCTCATGTGTACTTGGAGACACTTACATTCTATTTTTTTTTTAGCCAGTGAGAGAAAGAGAGAGAGAGAGAAAGAATACATGCACAAATGCATGAAGCAGGGGGAGGGGCAGAGGGAGAGGGTGAGAGAGAGAATCTTAAGCAGGCTCCACATCCAGCGTGGAGGCTGACGTGGGGCTTGATCTCAAGACCCAAAGATCATGACCTGAGCTGAAATCAAGAGCCAGACGCTTAACCGACTATGCTACTCAGGGGCCCCCTGACACTTATATTCTTAACACTGCTGTTTATAACACCCAAAACCTGGAAACAATCCAAATGTCTGTTTAGAGTAGAAGAGATAAATATATTACAGTATAGTCATACCATGGAATAATATTCCAGCAATGCAAACCAATTAACTACAGTTATAACAATCTTGATAACCGAAGGTTGAATCAATCAATTAATTAATTACAGATTTATTTATTTATTTATTTGACAGACAGAGAGAGCGTGCACATGCATGTGCGTGCACATGTGCCTGGTGGGGGAGGGGCAGAGAGAAACCTAAGCAGAATCCACACCGAGCATAGAGCCCAACACAGGACTCAGCCCCACAACCCCCAGATCACGACCCAAGCAGAAACCAAGAGTCAGACACTCAACCAACTGTGCCACCCAGGTACCCCTAAGGTTGAATTTAAACTAGGTATTAGAAGACTACATAAGAATATGATACACATTTTATTAATATACAATATCATATATTGTGTTTTCAGGAAAACATTATGCAGATCTATGGACAATTGATTTAAACTAGAAGTCATATACTGGCTACCCAGCTCCTACAGAGGGGTTTATTTGGCTTTTCTTATGGATTTTTAAAATTATTTTATTTAAAATTCATATTAACTGCCAACACCAAAAAATTTAGATTTAATATTATTAACTGGAGTTTTAAAATCAGAAATCAGGCTCCATGCTCAGCACGGAGTCAGTTCAGGATTTTCTCTCCCTCTGTCTCTGCCCTTCCCCCCCTTCTAAAGTAAATAAATAAATCTTTAAAGAAATTATTTAACAAGAACATTAAGGAGAACATTTCTGAAAAAAAAAAGTAAAACCTCACAACAGTATCGTGTCCCTATAATAGCTGCCATTTATTTCACATATAAAAAGGACCATAACAGTGCAAACGACATAAGAGTTGTTTTGAAGGAGCCAACACTAGGCATAAAATGGAATACTAAAATACAGACACAACAATTATTTCAAGAGATAGAAAAAGCAGAAAAATGTTAAACAGGTAGTATGTGGGATGGTGATAAGTCCAACAGAGAAAAATAAAGCAGGGAAAGGGGATATAAAGAGTCAGAAAAAAAATTTTTTAAGATTGTATTTGAGAGAGAGACAGAAAGAGCACACATAAGCAGGGGAGGAGCAGAGGGAGAGGGACAAGCAGACTCTGCACTGAGCGCGGAGCCTGAGGGGGGGGCTCAATCCCATGACCCTGAGATCATGACCTGAGCCAAAACTAAGAGGCAGTAGCTCAACAGACTGAGCCACCCAGGTACCCCGAGTCAGAAAAAAAATTTAAATAGGATAGCCAGGGAAAGGCTCAGTTAGGTGATATTTATGTAAAGACTTAAAGGAAATGAGAATGTGATTTAATTCGATAGGGAAGGGGCGCCTGGGTGGCTCAGTCGTTAAGCGTCTGCCTTCGGCTCAGGGCGTGATCCTAGTGTTCTGGGATCGAGCCCCGCATCGGGCTCCTCTGCTGGGAGCCTGCTTCTTCCTCTCCCACTCCCCCTGCCTGTGTTCCCTCTCTCGCTGGCTGTCTCTCTGTCAAATAAATAAATAAAATCTTTAAATAATAATAATAATAATAATAATAATAATAATAATAATTCGATAGGGAAGGTCTAGAAATCAGGAAGGTGAGATCCCCATATTGGAGAACCAAATCAGAAGAAAGCTTCACTCACCTGGGATCCAGCAGATGAGGGATTATCAGACATCTCTGTGTCTTTTTGGTGTTCTTTGGTGTTCCTCTCTTCTTCAAGAACAAAGTCCTGAGGAGGGAAACCTAGAAGAGAGAAGGAATGACCATGGAACTGAGTCCAGTCTGGCAGTACCCACAGACAGAGAGTGGCTTGCCGCCCCATACCACCCTTCCTGCCATAGAAGACAGCAGCAGTCCTGGACTTCCTATAAGAGAAAAACCATGGGCATCTTTTCTCCTCTCAGTATAGCAAGTTCCAAAAAAGAGCTCTGGGCATTTCCCAGCTTTAAACCCTTCAATGACTCCCCACTGCCTTCCAAATAAAGTGGAAATTCCTTCTTTATCAGTGGTTCCCAGCCTCACCGTCCACTCACAATCACCAGGGAACCTCAGTTTCTCAACTGTAAAATGGGAATAATACTTATACTTCTAAGGGATCTTATGAAGCACACAAGCATTTTAAAATGTGGCCCCTCTTAAAGCTTTTCCTACATCTTTTTCATTCACTGATTTAGAAGATGGCCACCATGTTCCCTACAGAAACCCGAACCTTGAAGGCCTTCCCTGCCTGTAGTCTCTTCCCAAGTGCACCCTTTATTCATCTATTGTTTCTTTCTCATAACGCAGGGAGTTCTCTTTCCCCTGAATTCCAGCTCCATCAATAGCTCTGGCCTTTGGCCAAGTTTTTAACCTCTGGGACAATACCCTGTATGTCCACCTGAGGCAGTATAACACCACGATTAGAGTACAGATGCTGGAGCCAACTGCTCCAGCCTGAATCCTGATGAATTGCCGGGTCATGGGCAAGTTACTCAACCTCTATGTGCCTCCGTCTCTTCATCTATAGATTAAGGGTAACACCTATTTCAAGAGCTATTAAGAGGACTAAATAAATTAGTATATATAAAACACCTAGAATATAGTACATTGAAAGTATTCAATATGGGGTGCTTGGGTGGCTCAGTCAGTTAAGCTTCTGCCTTTGGCTCAGGTCACAATCCCAGCGTCCTGGGATCAAGTTCTGCATCAGGCTCCTTGCTCAGTGGAGAGCCTGCTTCTCCCTCTCCCTCTGCCTGCTGCTCCCCCTGCTTGTACTATCAAATAAATTTAAAAAATATATTTTTTAAAAAAAGTATTCAACATGTTCACTATTATCTTCAAAATCCTTTTAAGAAATGCAGGTGCACATAATTGGACTAATCATACTCCTTAATTCATATCAGTATTAAGCCATGCATGGCCCTGTTTACTTTAAATTTATTCATTTACATGTTTAATTAATGCCTGTGAATTCACTACCCAACCCCCAATCTAGAACATTCCCAATAACTTATATCTACCCATCTGCTTTTTCCTGTCCACCCCCAGCCCTCTCTTCAGAGGTAACTGTGGTCTTATATTCATATTTTTTGTTCCCTTGCCTGCCTCTCTCTACCCCTCTCTCTCTCTCCCTCTCTATATAAAATACCCCTAAACAATACTTTGTTTAGTATCACTTTTATTCAAAGGACTATGAGAAATAAATGGCTTTCTTCTTTCATTATTAAAATACCCTTAGCTCCAATCTAGTAACTTGAGTTTCCAAGAGACCAAATTCTGGTCAAGATTAAACCTCCAGGCCTTGCATCTCCCACACTTTACATCCTCCTTTTTTTGGCTGTGTGTGTTATTTTGTTTTGTGTTGATACTAAAGTTTAGGCGAGATAAGAAATGGAGCGGTGAGGAACAAAGCTGGGGAAAAGGGGTACTCTCAGAGAAATAGTAAATATTAGAAGCAAAAGCCAAACCCAAAATTTCTTCCATCTCAAATGAGGTAGATTAGACTGGATTATAAAATTCATTCTTTCATTTATTCATTTGACAAATTTTTATTCATCTCCTGTTGCATGCCAGGCATACAGAGGATGTTCAATAAATGGAAATGGCTAGTTGCTTCCTTTCTCTCTCACCTTTCTCCCCACATGCTTGGATCAAACTGGCCACCAGGGTTCCTGCCTCCTTGCTGTTTTTAGGCTTTTTTGACCTCACCCAGGTCCGAACCTCCTCTGGTAGGGTGTTCAGAAACTGTGCCAGCACCAGTTGCTCCATCATCTGCTCCTTGGTGTGGGTCTCCGGCTGCAGCCATTGCCGGCAGAGCTCCTGGATTTGGCTCACAACTTGGTGAGGCCCGGTCACTAAAAGATATTGAAAATCCCTAAACTTTTGATGAGAAACTTTCAGAGCCCCTGGATTTCTTATGGGGATGGTTTCTGGATTCTCTTCTTGATCACGTAGACAGAAGAGCTGAGGATTCTTCAAGATATCCAAAACGTCTGTCACGTGCAGCATCTTTACAGCTTGGCCCTTCACAGGATGGAGATACTCTAAAAGGCAGGCTGCTCCAGAACACACTTTGTGGAAGATGGTGGGCAGAGTTGTATCATATGAAAAAAAGATACAGAAACCCAGGACCTGCAGAAGTTACGTAGAGAGGTTTACAAATGGTCTGCACCTTAGCACTGGACAATGGGGTGGAGGTGATTTGAAGCAAAAGGAGTTACTTCACTTCACACAAATGCCTAAATACACATTCCCAGAAATCTGCACATCTCCAGATAAGATGCTACTTCAGCCCTATCCCCAGATCTGGAAAATGCATAGGCACAGGCTTGAGATATTTCAGAAACAGCACTGAAAGGAAAAGAGACTTGAACCTCAAACACAACGAACTGAATTAATTTGATGAACGACAGAAGAATTTCACTTCAAAAAATAAATGAGTTAAAAATGACTTTATATTATACAGAATAAGTAAAGAGCCTAATAACATATACATCCTACAAAGGACTGGATTCATATGCAAAATATTTAAAGAATGCCTACAAATCAGTAAGAAAAGGGGAGATAAACAAGAGCAAAAAAGTTAAAAGATCTGAGCAGGTATTGCACAAAACAGAGCGAAATGGCCAAGAGACATGAAATGGGGCTCAACTGCATTAGTTATCAGAGAAGTAGGAATTAAAACCATAATGAGCTATCACTACACACCCTCCAGAACATTCTAATTGAAAAGAATCAGACAACAGTAAGTGTTTGAGAGGAGAAAGAACCATGGTAGAATAGTACATTCATACAAGGCTTCCACTAGTTTCCTTTTCCAATCTCAATATATAAGATTACTAGCCATCTTGCAAGTCAATAGGGCCAGCTTCATGGGCATGCAACAGGTGCAGTCAAACAAGGCTCCATGCTCGGAAGGGCCTCAAGCTTAGTTTAATACTCTGCTGTTGCTATCTTGAGATTTTTCATATTTTAAACAAGGGGACTGATATTTCATTTTGCATTAGGCCATGCAAATTATGTAACTAGTCTGCTCAGCAAGAATATTATCATTCCTCAAAATCTGTTGCCAATTAAACAGATGAAAAATATATCTTAAATTTTGTATTTCCCTAAATTAATAATAAAGCTTACTACATTTTTCAGACTTATTGGCCCTTTATAAATTGCACCTATCCTTCGCCTTCTTTTCAGTAGGTGCTTCTGTTGTTGATTGGTAAAGACTATATATAAATGAAGGATATTACTTGTCCTGCTTGCTTAAAAAAAAATTCTAGCCATGCCACACCTTCTCTTTAGTCTTTGTAGAATTTTAATATTTTAACGTGCAATTTATCACTCTCCATTCAGAAATAAGTTAAATATGCAATTACATTTTATTACTGTTTTATTTAAACATTTCATTTCATCCTGGGTGGACAGAGGTTATGGTGGAAGGAGGAAGCAGGGACTGAAGGGGATAAATGGAAGAGTGGAGCCAAGGCAAGAGAAACGGAGCAGAGCAAGGTAAGGCAAAGAGCCGGGCAGAGCTGAAGGGGGAATGGGGCAAGACAAAGAGGAAGAGCAGACGGCAGGGGCTGGGCTGGGCTGGGCAATAAGGGGCGTGGCCGGGGCAGGGAGGAGAGACTGACATCAAGAGCAGAACTGAGGCAGAGGGGAGGACCGAGAGAGGAGAGGCCGGAGCAGCACGAGGGGCGGGACAGAGGCGGGGCCCTGGGGGGGAGGCAGGGCTTAAGCTCAAGGCGGGACCTGGGATAACGGCCGGTCGGGGTGTGAGGGGCGGGGCCTGGGGCCGACGCTGGAGCAGGTAGGGGTGGGGCTTAGGCTCGAGGTGGGGTCTGGGGGTGTCAGAGAGTCTGGGGCCGGGAGGGGTGGGGCCTGGCATGGGGGCGGGGCCGAGGCCAGCGGCTCAGGGAGGACGTTGGCCAGAGGCCTGGTAAGGACGGCCAAGGGAGGTCGAGAAACTGAGGCGCATCAGGGCGCAGCGAGAGAGGCCACTCCCGCGCACCGGTGTTCCTCAGCTTCTGGGTCTCCGCAGACCCCACGTCCCACCCAGGCCCCTTCCCTACGAGGGCCACTACTTCCCGTGGTCTCCTCATACGGAGGCGCCCCCTGAATCCCCACCCCCGGCACAGCTGCTGGGATGCCAGGCGTCAAAGCCTCGGGCCTGCCATGGCGACGCCCCTCAGGGAGGCCTGCGTCGCCGCCCTGGGCTTCTCGCGCTCTCAGGTGTGCCCGCCCCTCACCCTCACGTCACCTCCGACCACGTTCGCTGGGGATGCCCAGTGCCACTCACATGCTCGCCCCCACGCCCGCCCCCACGCGCGCGCGCTCACCTCGCCCGCCACGCGCCTCGTCTCGCCCGCCCCGCGCCTTGCCTGACAACCGCTCACGCTCGGGCTTCGCACCGAAGAGGCGAAGCCGCAGCGCATGCGCCCTGCCGCGTCTGCGCTTGCTCTCTGCGGGGCTGCCGGAGCCCGCGCATCGGAAATCCGGGGCCGCTCCTCACTGGTTCCCCTGGGGGTGCTCAAGGCAGGGCTGGGGCGGGGGGGAGGAAAGGACTGGTGCCCGGGTGGCCTTTCTCCTGTTTGAATAGTTAATACATGGTTTACATGTTTATAAGTAAATAAATAGGTTGCAGTGAAAAGTCTTCCTTCCACAGTGTGTGCGCCACCCACCAATTTTTTATGCCCGTAACCACAGGGTAACCACTGCAATTAGTTTGTGTCCTTCTACAGTTTCTTCATGCGTGTATACGTGTATATGCATATATAGTATACCTACACCTGTACATAATATACACACGCATATACATACATGTGTGATTTTTATTGATATATATTTTATACATATATGTTCCCATACATGTGTATATATCTCCAATATAAATGAATTTTTTAAAATAAAAAATTGCAATTTTTATAAATATATAAAAATTACATATAATGCAATATTTACATATGCAATATGATATGTAATGGAAATATATAATTGTATATTGTTATAATACATAGGTTCACTATTGTACATAATTATATATTTGTATAAATATAAGACAATTTTAGGTTTGTGTAAATATTCGTATTCTCACGTCCTCCCATTTTTAGACAAAAGGTGGCACACTTTACACACTCTTCCATGCCCTGGTTTCTTTTCACTTTCACTTACCAGTATATCTTGGAGAGATTTCAATATCGTACAAAGAGAGCTTGCTCAGTTTTTGAACAACTGTTTGGATGATCTTCTATGGTTGTGATCTCACTTATTTAACTAGTTTCCTGACTGCAAGACAGTTGAGTTGTTTTCAGTCCTTTTCCACTGCAACCAGTGTTGAGCGCATACCCTTGACCTTCAACAGTTGTGCTGGCGTGTAAATCTACAGGTAAGATAAATCCCCTGACACAGAATTGCTAAAGCAAAACATGTATGTGTCTTTTTTAGTTTTATTTTATTTTATTTTATTTTATTTTATTTTATTTTATTTTATTTTTAAGAGGAGAGAGAGAGAGGAGGGGGAGAGGAAGAGAAAGAATCCCAAGTGGGGTCCATGCCCAGGACGAAGCCCCATGCGGGGTTTGATCTCACAACCCCAAGATCATGACCTGAGCCAAAATCAAGAGTTGGATGCTTAATGGACTGAGCCACCCAGGCGCCCCAAGGTTTGTTTTTAAGTAATCTCTACACCCAACATGGGGCTCAAACTTACAACCGTGAGATCAAGAGTCGCATATTCTACCAACTGAGCCAGCCAGGTGCCCCATGCAGTTGTCATTGATAGAGATTTCTAAGTTGTCTTCCGTTAACACTATTGCATCTTAGATCCCCACCACCCTATGTGAGCATGTCTGTCCAGGGGCTGTGCTCAGGTGAGAGAGGGAAGCCCTGCCTCCCAGGAAGGCCCAGAATGTCGTGACCAGGCTACGTCTACAGATGTGGGAGCACAGGCCTGAAGGAACCAAGGAACTGATGAGTCTGATATTATTTTAAATACCTCATTGACTTTGTGGGTATCAAGAAACTGATACTAAAGTTTATATGAGAGGCAAAAGATCCAGAATGGCCAATATAATATTGAAAGAGAAAAACAGGGGAACCTGGGTGGCTCAGTCAGTTAAACATCTGCCTTCAGCTCAGGTCATGATCCCAGGATCCTGGGATCAAGTCCCACATCGGGCTCCCTGCTTCTCCTCCTCCTTCTGCCCCTCCCTACTTCATGCTCTCTCTCTCATAAACAAATAAAATAATCTTAAAACTCTTTAAAAAATGAAAGAAAGAAAAAGTCAGAGGACTTTGGGACTTAACACTACCCAACTTTCAAAACTTAACTGGTTATTGCTCACTTCAGCAGCACATATACTAAAACTGGAACGATGCAGAGAAGATTAGCATGGCCCCTGTGCAAGGATGAAATGCAAATTCATGAAGCGTTCCATATTTTTCAGAGAACCAATAAAATCAATAAAAATAGGTCAACATCCTGACATATAATAGTGAAACTTGCAAATCTCAGAGACAAAGAGAAACTCCTGAAAGGAGCTCAGGACAAGAGGTACGTAACCTGCAAGAAACATTAAACTGGCAGCAGACCTATCCACAGAGACCTGGCAGACCAGAAGGACTGGCATCATATATTCAGGGTGCTAAAAGAGAAAAATATACAGCCAAGACTACTTTATCTAGCTAGGATGTCATTCAAAATAGAAGGAGGGATGAAAAGCTTCCAGGACAAATAGAAACTACAAGAATTTGCGATCACCAAACCAGCCCTGCAAGAAATATTAAAAGGGATCCTTTAAGAGAAGAGAGAGCCCAAAAGTAACATAGACCAGAAAGGAACAGAGACAATATATAGAAACAGTGACTTTACAGGCACTATGACATACAATGTCACAACAGTGACATACAATGGCATTAAATTCATATCATTCAATAGTTACTCTGAATGTAAATAGGCTAAATGTTCCAATCAAAAGACACAGGGTGTCAGACTGGATAAAAAAGCAAGACCCATCGATAGGCTGTCAGCAAGAGACCCATTTTAGAGCCAAAGACACCTTCAGATTGAAAGGGAGGGGTTGGAAAACCACTTCTCATGCTAATGGATATCGAAAGAAAGCTGGGGTGGCCATCCTTATATCAGACAAATTAGATTTTAAACCAAAGATTATAATAAGAGATGAGGAAGGACACTGTATCATAATTAAAGGGTCTACCCAACAAGATCTAACAATTGTGAATATGTATGCCCCTAACATGGGAACAGCCAGTTATATAAGGCAATTAATAACAAAATTAAAGAAACATATCAATAATAATACAATAATAGTAGGGAACTTTAACACCCCACTCACTACAATGGACAGATCATCTAAGTTGAAGATCAACAGGGAAACAAGGGCTTTGAATGACACACTGGACCAGATGGATTTCACAGATATATTCAGAACATTCCATCCCAAAGCAACAGAATACACCTTCTGAGTGCACATGGAATATTTTCCAGAATTGATCAAATCCTGGGTCACAAATCAGGTCTCAACTGGCACCAAAAGATTGGGATCATTCCCTGCATATTTTCAGACCACAGTTCCTTGAAACTGGAACTCAATCACAAGAAGAAATTTGAAAAGAACTCAAATACATGGAGGCTAAAGAGCATCCTACTAAAGAATGAATGGGTCAACCAGGAAATTAAAGAAGAATTTTAAAAATTCATGGAAACAAATGAAAATGAAAACACAACTGTTTAAAATCCTTGGGATGCAGCAAACGTGGTCCTGAGAAGGAAGTTTATAGCAACACAAGCCTTTCTCAAGAAACAAGAAAGGTCTCAAATACACAACCTAACCTTACACCTAAAGAAGTCGGAGAAAGAACGGCAGATAAAGCCTAAACCCAGCAGGAGAAGAGAATTAATAAAGATCAGAGCAGAAATCAATGAACTAGAAACCAAACAAACAGTAGAAAGATCAACGAAACAAGGAGCTGGTTCTTTGAAAGAATTAATAAGATTGATAAACCCCTAGCCAGACTTATCAAAAAGAAAAGAGAAAGGACCCAAGTAATAAAATCACAAATAAAAGAGGAGAGATCACAACCAACACCAAAGAAATACAATCATAAGAACATACTATGAGCAACTACAGGCCAACAAATCAGGCAATCCAGGGGAAATGGATGCAGTCCTAGAGCCGTATAAACTACCAAAACTGAAACAGGAAGAAATTGAAAACCTTAACAGACCCATCACCAGCAAGAAAATTGAAGCAGTCATCAAAAATCTCCCAACAAACAAGAGTCCACGGCCGGATGGCTTCCCAGGGGAATTCTACCAAATGTTTAAAGAAGAATTAATTCCTATTCTTCTGAAGCAGTTTCAAAAAATTGAAATGAAAGGAAAACTTCCAAACTCTTTCGATGAGGCCAGGATTACCTTGATCCCCAAACTAGACAAAGACCCCACCAAAAAGGAGAATTACAGACCAATATCCCTGATGAACATGGATGCCAAAATTCTCACCAAAATACTAGCCAATAGGATCCAACAGGACATTAAAAGGATTATTCAACACAACCGAGTGGGATTTATTCCTGGGTTGTAAGGGTGGTTCAACATGCACAAAGCAATCAATGTGATACACGACACAAATAAAAGAAAGGAAAAGAACCATATGATACTCTCAATAAATGCAGAAAAAGCATTTGACAAAGTAGTATTCTTTCTTGATTAAAACTCTTCACAATGTAGGGATAGAGGGTACGTACCTCAATATCATAAAAGCCATCTATGAGAAACCCACAGCGAATATCATTCTCAATGCGGAAAAACTGAGCGCTTTCCCCTTAAGGTTGGAAACAGGATGGGGATGCCCACTCTCGTCACTATTGTTCAAAATAGTACTAGAGGTCCTAGCATCAGCAATAAGACAGCAAAAAGAAATAAAAGGTATTCAAATTGGCAAAAAAGAAGTCAAATTCTCTCTCTTTGCAATGACATGATACTCTATGTGGAAAACCCAAAAGACTCCACCCCAAAATTGCTGGAACTCATACAGGGATTCAGCAAAGTGGCAGGATATAGAATCAATGCACAGAAATAAATTGCATTCCTATACACCAACAATGAGACAGAAGAAAGAGAAATTGAGGAGTCGATCCCATTTACAATTGCACCCAAAGCCATACGGGGATACCTAGAGGCAAAGGATCTGTACTCAGAAAACTACAGAACACTCAGAAATTGAGGAAGACACAACAAAATGGGAAAACATTCCATGCTCATGGATTGGAAGAACAAATATTGTGAAAATGTCTATGCTACCTAGAGCAATCTATATATTCAGTGCGATCCCTATCAAAATACCACCAACTTTTTTCACATAGCTGGAGCAAATAATCCTAAAATTTGTATGGAACCAGAAGAGACCCCAAATAGCCAAGGGAATGTTGAAAAAGAAAACCAAAGCTGGGGCCATCACAATGCCTGACTTCAAGCTCTATTACAAAGCTGTCATCATCAAGACAGTATGATACTGGCACAAAAACAGACACATAGATCAGTGAACAGAACAGAGAACCCAGAAATGGACCCTCAACTGTGTGGTCAACTAATCTCTGACAAAGCAGGAAAGATTATCTGATGGAACAAAGACAGTCTCTTCAACAGATCATGTTGGAAAATTGGACAGCCACATGCAGAAGAATGAAACAGGACCATTTCCTAACATCATACACAACAGCCTCAAAATGGATGAAAGACCGCAATGTGAGACAGGAATCCATCAAAATCCTAGAGGTGAACACAGGCAGCAATGCAACCTCTGTGACCTCAGCCGCAGCAACTTCCTGCTAGACATGTCTCCAAAGGCAAGGGAAACAGGCAAAAATGAACTACTGGGACTTCATCAAGATAAAAAGCTTTTGCACAGTAAAGGAAACAGTTGACAAAACCAAAAGACAACTGACAGAATGGGAGAAGAGATTTGCAAATGACATATCAGATAAAGGGCTGGTATCCAAGATCTATAAAGAACTTATCAAACTCAACACCCAAGTAACAAATAATCCAATCAAGAAACGGGCGGAAGACGTGAACAGACATTTCTGCAAAGAAGACATCCAAATGGCCAACGGACACATGAAAAAATGCTCCACATCACTGGCATCAGGGAAATACAAATCAAAACCACAATGAGATACCACCTCACACCAGTCAGAATGGCTCAAATTAATGAGTCAGGAAAGGACATATGTTGGCGAGGATGTGGAGAAAGGGGAACCCTCTTACACTGTTGGTAGGAATGCAAGCTGGTGCAGCCGCTCTGGGAAACAGTATGGAGGTTCCTCAAGAAGTTGAAAATAGAGCTGCCCTACGACCCAGCAATTGCTCTACTGGCTATTTACCCCAAACATACAAATGTAGTGATCTGAAGGGGCAACTAAACTAAAATTTAACTGGTGAGAAAATTAATACAGGGAAACCTCAACTAAAATGGAGTTGGTAGACCACAAGGAGGCGCTCTCACTCCGTATCAGTCTAATAAAGACTTCTCAACTACAGAAGCCAGGGGAAGAATGAGGCACAGGAAAAAATGGTCGCCGCATCTCCTACAAGAAATCCACCACCCCTGCAACTCAGCCAGTGAAAAACCATCACCACCCTGAAACCCTGCTTTTTTCCAATGGACTTCCTTCTAAACAATCCCTCCCACCTTCCTCCTTCTCCATAAAAAAAGTTCCTCTCCTTTGTTGGACTAGCCTAGGCTTTTTGCAGCAGCTTGCTTGTCCCGAATTGCTATTCTTTGCTATTCCCAAATAAGAAAGACCTTTTCAGCTGGTAAAAGGATACTAAGTTATTAAATACAAGGATTATGTAGATTAAAAAGTTTTCCTCAATCCTCTGACGAGCCCAGTTGGGTCTGAACACTTAAACTGACGAAGACTGATTCACAGGAGAAAAGCTTACAAGTTCAATGAAAGTTTCATGTGACCTGAGAGCTTCATGAGAAAGTGAACTCTGAAAGAGACAGACCTGAGTATTTGGTGCTCTGTCTGATGAAGAGTGGACGCTACTGGAAGAATACGACACATTAAGGAGCAGGAGGGGATTGTGGTAAACCATAGCAAGGCCTGCTTGTTAGAATTCGTCTTGAATTCTCTTTGTCTTCAGAGATAAAGATGCTCCTTTCCTCCTGGTATATGGAGGGCAACCCTCACATGGGAGTTTTATAACCTATTTCAGGGAAGAAAGTGAGGGTTGTCACAGTGACCTTCCTTCTGGTGTTTTCTCACACTCCTTTTTTTTTTTTTTTAATTTATTTGAAAGGGAGAGACAGCCAGCGAGAGAGGGAACACAAGCAGGGGGAGTGGGAGAGGAAGAAGCAGGCTCATAGCGGAGGAGCCCGATGTGGGCCTTGATCCCAGAACGCCGGGATCACGCCCTGAGCTGAAGGCAGACGCTTAACGACTGAGCCACCCAGGCACCCCTTCTCACACTCCTTGAGCTTCAATATGCCAAGGTGTCATATTTAGGGGTATGTTATCCTGAACCCCATCACATAACAAGTGATTAAATCGTGTCTGCCCCCACTAAGGCAACTTTATGTGCTGCCTACAATTTTGCCATTACTAGTGGATAGAGATCAGGAAGGCTCTTTCTCCACCCCCTTTCCTGGACGCCAGCTATCCTGGATCATTGGCCCCGTGGTTGCGTCTTCACCTACCCTCAGGTATCAGATTTCTTTGCTTAGTGCCCCTCCCCCATGATTCCAACCCCTTGATCTCAGCCAGGACTTATTAAAACAGGTATATTAGGGTTGAAGAGAACGTAAGATCAGAGAACATCATATTTCAGAGCAGCAGAGACAGAAAGCCTAACGGTCATCACTCATATACGTAATGGCCCTCAGGCTGCAAGAGAGCCTTATCACAATGTGCAGGATTCAAATCACGAAAAATAACATAACTGCTAAGACAAAGGAATAGTGGGGCGCTGGGTGGTTCAGTGGGTGAAACGTCTGTCTTCAGCTCAGGTCATGATCCCAGGGTCCTGGAATCAAGTCCCACATCGGGCTCCCTGCTCAGTGGGGAGCCTGCTTCTCCCTCTCCCGCTCCCCCTGCTTGTGCTCTCTCTCTGTGTCAAATAGATAAAGTAAAACTTAAAAAAAAAAAAAGATAAAGGAATAAAGAATTAACATGACAGGGATTATCATTTCAAAAAATATGCTTACATAAAACATATTGTACCTTTAAAAATGTACAATTTTATTCACCAATGACACTTCAAAAGACGGAAAATAAATTAAATTTGCTTTAGCTTGGCAAGAAAAAAAGGCACACTTACACCACACCCACCCTTACGACACCCTGACCCACCCCCCCACCAAACAAGGAGACCCCTTTAGGAACTCCAACACACAAACTCATACCCAGGGTAGGAGCAAATCCTTGGCCCTAAAGGCCTTTTAAAACTGGGGACCCGGGGGCTCCTGGATGGCTCAGCGCAGCTCAGGTCAAGATCTCGGGGTGCTGGGATGAAGCCCCTCATCCTGCTGAGAGAAGCAGGCCTCTCCCTCCCTCTCTGCACCTCCCTCTGCAAGTGCTATCTCCCTCTCTTTCTCAAATCGATAAAATCTTTTTTTAAAATGGACATAATAGCCACATTCTGCACACCAGGCAAAAAAATAATACAAACACAGATAATAAAAAACACAAACATTGTCAGTTGAACTCTGAGGACACCCACACATCGAGCCACAAACACATATGCAGACACACACGGCAGTAACTCTGAGACACAACACACACTCTAGCCAGTAGGGCTCCCTGAGAGCACGAGACCCCCTCCTCACACACGCAGGCACGGACACGCATGCGCACACATCCGGGGACACACGAATCTGCAGACACACACCGTAGACACGCCAAATCACCCTGCGGACACGCACACGCCCTCTGCATGACACCCAGACCCCAAGCTCAGCCCCACGGGTGGACCCACCCCGCCAGGTGTCCCTCCTGGATGCACACACCCGCTAGGCTCCCAGCCCCCATCCCCAGCCGAGCATGCGCACACAGACCCACTGGAGGCTCCAGAGCATTTGCCCGCGCCCTTCTCCACCGCGAATGCTCAGACGCGTGCATGTCAGGAGTCCCCCTGCACACCGGCCCAACCCTCTCTGTCCAAGGCCTCCTGGCTTGGGGTGTCTTTCGGAGCCCCCACCAGTCCAGGAGACGCCGCCCCCCTTACCCCCTGCCCCGTCTGACCGGGGCGCCTCCAGATTCAGTCTCCTGTGTCCCGGACGGCCATGAGGGCCACTGTCCACCCAGATCCCCGGTTGACCTCTTCACAGTCCCGGAGGCCTCGGAAGAACGTCCAGCTCCACCATCAGACTGCCATGCACTATGACCTGACCCTCCCGCCTCTTCAAGCCCTCTGCACCTAGCCCAGGTCCCCAGGTCCTCAGGCCTGTCCTGGAGGAAGCCTAGGCTGTCCCCTCTTGCGCGTCGGCCCCATCCTCCTCTGTCCCCTGCAGTCAGCTCTGCTGCCCTTGGCCCAGAGAAATCATGGGAGCTAAGCTGTGCAAAGGTGTCCAGAGAAGGGCTGCCCACCCGCAGAGACGACACCTGGCTCCTGGGCTGGACTCTGAGGCCCGTGTGCACACTGGTCCACAAGTTTATTGTTATTAGGGGCTGAGGGTCCAGGGGCCTCTCCCTCCACCTTCTCTCTGGCCCCCAGCTGCCCTGCCTTACTGGCCCTACTGCTGGGGTCACACACAAGTCTTCCCTCCGCCCTCCCTCCCCACCCGCCCACACACCCCCAACCCATCCCCGCCACACACCCCCAAACATCCAGGTAACCTCCACCGCAAGCCCAGCCCCTGGGCCCAGGCCAGGCCTTCCAGGGAAAGGCAAAGCTCAGTTGCTAGGGGAGGTCTGGGGGCCACAGGCCTTCATGCTCTGGACCAGCAGGACACAGGCGCCTGGCTCCGTGGCTCAGGGGTGGCTGGGCTATAGGGGCCTGGCACAGGCAGAACCGTCAGACGCACCACGACCCGCAGGTGCCCGCTGAGCCCTAAAGGGACTGGCGCATGCGCAGACACACGCACTCCTCGTCTACTGCCTTACTTTCCAAAACTCCGACCTTCTCCTCCTGCCTGGGAAGCATACGGGGAAAACGGACACCCGCTGACAAATGCACACACACGTGTGCAGTCACACAGGCACACGCTCAGCGGCCCTCTGGCACACACAGGCACACACGCACATGGAGACACGCGCGTCACTGGACGCCCATCCTGAAACTCCAAGTCCCCCTCCAGGACACGCAGTCGCCCTGCCCTCTCTCCCTGACACCCAGGGCCCACGGGCTCTCACCCAGGGCCCATACCCCCGACGCGCCACCTCTCCCACTCCCGGCTGCGCCCTCCTGGCTGTGCACCCTGAGCTCTCTCCCAGCCCCCACGCCCGGCAGGGCGCATGCGCGCAGACTCACTGGAGGCTCCAAGGCTGGTTTGCAGGTGACTTTCTCCTCCTCGAATCTTCAGACGTGTCCTCTGTGGACGCCCCCAAAAGCAGCATTCCACCTCCGCCCCCGGCCAGGCAGCCGCTCCAGTCACCAACACCCACCCCCAGCCCTGCAAACGTCCCTCAGGACTTCCCCCTAAATTCATTCTCCTGTGCTCCAGAGGCCAAGTCCACAACTTTTTGCCCTGACTCCTAAGTGACCTGTCCAGTGTCTTGAACCCCTCCAGGTGTGCCCTTCCTCCCCGGGCACACTAGCGTGGGGGGGGGGTGTGCCCCCAGCCATCTCCTCTGGTCTGGTCCCAGTGTTGTGTGTCCCCTCTGGTCTTCTCTCCTGCAGGTGGCAGGAGGAATCCACACAATTCAGGGTGGCCCGCAGCAGGGAAGTGGCCTAGAAAGTGCCAGCAGTCTAGGGATGAGTCTCTGGTCCTCTGCGGAGCTCCCACACCTCCCACGCCCATGGCAGGTGCTCCCAGGCAGCTCGCTGGAGACCCCGGAGACCACCCCGGGGAGCACTGGCTGTGCTCTGCTGGTCTGATCCGTCCACAGCTGCTACAGCAGCCCTTCAGCCCTTCCCAAAGCGGCCTGGCAGCGCAATCAATGGGATTCCTCTCTGGATCCTGATCCTCATCCCCACCCCCACCCCCATCCCGATCCGGATCCTGATCCCGATCCCAGTCCGGATGCGGATCCCGCTGCCACCAGACCAGCCCCATATCAGGGCCCCAGGCCTGAGCAGAGTGCGGGGGTCCCTTCAGAGCAGGACAGCAGCCACAGACTGTCCTTCCAGGTCTCAGTGCCTGGTCTGACTTGGCTCCCGCTCTCCCGCTGGGCAGGGGCGGGGCGGGCTTGCTCAGAGCCTCTCTGGTTGCCTGCCTAGAGGCCCCTCACCACAGGCCCAGAGACTGCCCCAGACAAAGAGTGTGTGAAAAGACCGTGCTCTCACAAAGCTAGGAACGCTCCCCACCCCCACTGCTCCCATTTGGGCTCCCAGGGCAAGCGGTTCGAACCGGGCCAGAGAAGGACATAGGCCAACCCGGTGCCCCCGACAATGTGATTGTGTTCACGGGTGGAGGGGCAAGAGGCCTCTTCCACCACGTCCTCTCTGGCCCCCACTTGCCCTGCTGCGCCATCTGCGTTGCTGGGGTGTTCTTAGGGCGCCAAAGTGGAGGGGCTCTCCCCCCACCCTTCCCCAAGACTCCAGCCCCTAGGCCTGGCACGGGCCTTCCCGACACAGGCCAATCCCTGCCCAGAGAGGGGACGCCAAGGTCGCAGCCCTCGTGCCTGCTAGCTGCGCTCTGGCGAGGGCCTGGCCGCTACCGGACCAGGGCTGCTTGCGTCCAGGGCTGGCCCTGCACCATCATCGCACACACGGTGACCCCAGCACGGGGCGACTCTCTCAGGCACTTGCACACTCAACAGCACTCTATCAAAAGTTCAAAATCACCCCCTCGGGCTCACAGGCCTACTTGTAAGAATGAAGACCCACAGACATCCGGGCATGTGCAGGAACACATCCACCTGCTCAGCCACACGCAGGCCTACCACACACACGCACACACGCACATGCGCACACGTGCACACACACACGCACACACGCACACATCACCACCCCCACCAGGCCACCATTACCTGTAGCTTTGGTGACAACATCAGCCCTGTCAGGTGTCTCCATGCCTATACTGATTCTCCCCCTCCAGCCAGAGTGATTTTTTATGCTTCCTTGGTAAAATCCTCTTCCAAAGTGACAAAAGTGACACATCTTACTACAATCACCCCACAAAAAATTGAAAAGACAAACGGTTCTCCTCATCGCTCCACCAGATTACAGCAGCCTCACTGGTATTGATTCAGAGCGTGTGGGGGGGAGATACTCTCTCTCACCCCTCAGTTTGGCCTCTAGTGGCTATGCTTCCGGGTTGGTAGAGAATGCTCTTGTTTGCTCAAAGAAGGACAAGGCAAAGATTTGCAGAGAGCACCAGAGATGACAGATGCACCATGGGGACCTGTCTGCATCAGGTTCTCCATTCCAATCTCTAAAGTTAAAGATAACTTCGAGCAAGGAAGCTTCCCTGTTGTGTGAGCCAATACATTCCTTTTGTCGATGTTGGTTTCACTTAAGCTAGTGTGAGTTGGGTTCCTGTTATTTGCAACCAGGAATATAGTGAATATATTCAGACACATTCTTCCCTTATACTGGAGGAATCCCCTCTACTCCTTCCACCTCCACAAACGTCTCACAGACAAAAGCAACCACAAGAATGAGCATCTGCCCCAGGTACTCCTCCTCAAGCTACCCGGCCCTACTCCTGAGATAATTTCCAGGAGGATGTAGCCACATTGCCAAAGATGGCTCCCTCTTTTTTTTTCCCCCCAAAGATTTTATTTATTTATCTGAGAGAGAGCTAAATAGAGAGAGAGAGTGTGAGAGCACAAGCAGGGGAGGGGCAGAGGAAGTGGGAGAAGCAGACTCCCTGCTGAGCAGCTGAGCAGGGAGACCAATGTGGTGCTCGATTCCAGGATGCTGGGATCTGGGATCAGGACCTGAGCTGAAGGTAGACGCTTAACCTACGAGCCACCCAGGCGCCCCAGATGGCTCCCTCTTAAAGCCCCAGCAGAGTTCTTGGAGATCCTCATCCAGGCTCTCCATCCTCACCCTTAGTCTATCTCCAGAACCCCCATTCCTCCTAGTGCTGGGAAGGAAATGTTCTGGAGGCCGTGAAAGCAATCCAGAGAACCTGGGTCTGTCTATCCTCCAAGCTGCTCTGGGAGCAAGCACAAAGTCACCCTGAACACAGTGGTGCTCTCCACCTTCTGCCTTCTGACAAATTCTCCAGGCAAGATGCGAACCACAGCCTTGCCTGGAGGTCTTACACTCCAGACCTCTCAAAATGAGGTGATATCTTACATTGTCCCGCCACGAAGGCAAGGCTTTTCAGGCTGGGGGTTGCGCCCCGTGTTGGTTAGCGAAATTGATTTAGAAGGTTGTGACCAGCACTTATTAAGTGAAAGAGAATCGGTGTGTAGGCACAGTAAGGGTAAGCAGTGTTGCATTAAACTTGTCCTTCACATGTGCACAAACATACGTTCATGCACACACAGAAAATACACACATTTGCACTGTAGTGCAATACAGAATATCTTTTACACTCTGAGTCATAGTCACGAAAGTTCGAGAGTTTATCTCTTCCTTTGCTAACCACTCCCACACTTCGGCCCTCATTCATTTCAATTTGTCAGCTCTTCAGAGCAGGGATCAGTCAACTTTTTTTGTCAAGCGTCTCAGAGCAAACATTTTAGGCTTTATGGTCCATCTGGCCTCTGTTGTAAGTACTCGGCTTTGCACGGAAGCAGTCATAGACAATACGTGGCTGTGTGCCAATAAAACTTTATTTACAAAAACAGGCTACAGGCGGGGCTGGCCCTGGTTTGCCCACCCCTGATCTAGAGTCTCCTCTGTGCCTGTTCTTGCCATAGGTAAAGCCAAGCTGCTCTCTGCCCAAAAGGGCAGACTGAACAGAAATGTAAACAGCTATACACTTTTTTAAAGATACATTTTGTGAAAATTTGAATGACATGAATTTGAAAGCATGTAATATAAAAATAGCAGTACTATCTTGATTTATGTGCAAAATATGAAATAATCTTTAAAAAAAAAAAAAAGCTCTCCTGAGCCTCATTTTCTCTATAACATGGGATGATATCAGTTCCTATTTTATAGGACTCTGGAGAGGATTCCAGGAGGCTATGTAATGTAAAGTGCTCAGGACCACGCGTGGCAGGTGGGGTGCTCAGATGTCAGCATTTGTCAGTAGCATTATCAGCGACCAACTGGCTGTTCTGCCCCAGACAGAAGGGGGTGTCCTGGCAGGATGCTGGCCAGCCCTGAGACATGAGAAGCATCTTGGGGGCCAACGCAGCATCAAAAGCCATCCAGCGAGCACTACACTGGGCCGTGCTGCCTTTTGTCACTGGCGGTTGAACCCCACACTCACTGTCTCGGGGCTACGCTGCATGATAATTTTGATAAAAGATCTAAACACGGCCCAAACAGAACCTTCTGCAACAATGGATACGTTCTCTATCTGTGCTGTCTGATTCGGCACCTGCTGGCGAGTTTGGCCACTGAATCCTGGCTGGGTGCAGCTGAGAAAACATTTTACGTTCTATTTATGTGTGATTCATTTAAATGTAAATAGCCACACACCGGCTAGTGGTTACTGTAGTGGATGACACAGAAAACTATTCCTGAATTCCTTCTGAAGTTCAACTACTCACAGTGCCACTACTGATATTTGGGGCGGGAACATTCCTTGTAGATGGAGGTGACCAGTGCATCATAGGGTTCGGACGATCCTTGGCCTCTATCCATCCCTGCCAGTGGCACCAATGGGCTGGGACAACCACAACTATCCCCAAGCACTCCCCAGACATCCCAGGTGAGGGCCATGTAGAGCTGTGCCCTGAATGAGGACCCCCGGTCAGCTAGGGAACCTCTGGTGAGCGGTACAGCGCACCTCCACTCCCACAGTTTGTGTCCTTGGGACTTCTCTGGGGATTACGATGGTGTGGGTCCCGGCTGAAGGCTCCCTCACACACAGAGCTCACTGTCCCTTTCTAGCATGCACTTTCTGGTGGAGCACCAGGGACGACAGCTGCCTGAAGGCCCTTGTACATTTGGGGCACGGGTGCAGCTTCCCCTTGGTGTGGATTTTGCGGTGATTGGTCAGGGTGGACCCATCAGTGAAAGCTTTCCCACACTCGGGGCACACGTAAGGCTTCTGTCCGGCATGCATCCTCTGATGTCTCTGAATGCTTGACTTACACCGGAAGACCTTCCCACATCCCTCACACTTGTAAGTATGGTTCTCTCTGTGGCTCTTCTGATGCTTGAGAAGGGCCGCCTTACGCCGGAAGGTTCTCCCACACTCCCGGCATTGCTCCGGGGGCCCCAGCTGGTGAACCCTCCTGTGTTCCGACAGGTGGGAGCTGTTTCGGAAGTGCTTCCCGCACTGCTCACACTGGTAGGACTTCTCCTCCTGATGAATCCGATGGTGCTCGAAAAGATGCGAGTTGCATCTGAAGGCTTTCCCACACACTTTGCAGTGGTACGGCTTCTCTCCCGTGTGGATCCTCTTGTGCTCCGTCAAGGAGGAGCTGCGGCCAAAGGACTTCTCACACTCGCTGCACTGGTAGGGCTTCTCCCCGGTGTGCACCCTCCGGTGCCGCGTGAGCTTCGTGCTCTGCTTGAAGGTTTTCCCACACTCCTCACATTTGAAGGGCTTCTCCCCTGTGTGGGTCCTGTGGTGGCTGCTGAGCGTGGAGCTGCTGTTGAAGGCTTTCCCACACTCTTTACACTTGTAGGGCCTCTCTCCGGTGTGAATCCTATAGTGCGTGAAGAAGTAGGAGCTGTGCCGGAAGGACTTCCCACACTCGTCACATTTGTGGGGCTTCTCTCCCGTGTGGATCCGCTCGTGCTCGATGAGGTGGAGGGTCTGGTTGAAGGTTTTCCCACATTCTTTACATTTAAAGTGTGTCTTCCCCCTTTGGATTCTCGGACGATTGTGCCTTGGGAAGCCTGGTGCCTGTGTTTTCCCATGAATATCTCTTTTCAGGGTCTTCGTTCCTCGAGGGGTGCTCTGTGATGTCGTTGGTGGTGGTGGACGACTTGGACATCTCCTCACGGCCGTGGACTCATGAATTTTCTTTCTAGGGAGAATTTTTTTGCATGAGTCCGTGGCCAGCCTAGGGCCAGATTTTAGCCTGATCCTCAGTGGCCTGTCCTCAGTTTCCAAAGACCTTTCTGTCCTAGCACCCCTTTGGGCCATTTCCTTTGCATTCCCCAGGGATGGCCTCGTAGAGATGCCTGGCTTTGGAAATGTCATTTTCGGCACAAGCCTTGTCTTCTTGTCTGAAAGGGATTCAGAATGTAAATCTCTCTCTTTTTTAGCGCCATTGTCTTTATCTTTGGTTGAAAGTGTTTTGTCTGAGTATAAAATACATACAAAAAAGCACACAAATCATAAGTGCATGGTGTGATTAGAATTCACATTGTGCCACCAAAAAAAAAAAAGGGTAATTATATGAGGGAATGAAGGTGTTCTCTAACCTTATTGCCATAATCATTTCATAACATATACATGTACCGAGTTATCACGTTACACACTTAAAGATTACACAACATTATATCACAATAAGCTCACGCAACTCTATCCTAATAAGGCTGGGGGGAAAAACGACAGCCAGTTGAAATGAAATGGAAATAAAGAGGGAAAAAGAATCAATGAGAAAATGAGTCGGCACAGAAAACAGAAAAAAACAAATCCTATATCAGAATAATTACTTAGAGATACAATTTAAGAAATGTTCCAGATATAAACCAAGAGTTGATCTATGGATTGAAGGGAAAAGTGATACAGAAAGTTCCACAGTCAATGTAACTGTTTTATAAGCTATCATGTATAGTCTGTGAACCCTGGGCGAGCCGGGCCATGCATTACCCCAGAGGCATGGTCAGTTCGTAATGTTCCCTTATCACTAAAACAATGTGATTTCTATCTGTAAATAAGTGGAATGACATTTTTTTTTGTTGAGAATTCACAACCTGAACACATTCACGCATACAGCACAAAGATTAAGATCAAGAAGCAGAACGCTAGAAGCACCCTCCCCGACACCAGCCCTCAGTCCATTCCCTCCAGTGACCCTCTCCCTCTCGGAAAATCGAGACCTTGACTTCCAATAGCGTAGATTGGCTTTGGCTCTTTTGGGACATTCTATAAATGCAACCTTACAGCATGCACCCTTTTGCGTCTGGCTTTTTCCACTCCACTGTTCTGTCTATGAGATTCATCTGGACTGTTTGTGCAGTCCCAAGTCATTCGTTCCCATTGCTTATAGGGTTCCATAGTGTGACTCTACCACAATGTGTTTGACTGTTTTATTGTTGATAGGCATTTCGGGAGTTCCCACTTTGGGACTATTAAGAATTGAGCCGCTATGAACATCCCCTGCTCATCGAGGAGTCTGCTTCTTCCTCTCCCTCCGCCTGCCGCTCCCCCTGCTCGTGCTCTCTCTCTCTCTCTGTCAAATGAATAAATAAAACCTTAAAAAAAAATTGAAACTGGGGAAGTAGAAGCTGGAAGGAGAAAGAGGCTTAATATTCTTATTTTTTCAATGAAAACATCTGGTTACTATTTCGGATTCTTTTTTTTTTTTTTTAAAGATTTTATTTATTTATTTGACACAGAGAGAGACAGAGAGCACAAGCAGGGGGAGTGGCAGAGGGAGAGGAGAAGCAGACTCCCCTCTGAGCAGGGAGCTGATACGGACCTCAATCCCAAGACTCTGGGATCATGACCCCAGCCAAAGGCAGACGCTTAACCGACTGAGCCACCGAGGCGCCCCTCTTTTTGGGATTCTTATTAAATCCATGTATTATCATCATTATTTAAAGATTTATTTATTTATCTTAGAGAGAGAGTGCTCGAGAGCACACGGAGGGGAGGGGCGGAGGGGGAAGGAGAGAGAAACTCTAAGCAGACTCCGAGCTCAGCATGGGGCTTGATCCCAGGACCGGTGATCATGACCTGAGCGAAACCAAGAGTCAGTTGCTTAACCGACTGAGCCACCCAGGCGCCCTTTAAATCCATGTATTATCTTAAAGGAAAAATTCTCTCTCTATTCTCCTATAGTCTTGAGGTTCAGATGCTGATGGGGGATAGTTTTGGTGCCCCAGAAACATGCTGTCGTTTTTCTAAGTCAACAGAGGGCTACCCGGGGGTGATAATCTTAAGGATTTAAGTCGAGTGCCAGACCAGCCCACACCAAAGAAGTGCTGTAAATGTCTTTTTAACCAGGAAGACATAGATACATGCATCCAAGGAGGAGAGTGACCAGGTGCTGGCTGAAGCAGGCAGGGAAAAACACTGGGGAGGGGACTGCTGGTAGAGCAAACAGCCAGTGCAAAGGCCCTGAGTTAGCGTGTTGAGTCTGATACAGAGGATGTGGCAAAGGAAGGAGTTCGGGAAAGAGATTCCAAGAGGCCAGAGGAATGGAGAAGCATTCCTGGAAGGAAACATGCCCTGCAGGCTTCTCCCTTCTCCTTACAACCCTCAGCATGCTGGGTCTTTGGGGAGAATTTCTCCTGGAGACTACCATGACGTCTCCTCCTACTCACCTGTGGAGTCAGGGCTCTCACTGATTCCAGCGTCGCCTTGCTGGGGGGCTCGAGGGACGTCTCTCTCCTTGACACAGGGTTCGTCTCCTTGCTCTAACCTGGTGATCAGTTTGGGTTTGAAGAGCCGATACCCTGCTCCAGAGAAGGAAAGAAGTGCTGAATGCCTCCCAGACCCCCATTCCAGACCAAGAGTTTGCACAGAAAGAAGTGTGTTTATGATGTGCTCCCAATTCCAAAGTGCAGGTTCCCCCCCCCCCCACACACACAAAGCAGTTCTCTCCAACACTGCTGGGGTCCCACAATTCAACTCAATTCTGACACTATCTACCTGGAGGTAGGGTTGCATCCCACAGGTGGAGGGTTCAGTCCCACCAGACCAACATGCCCCCCCCAAATTCAGACACCAATCACAAATCCACATTGTCACCTGTGCCTCTGACTGACAGGCTATGGATTGGAGGTTGCAACGACCTCCTTCTTGGGGGTCTTGAATTTGCTAGAGCAGCTCACGGAACTCAGAGGAACATTTTACTCACTAGATCACCGGTTTATTATAAAAAAATATAACTCAGGAACAGTACGTGGAAGAGAGATATAGGGCCAGGTGTGAAGAAAGGGTGTGGGGTGTCCATACCCTCTGACACCACCCCTCTCCCAGGATCTCCACTTGCTCACCAACCTGGAAACTCTGCAAACACTGTCCTTTGGAGGTTTTGTGGAGGCTTAATGACATAGACATAATTGATTAAATCATTGGCCACTGGTAACTGATTCAACCTCTAGTCCCTCTCCCCTCTCTGCAGGTCAAGGGGTGAGACTGAACCGTTGGTTCTCCTGGCAACCAGCCCTCATCCTGAGGTGTTTTCCCAAAGTCACCTCATTAACATAGCAAAAGACATCTTTATTCCTCTCACTAGTTAAGAAATTCAAAAGGTTTTAAGAGTTCTGTGCTAAAAACAGGAGGGAGACCAAATATATATTTCTCATTACTAATGACAATATCACAATGATACGAGGACCTCCGGAGGAAGCACAGGGCAAATGCCTCGCTAGGCTCCCCCCGGCCCATCACACCAGCACAAATTTCTATGGAGGGGGTAGCCCTGTGGTTCCCAGAGAGCAGAGCCCGCCCCCAAACAGCACGACGGCCAATCAGCCTCCTCCAGTTGCACTGGCCACTGTGATTGGCTTAGCTGTGTTCACGTGACGGAAGGCAGCTCCAGGAGGAGCGAAAGTCAGACTTTGGGAGGGAACACCCAGTACCCACAATTCTACCATCTCGGTTGAGAGTGAATTACGACGCTGGTGACTCCGGGGCTGCTGGCAGCTGTCTTGCGCCGTGAGGAATAAGTAACGTCGGCAAAAGCAGAGCCAGCCTTACAAGGAAGCCAGTACCACCCAACCTGAGTGCGTGAGACCAGTCCTGGGGCGGAGCTCATCCAAGCCTTCGGAACTGTGGGGACGTTGTCCTTACCCAAGGACGCCAGGTTCCCATAGTTCTCCAGCATCACCTCTCTGTACAGGTCCTTCTGAGCGGGCTTCAGCAGCTGCCATTCCTTCTGCGTGAAGTACATGGCCACATCCCTGAAGATCACAGGCTCCTGTAACCCAAAACCCCGTTTGTATTCACCCAGGGCCTGGTCCTTCGCTTGGCCCAGGACAGAAGGTGGAAAGCCAACAGAAGTTTGAGATGTGTTCAAAGTTCTGTGTTGTGTCAGCTTGCAAATAAGGCCTGGGCTCCTTCACCCTGACCCATATCCACACCCTTTGCTACGTGGCTATGCAGTGCGCTCCTGTCCAGAATCTTCACTTGGCCATGGAACTGGCTGTGGCCAGTGGGTTGTCGGCAAGGTGTGATAGAAGCAGAAAAGGTTCAGAAATGCTTGTGCCTTCTCTCTTGCGCCTCTACCGCCTCCACGAGTGAGGCTATGCCCAGGCTAGCCTCTGAAGGATGAAAGATCGGAGGGCAGTGCTGAGTCACCCCAGTCCTCCCAGAAAAGCCGCCTCGGGCGAGCTGACAAGCTAGAGTCCACTGGGCACACGAAGGAGCCCAGCCACACCAGCAGAGCTACACGGACAAACCCTTATTACTGTGTGCTCCTGACCTTCCATGGGTGGCGGTGTTGTTTACACAGCATCACTGCGGCCACAGCCACACTCTGAGTGCTCATGTGCTATGTGAGGGGATGAATGAAGGGACGCTATGAATGCTGGAAGTGGCCCTTTCACTCACCAGTGGTATGGCCACCTGGGGTATCTCTTTCCACTGAGGTACATCGATACCATGATGGTTAAGAGCACAGGCTCCAGGGCCAGACCGCCTGGGTTCGAATCTTGGTTTGGCTTCTTAGGATCTGTGTGACCTTAGGCAAGTGATGTGAACTCTGTGCCCTCATTCTCTTATCGTGAAAATGGGGATAATACAGTACTGTGTCTGGAGTTGTGAGGATTAGGTGGATGAAAATAGGTAAAGAAATTAGCTCCGTGCCTAGTACACGCTCAGGGCTCAAGAAATGTCAGTTATTCTCAATATCTGTTTGAAAGGGGAGGGGATTCTAGTCTATGGGAGAGAAGCCAGGCTTGGAGAGTAGCTTTATTCACTCATGTACTCACCAAGCCTGGCACTGGGATAGATTAACATAACAGTGCTGGACACAATCTCCATTTTCCTTTGCCATAATAATGGAAGCTACAGGTGTGCCCACGAGTGCACAGGCAAACACTACACTCCCCAGCATCCCTTGCAGCAGGGTGCAGTCATGTGACTAAACTCTGGCCAATGAGGTGCGAGCAGAAGAGACTTGTGCGTCTTCTGCGCTTTGGCCTTTGAGAGACTAAGCAAGTGTTCCCCTTGGGGTGACCCTGAATGTGGACCGGCCACGCGGGGTCGAGGCGCACTCCCAGGCTGTCCCCACACATGTCGCCGTGAGGAATAAGTAACGTCGTCTGAGTGAAGCAGCTGCGTTTTGGGCTGTCATGTTACAGCAATCAGACCTATGTGGTTAGGCAGCTCCAGCCCCGGGTGGGGGGTGCGGAGGGTGCCAGGTGCGGAGGGCCTAGGTGCGGAGGGGCGCAGGTGCAGAGGGTGCAGGGGCAGTGCCCACAAAGAGCGCCCCGAAGGCACGGAGGACGCGCCCCCGTGCGCATTTCCGGAAACGCTAGGAAAGGCTGGAAAGGGAGGCCCTGCAGAGCTGGAGCCACAGTGTGCAAGGAGGAGCCGAAGCAAAGGGAGCAGCTGGAAGGGCTGAGAGCGCAGAGCAGACAGGGGACAGTGTTCGCTCCCGGAGTGGGGTCCGCGCCCCTCAGTGTGGGGGCCGGGCAGGAGACTCGCCTGCCCACCTCGCTGCGGGCCGGCTGGGACTTGCCTTCCTGCGCCTCAGTCTCCACATCTGTAAAATGGGACATACAGAGAGTAGTGCTGCCTCCTGCCTGTGGCGGGGGTGTGAGCACTCAACAGGATAGTCCAAGAACGGAATCCGTAACAGCGCAGGGCACTTCAGTCACGGCTGGAGCCACAGCTGCTATAACTCTTGCCTCAGCTGGTTTCTTAAAACTATGTGCTTTCATACAAATGTAAACGCTGCTTTTCCAGCTGGAAGCATCCCCTCGGTGCTCAATGCGCAGCTGAGCGGTTTCTGGCAGGGCTGAGACCTCTAGCACTTCGTCCTCTGCAGGACTGACATACGTCATGGTCCCGTTTCATCCTGACCAGGTAGCGTCTGTGATTTCTGCACTCTACAGATGAGGAAACCGGGCAAGAAAGCACCAGTAACTTGCCCCACTCGCTGTGATCAGACACAGAGGTGGGGGGATATAGGGTCGTCAAGTAGAGATGCCGACATACCCTTCTCGGGGGACAGGAATCTGCCACCATTCATGTTACAAACACTTAGAGGTCAGGCGCTTTCTAAAAACAGCACAGATGCGAGTTCATTCACTCTTCAGAATAACCCCTGCACCATGGTGAACCTTGTAGCCCCATTTTACAGATGAGGAAACTACAGTGGGCCCGGAGTTGTTCAGGAACTAGTCCTGGGTCCCACAACTGTGAGTGGCTGGGGGGGAATTTGAACCCGCAGTCAGACTCCAGAGTTTTTGCCCTCAGCTGCACCAGGCTGGCATTCTCAGCTGTGAGGCACAGAAGGGCCACGAGGGTGGCACCTCCACTCGATGCCCCTTTCTTTGCAAAAGCAACCCTTCCTTATTCTGGGGTTTCTTGGTTCTGTGCGAGTGAGATCATTTAGGGGTCAGATCATTCTCTGCTGTGGATTCTAGGATGTTGAGCAGCAGCGTCCCTGGCCTCTACCCACCCCTCCAGTGCTGACACCCAAACACGGTTTCAGCCACTGCCAGTGTCCCCGGGGGGGGGGGGGGGGAGGGGGCTGAGAATCACTGCCTTGTCCCAGCCTTCTGATTTTGTGGTTGTGTCACACAGCGATAACTAACCTGAAGAAAATTAAACAAGGCAAGGAGTTAGGAAGTGACGAGGAGAAAGTGAGCACGGAGGCTTCCTGGAGGAGGCGACATTCCAGCAGAAGTAGAAATTAGGAAAGAGAAGAAGGCAGGAAAGAGGCAGCATCCTCAGGAAAATCATCCCTCACAGGATGGGGCCATATCCTTTTGTGGGGTGCAAGGGGTGCCCTGCCACCCGAGGGTCTCTGCAGGGCGGAGAGGGTGGCAGATGTGCCCGACCTCTCAGAGCTGAGGCGCCCTCTGGTCAAAGGGAGAAGGCTTACCGTGCTCCAGGCCGGCAGGAATCTGACCGGTATTCTTCCCTTCTTTTTGGAGAGCTTCTCTGAAGTAGAAGTAGGGCTCTGAGAAGGCAGGACTGGGAAGGAAGGAGGAGTAATGAGGTCATCCTGCCCTCTTTGGGTAGGGAAACTCTATAAAATGCCAATAATGAAACCCACAAGAGCTAACACGGATCAAGACTTGCTGTGTGCCAGGCTGTCTTCTAAATACTATACAGATACATCTTATTTGGGTTTTTATAATAACGCTACGAGATAGCTACTATCATCATCCCACTTTACAGAGGAGGACACAGGCACAGAGAAGTTAAGACACTTGCTCAAGGATGCACAGGGGTGCCCTAAGATATGCGTTAAACTGCATCCCAAAGGTCAACAGGTAACAGGCTGGAAATGTCAGTGAGTGAAGGGGCTGGAGTAAGAAAATGGGGCCCTGGAGTCTGGCGGACTGCGACTCCCAGGATCACAAATGCTCACATTTGAAAGAGGCAGAGAGACCAAGACCAAGTCAATATACTAGAAAATACCAGAGAGTGACAGACATCGTGACAAAAATAAACTAGGTTGGAATGAAGGCAAATCCCAGGATGCTGCTTTTGCTGGGACAGTCAAGGCTGGCTTCTCTGAGGAACTGATGACTTTTTTTTAAACCTTCATTTTGAGAAGGAGATGGCCAAGTGAGCATATGAAGGAAGAGCATTCTGGAGCAGGGAAACAGCACGTGCAAAGGCCCTGAGGTGGGATGTTAAAGGCAAAGCTAGGAGGCCAGGGTGGCCGGAGCCCGTTGAATTGAGGGAGATAGATGGGTGTGATGAAGTCAGGCCAGCAGGGCCCAGTCCCTTGGGGCCACCGGGGCCCCTGTTCAGATTCATATCATTCTCCAGCTTGAGAGGTCTGACAGGACCTGACCCTCATTTTTACAAGATGCCTTGGCCTGCTGAATGGGGAACAGTTTGGGGGAGGCAGGAGTGGAAGCCAGGAGACCACTTGGCACAGAGCAACAGTAGTTTGGGCCGTGTCTCTTCCTGGATCAGAGTATGTGGGTAATTTCCTGGGGATATGAGGGAAAGTGGTTTCTTAGATTTTAAAACAGCATCACAACACATCTTGTTTGTCCGGCTGATCTGTCTGTGAATGATCGCATTCCTGAGCACTTCTGCCAGAGAAATGAAAACACATTCACACAAAAACCTCTACTCACAATAGCCAGCAACTGGAAACAACCCAGGTGTCCTTCCAGGGGTACAGCCCTGTCACGGAACCCCACTGAGCCAGAAAGAGGGACGGAGTGTGGGTGCCCACAACAGCCCGGACGGCTTCCCGGGGCACTGTGCCAAGTGGGAAAAAGCCAATCTCAGAAGGTCACCAGCTGCACGGTTCTGTTGATACAAGGTTCTCAAAATGTCAGAATCCAAGATGGAGAGGATGTGTCATAGCCAGACGGGGCAGGGGCTGGACAGTGAAGGGGCAGCTCCAGGGAGATCTCTGTGGTGACGGAGAGTTCTGCATGTTGACTGGGGTAATGGTTACACTCAGCTACAAATGTGAGAACGGGACCCTGAGAAATGCACCTGCGTTGGGTCCGGATGGATTTCCTGGTTTGATATTGTACTATCACTGCTTAAGATGTGATCATTTGGGGAAATGGGATGAAGGTCCATGGACCTCCCTACTTAACTGGCAACTTCCAGTGAATATAAATTATTTCCACATAAAAAGTCTTTTAAAAGGCTTATTTATTTATTTATTAGAGAGGGAAAGAGAGAGAGAGAGAAATCATGAGCAGGGGGGAGTGGCAGGCAGAGGGAGAAGCAGGCTTCCTGCTGACCAGGGAGCTCCATGCGGGACTCGATCCCAGGACCCCAGGATCATGACCTGAGCTGAAGGCAGACGCTTAACCAACAGAGCCACCCAAACGCTCCTCCACATAAAAAGTGTTAAAACAGGAAGCATCCCAGCAAACCGAGCAACCCTCCCTCATCCAGCCAAGCTGCCCGCAGGACCCCAAACTGCCCACTCCTAACCATCCCCTCCACCATCTCCTTGGGTTGGACCTCCATCAAATCCCACCTAGATGACTCCACGGCCCCCTAAACAGGCAACTGATTGCAGGGTCACAACGAGGAGCCCAGATTTCTTCTGGCTCCCCGAAGATACCCCTGCAGGCTCTGGGCAGGGGAGCACAAGGATCCATTGATGCGATGTCAGCATGGGGAAGACTCCATCCTGGGTGCCCCTCTGCACCCTCCCACCCCCGGAGAAGCCAGTGGGAGGTGTGTGGGGATGGGGGCTGGTCTCCAGGGTAAACCCTCCCACCGTCACCAGGCCTAGAGGCCTGCCGCCCTCCCACCTGCCCACAGTTTTCCACCCTGTGTTGCTCTCACCTCCTTTGTCAGGTGGCTGGGTCTTCGCCTCCATGGTCCCCCTGCCCTCTGCGGTGCTGAGATGTAATACCCCGTCCAGCACAGGCCTCTCCTAGGGGCAGAGACCAGAGCAGCTCGTGTGTGGGCCGCCGCGATGGTGGGCCCGGGTTCCAGTCCCAGCACCGTGGAAGCCGGGTGGTCTTGGGCAGGTGACGTCACCTCCCCACCGTTTTGTGTCCTCAGCTGTGGAGGAGAGGTGTTAGCCACACCTCCCTCCTAGAGTTGCCTTCAAGGCCAACGGGATGGTTTATGGAGAGTGTTTGGCATGGTGCCCGGCAAGGGCCAGGCCAGGGCTCGTGGGGCCTGGGGCTTGTCATACAAAGTGCTGGCGCCCTGACGGCAAAGCTTGGCTCCCCAGGCACCTAATGGGCCTCCGGTGCCTGGCATACTGCAGGCACTCAATACATGGGCTCTTGGCCACCACTTGAGTTGCTGTCTTTTTGGCCCTGCTCTGAAGCTATAAGGCAGCCTCACCAAGTGCTTCAGAGCGGGATCTCGGCTTGCCAGGCGAGGGCTTCTACTACTCCTTCCCGGGACTGTGGTGAGGACAGGCCACCGGTCGGCAGGACCCTCCCCACAGCCCGGGCGGGAGGCCTGCGCTGCCGTGGGGCTGCCGGGGAGGACCAGCCCTGGGATCCCGGGCCAGGTCAGGGCCAGCAGGGAGGCAGGGCCGTGGGCCAGTCTGTCCGGAGGGTGGAGAGGGGATTCCAGCCTGCCGGGCACGGGCTGTGAGAGCTCCAGGATCAGGTTAGCACACAACAACCTGAAGCCTGAATTTGAGATAAGCGAATGATTTTTAGTACAAGTATGTCCCAAACACTGCATGGGGCACATCTATATTAAAAAATCATTTTACTTATTTATTTTACTTATTTGAATACATTCTTTTTTCTTTTCTTTAAAAAGTAAGCTCTATGCCCAACATGGGGCTTCGACCTCTGAGATCAAGAGTCGCAGGCTCAAGGAACTGAGCCACCCAGGCGTTCCCTGAGTCAATTATTTTAAGGTCTAATACAGCAAGTTCCATGCAATAGTTGGGACATATTTATACTGAAATGTCATTCATTTTATGTGAAATTCAAATTTAAGTGGGTGTCCTATATTTTTGGGGGTGCCCTATATTTTAACTGGCAACACATAGTTTCGGGGTTTTTAGCCTCTTTGCACCTTCAGCTCTGCCCACCATAAAAATGAGGCCATTCAATGATTATATATGAGAACTCTGTGTGATTAAATACTTGTCCAGGGACGATGGCAGCGCCTCAGCCAGAGTACAGCTAGCTTCTGTGCTGCTTACAATGTACTTGTTCTTCAGGGTGAGGGGTCCTCATGCCTCAGCCCCCGCTTCTCCCATGTCCACCTTCCCTGCCTCACTGTCCCTGCTGCTGTGGTTTTCCAGTTGGGTCTCAGGTTCCGTCTCACCACATGGCCCTCTGGGACCAGTCCGGCCCCTGGGCCCAGGCCAGGCCTTCCAGGGAAAGGCAAAGCTCAGCTGCTGGAGGAGATCGGGGGGCCACAGGCCTTTATGCTCTGGACCAGCAGGACACAGGCATCTGGCTCCATGGCTCAGGGGTGGCTGGGCTATGTGGGCCAGCACAGGCAAGAGCGTCAGACGCACCGTGACCCGCAGGTGCCCGCTGGGCCCCTAACGGACTGGCGCATGCGCGCACATATACACTACAAAACACACACACTCAGTCCTACTTTCCTGGCCTACTTTCCAAAACTCTGACCCACTCCCTAGGCCTGGGAAGCCTACTGGGAAAATGGACACCCGCTGGCAAATGCACACACACGTGTGCAGTCACACAGGCACACGCTCAGCGGCCCTCTGGCACACACAGGCGCACACGCGCACGGAGACACGCGCATCACTGGATGCCCATCCCGAAACTCCAAGTCCCCCTCCAGGACACGCAGTTGCCCTGCCCTCTCTCCCTGACACCTAGGGCCCAAGGGCTCTCACCCAGGGTCCACCCCCCTCGCCCACCCCCAGCTGCGCCCTCCTGGCTGCACACCCTGGGGTCTCTCCCAGCCCTCATGCTGGGCAGGGCGCACTCACGCAGACTCACTGGAGGCTCCAAGGCTGGTTTGCTGGTGCCCTTCCCCGTGAATCTTCAGAAGTATCCTCCTAGATGTCCCCAAATGCCTCCTGAGGAGCTCCCTGCTGCTCCACTTCCCCCCAAACTCCCCTCAGGACTGCCCCCCAGTTTTTCCATGCTGCAGCTGGCCAAATCACTAGCATATCCTCCTGACCCCCATCTGACCTCTCCAGCATCCCGGAGCTAATCTGGATGTCTCTGCCTCCCCCATCCAACTAGCATGCCTCAAGTCTGACCATCCTGCCTCCCACAGGGACCCGTGCTCCCCAGCTGGTCCTGGAGAGAGTCCCCCTAGGAGTGGCTCCAGCATCCTCTTCCACTTCATTTTTCTCCCCAACAGTGACAGGAGAAAACTTTGAGACCCAGAGGCTCAGAAAGACTGGAGAATGCCAGTGGCCCTCAGGGCCAGTACCTGGTCCTCAGCTTGACCCTGAGGCATGCCGGCCACACCAGTTGAGGGTCTGGGCATCACAGTCCCCTGTGTCTCTCTGACCGGACCGCTCAGTGTCAGTGCATACCCTGCTGGGCGCCTCCTCCCAGACCCAGGGTGGCAGGGCCGCGTGACCCTGCCACAGCAGGGTCTCCCTCAGCGTCTGGGCACTGAGCACGGCTGCCACGGGGAAGCAGCAGCCACGGGACTGCCCTCTATGCCTGGGGGCTTCCTCCACGGCAGCCGGCCCAACGAGAATGGACTAGGTAGCTTGTCCACAGTGTCTCCTTGGACCCGGCCCACCCCGGGGCAGGCTTGGGAGATGCCCAGGGACCGCCCTGGCAAATGAGCGTGGGAATGAACAAACTTACGTGATCAAACAGAAACACACACTCACTTTTGAGTACAAACTCGCACCATCACACACACACACACGCTCACACAGTCACACAGATATAGACAAACTCACACTCGCCCATATTTAAACACTAAGACACACACTCAAATACACACACACCCCACCACACACAAACTCCTACAGACACAAACTCCCTCTCAGAACCACACGAACTCCCACGGTTGCACCCAAACTTACACAACCACACAGACACAGTCTTCAACTGTCTTCAGCCCCACGAGTTCACACAATCACACAGATGCAGACACATCAGACACATCCTAAGATACACACAAACTCAAACTGGCAGGCACAACCTCACACATACAGTCAGATACACAGAGTGAGGCAAACAACCAAACCCAGCCACACCCAAAAGTTAGACACAGTCTCACGCAGTAATACCTTGGCCACACAACTGGACAAAAAGTCATGACCCACAAGATCCACAGACACGAAACCACACACATTCGGCTACACGCACTGGCAGACTCACTGTGGCACAAACTCACACCCTCACACAGAGAAGACACCAGCTACCCCAATTCAGACCCACCCTGAGGCGCAGCTGCAGTCGGACACCCACCAAGTCGACCGACCCAGCAGCACTTCGGCAGTGTGACCACCCCGCACAAGCCCGCAGTCAGAGACGCACACGCGCGCAGAGCCAAGCCCAGCCTCGCGAAGTCGGAAGCCGCGGTGTGTGCGATCCCACATGAGTTCCCGCGCCGGGACAGACGCGGCTCCACACGTGGCCACCCGCCCTGAGTCGGTCCCTCGCGCCCGGGCAGCCCCACAGCCATGCTCCCGCGCTCGCACACTCACCTGCTGGTGAGCCAATCACTAACTCGGGGCCGCCACCCCGGGACCCGCCGCCGTCCCAGGTCCCGCAGGACGGGAACAGTGGCAAGGACCGGACCGCGCCTCGCCTCCTTAGCGCGCAGCCCAGCCACCCGGCTTCCTCTGGCAGATACGGAGTCCCCCCCCACACACACACACCCTCCCTTACCCCAGCTTCCCCATCCTCTCCCGCCGCAAACTCACCACTCCGCGCACAGCCCGCGGTCTCCCGGAGCTGAATGAGGCTGAGCGGAATTCAAACCCCGTCCCAAGTGCGCGCGAGCGCCGCCCGCCAAACTACCAGTCCCGGAAGCCCCCGCGCCTCGCCGCGCCCGCGGTGCCGTGTCCGCTAAGGAGCCCAAGCTGGGGGGGCGCGCGAGGACCGCTGGGAAATGTAGTCCCAAGACCGATGGGGGCGGTGCCGGGCGCTCCGCGCTTCAGGGGCGGTGGCGGCGGGGAGGTGGCAGGACGTCCCGTTCCTCCCACCCGGCAGGGGAAAAGGTTTGGGTTCCCGCAGAGGGAAGGAACTTTCGAGGACGAGTGGACTTCACGCTCCGCAGCCCTCCCCTTTACCTGGCGGCTGAGGTGCGGAAGGGCCCCCAAGGACCCCACCTCAAAATTTCCAGCATCCCTCCGCAGCACATGGAGGCCAAGATTAACGTGCACTCAATGAAAAGGAAATCAAACAAACAAACAAAAACCCCTACTTTCAACAAGAGCTCAAGTTTTTGCAGCTTTTATATGAGAGGAACATAAACTTTTAAAACCAGTTTGTTGTTTCTATTGGAGAAATTCGAGCACTGAGTATTTGGTGATATTAAGAAATTATTTTCGGTGCCTGGGTGGTTTAATCGGCTAAGCATCAGACCCTTGTTTTCCGCTCAGGTCTTGATCTCAGAGTCCTGAGATGGAGCCCACCTGGGACTCCCAGCTCAGCAAGGAGTCCGCCTGAAGATTCTCTCCCTCTGCCCCTCCCCCCATTTGTGCGCACACGCGCGCTCAGGCTTTCTCGCAAGTAAATATTTTTTTAATTAAAAAAATTATTTTAGGTCTAATGGTATTTGGAAGATATATTTTTTCAATATTTATCTTTGACAGATACATACTGGGACACAAGGACGGTTTAACATATGCAAATCAATAAATGTGATACACAACATTAATAGACTGAAAGATAAAAACCACATGATCATCTCAATAGATACAGAAAAAGCATTTGACAAAATTCAATACCCTTTCATGATAAAAACTGTCAACAAACTGGGTATAGAAGGAACCTGCCACAATATAATAAAGGCCGTATGCAGTAAGCCCACAGCTAACATCATACTCAACCAGGAGAGGCTGAAAGCTTTTCCTCTAAGATCAGGCTGTAGAGGTGAATGTCCACTCTTACCACTCCTGTTCAACACAGTACTGGAAGCACTAGCCAAAGCAATTAAGCAAGAACAAAATAACAAAAAGCATCCAAATCAGAAAGGAAGATGTAAAATTGTCTCTGTTTGCAGATGATATGATCTTATATAGAAAATACTAGACTTCACCCCAAAAAACCCTGTTAGAACTAATACACAAATTTAATAAAGTTGCAGAACATAAAATCAGCATGCAAAAAATCAGAAACATTTCCAGATACTAATAAGTACTATCCAATTAAAAATGAAGAAATAATTCCATTTACAATACAATCAAAAACAATAAAATACTGAGAAAGAAGTTTAACAAAAGAGGCAAAAGATCTATGCGCTGAGACTATAAAACACTAATGAAAGGAACTGAAGACATATAATGGAAAGATATCCCATGTTTGTAAGTTGGAAGAATTAATATTGTTAAGCGTCCATTCAGCCAAAGCAATCTCAGATTCAATGCAATCCATATAAAAATTCCAATGGCATTTTCACAGAAATAGGAAAAAATCCTTAAATTCCTATGATACCAAAAAAGACCCAAATAACTAACACAATCTTGAGCAAGAAAAACAATGCTGAAAGCGTGACACTTCCTGATTTAGAAATATATTACAAATCCACAGCAATAAAAACAGTATGATATTGCCATAAAAACAGACATATAGACCAATGGAACAGAATAGAGAGCCAGAAATAAATCCATGCATCTTTGGTCAACTGATCTTCAATAAAAGTGCCAAGAATACACAATGGGATATGGATACTCTCTTCAATAAATGATGCTAGGATAACTGGATATCCTAATGAAAAATAATGAAATTGAACCCTTATCGCACACCATGTACAAAAGTCAATTCAAAACAGATTAAAGGCTTACACATAAGAACTGACACCATAAAATTATTAGAAGAAAACAAGAGATGGGGCACGTGGGTGGCTCAGTCAGTTAAGAGTCCGACTCTTGGTTTAGGCTCAGGTCATACTCTTGAGCCCTAAGATTGAGGCCCCTGTCGGGTTCCCAGTGGGGCTCTGCACTCAGTGTGGAATCTGCTTGAGATTTTTTCCCCTCCCTCTCTCTCCCCCTCTGCTCCTCCACCTGCTTGCATGCACACTCTCTCACTCTCAAATAAAATAAATAAATAAATAAATAAATAAATAAATAAATAAATAAAAAGAAAGAAAGAAAACAGGAGAAAATCTCCTTGACATTGGTCTTGGCAATGGTTTTTTGGATGCGACACCAAAAGCACAGGCAACAAAAGCAAAAATAAATAAGTGGGATTGCATCAAACTAAAAAACTGCACAGAAAGTCAACAATCAGCAGAGTGAAGAGAACCTATGGGATGGGAGAAAATATTTGTAAACCATACATCTGACAAAGGGCTAATATCCAAAATACACAAGAAACTCAGTGGGGAAAAAATAACCAATTTAAAAATGGGCAGAAGATCTGAATACACATTTCTCAAAAGAAGGCATACAAATGGTCCATAGGTATATGGAAAGGTGCTCAACAACATTAAATATCAGGAAAATGCAAATCAAAACCACAATGAGATATCACCTCATACCTGTTAGGATGGCTATTATCAAAAAGACAAAAGATAACAAGGATGCGGAGAAAGGAAACTCTTTTACAATGTTGGTGGGAATACAAACTGTTAAGCCACTATGGAAAATAGAATGGAGTTCAACATTGCATGGTCTCACTTATCTGTGGACTCTAAGTCAAACTCAGAGGTAGAGATTAGAATGGGGCTTGCCAGTGGCTGGGGGATAGGGGAGATGAGGAGATGTTGGGCAAAGGGTACAAATTTTCAGTTATGCAGGATGAATAAGTTCTGGAGTTCTAATGTATAGCATGGTGACTACAGGCAGTAATATGGTATTGTATACTTGAAATACGCTAAGAGAGTAGATCTCAAGTGTTCTCACTGCAAAATAAAATGGTAACCATGTGAGGTGATGGATGTTATTTATCTTTTTTTTTTAAAGATTTCATTTATTTATTTGACAGAGAGAGAGACAGCCAGCGAGAGAGGGAACACAAGCAGGGGGAGTGGGAGAGGAAGGAGCAGGCTCATAGCGGAGGAGCCTGATGTGGGGCTCGATCCCAGAACGCTGGGATCACGCCCTGAGCTGAAGGCAGACGCTTAAGACTGAGCCACCCAGGCGCCCCGGATGTTATTTATCTTGATTGTGGTAATCATATTGCCATGGATATGAATATCAAAACATCACATTTTACACCTTCAAATAATAGAAACAACTTTTATTTGTCATTCATTTCTCTTTAAAGCTGGAAACAAACAAACAAAAAGGAAACACACAGTGGGTGTCTGGGGGGTGGTGTGCAGCGGTGGTGAGAATAGCAAAGTAACTGCCATTTACAGAAGAGTAACCAGGCTACATGTATTTCTTCTTTGAACCAGGAAAATACATTTTACAAACGAGGAAACTAAGGTCAAAAGGTTTAAAATACATGCCCATGGTAGCATAGTGGGGTTCCGACCCCAGGAAGAATGGATCCAGAGCCCAAGTACCTGTCTGTTCATTCAACTAACATTTACTGAGTATCTATTATGTATGCCAGGCACTAATCCAGGTGCTGAGAATACAGTAGGGAACCAAGTAGACATAGATCCCTGAATTTGTGACATTTCCTTACTAATGCAAAAGAGAGACAATTAAAAACTAAGCTAAGTAGTGAATCAGATGGTAGAAAGTAATATTACAGAGAAAAATTAAACAGGGGATATGTGGTGGGTGGGACATGTGTTTGCAAACTGCTACAATTTCAGGGTGGCCAAGGAAAATATCCCTAAAAAGATGACATTTGAACAAAGCTCTGAAGGAGCCCAAGAAACAAGATATATTGATATCTGGAGGAGATATGCTCCAGGCAAAGGGAACAGCTGGTGCAAAGACCCGGAGATGGGTACATGTGTAATGTATTTAAAGAATAATGGGGAGGACAGTGGCTGGAGCCCAGGGCAGGAAACGGCTGACCCTAGGAGGCCTGTTAGGGATTTGGTTCCGGAGGGCCCCTCCACCTCTTGTTCCAGATCTGAGGGACTGAGTGGAGGTGGGTACCCTTTCATGTCCACAGTCGCTCCCTGGGAAACTTTGTTCCTCTCACCCAGGACTCTGTCCAGAGTAGGGGCAAGGAAGGACTCCTGTTTCCTCTCTCACAGGTTGGTTGAATGCTGGTTGCAGACCATTGGCACTCCCTGCCCCTGGCTGAGACAGTGGGGAGAGAGGAGGGCTTACACCCAGGGCTCACTGTGTCACCAGCACCCCCAACCATGGCCAAGACCCAGAACTCCCCCTTCCTGGGTGTCGGAGGGGGAGTGGGATTTTCTACTTCTTACCAAATTTTCTACTTTTTCATGATACAGTCTTGGTAGGTTGTACATTTCTAAAAATGTATCAGTTTCTTCTAGGCTGTCCAACTTATTAGCATGTAATAGTTCATAGTGGTGTCATGATTTTGTTTTGTAATTCTGTGATTATCAGTAGTAATGTCTCTTCTTTCATTTGTAGTTTTATTTACTTGAGCCCTTTTTTCCCCTTAGTCTAACTAGAGTTTTGTCAATTTTGTTTATATTTTTAAAAGCAGTTCCTTGTTTCATTGATCTTTTCTATTGTGTTTGAAAAATATAGTTGATGTGGTTTCTGTATTCCTAAATTAGTTAAGCCTTGTTTTGTGGTCTAACATATGTATCTGAGGGAATGTTTTGTGTGCATTTCAGAAAAAGGTATATTCTGCTGTTTATGGAATGTTCTGTACATCTATAGGTCCATTTGGATAGTGTTGATCCAATCTGCTGTTTCTTTATTTTCTGTCTGATCTATCCATTGTTGAAAGTGAGGCACTAAAGTCCTCTACTTTTATTGGATTACTGTCTCTTCTTTCATTTCTGTTAATATTTGCTTTGTGTGTTTGGGGACTCTGATGTTGGGTGCATATATAATTGCTATATTCTTTTGGTGAATTGAAAGTTTTACCATTATATCATGACCATCTTGAACTCTTGTAACAGTTTTTGACCTAAGGTGTACTTTGTCTGATATACAAATAGCCACAGCTATTCTTTTTTGATTACCATTTCATTTACATGAAATCTCTTTTTCCAACCCTTCACTTTCAGCTTATCTGTGTCCTTAAAGCTAAAGCATGTCTTTTGTAAGCAGCATATATTTGGATTATGTTTTTGTTTTGCCTTTGTTTTTTACCTATTCTATAGTCTTTTGATTGAACAATTTTTTTGTTTTGTTTTTATAGTAATTTTTTATTGTGTTATGTTAGTCACCATACAGTACATCCTTAGTTTTTGATGTAATGTTCCATGATTCATTACTTGCGTATAACACCCAGTGCACCATGCAATACATGCCCTCCTTATTACCCATCATCAGCCTAGCTCATTCCCCCACCCCCCTCCCCTCTGTAGCCCTCAGTTTGTTTCCCAGAGTCATAAGTCAAGCAGAGAAAGACAATTATCATATGGTTTCACTCATTTATTGCATTGATTACTTTGTGCATGTTGAACCACCCTTACAACCCAGGAATAAATCCCACTCGGTTGTGTTGAATAATCCTTTTAATGTCCTGTTGGATCCTATTGGCTAGTATTTTGGTGAGAATTTTGGCATCCATGTTCATCAGGGATATTGGTCTGTAATTCTCCTTTTTGGTGGGGTCTTTGTCTAGTTTGGGGATCAGAGTAATCCTGGCCTCATCAAAAGAGTTTGGAAGTTTTCCTTTCATTTCAATTTTTTGAAACTGCTTCAGAAGAATAGGAATTAATTCTTCTTTAAACATTTGGTAGAATTCCCCTGGGAAGCCATCCGGCCGTGGACTCTTGTTTGTTGGGAGATTTTTGATGACTGCTTCAATTTTCTTGCTGGTGATGGGTCTGTTCAGGTTTTCAATTTCTTCCTGTTTCAGTTTTGGTAGTTTATACGGCTCTAGGACTGCATCCATTTCCCCTGGATTGCCTGATTTGTTGGCCTGTAGTTGCTCATAGTATGTTCTTATGATTGTATTTCTTTGGTGTTGGCTGTGATCTCTCCTCTTTTATTCATGACTTTATTTATTTGGGTCCTTTCTCTTTTCTTTTTGATAAGTCTGGCTAGGGGTTTATCAATCTTATTAATTCTTTCAAAGAACCAGCTCCTTGTTTCGTTGATCTTTCTACTGTTTGTTTGGTTTCTAGTTCATTGATTTCTGCTCTGATCTTTATTAATTCTCTTCTCCTGCTGGGTTTAGGCTTTATCTGCCGTTCTTTCTCCAACTTCTTTAGGTGTAAGGTTAGGTTGTGTATTTGAGAGCTTTCTTGTTTCTTGAGAAAGGCTTGTGTTGCTATAAACTTCCTTCTCAGGACCACGTTTGCTGCATCCCAAAGATTTTAAACAGTTGTGTTTTCATTTTCATTTGTTTCTATGAATTTTTAAAATTCTTCTTTGATTTCCTGGTTGACCCATTCATTCTTTAGTAGGATGCTCTTTACCCTCCATGCATCTGAGTTCATTCCAACTTTCTTCTTGTGATTGAGTTCCAGTTTCAAGGAACTGTGGTCTGAAAATATGCAGGGAATGATCCCAATCTTTTGGTACCAGTTGAGACCTGATTTGTGACCCAGGATATGATCTATTCTGAAGAATGTTCCTTTGTTCCTTTCTTTGTCTCTTGCTATCTTCCTTTGTCATTTGATAATTTTATGTAGTGGTATGCTTTGATTCCTTTATTCTTTATATTTTGTGTATCTATTTTTTTTTAGAAGCATTGGGATTTCTTTTTGGTTTTGGTTTTATTTAGTTTTTATATTTTTTAAGATTTCATTTATTTATTTGACAGAGAGCTAGAGCCAGAGAGCACAGGGGAACGGCAGAGGGAGAGGGAGAAGCAGGCTCCCCACTGAGCAGGGAGCCCAATGCAGGGCTTGATCCCAGAACCCTGGGATCATCACCTGAGCCAAAGGCGGTGCTTAACCGACTGAGTCACCCAGTTGCCCGTTTTGTTTTTAAAGGTATTATTTATTTGAGACAGAGAGAAACAGAGACAGTGAGAGCATGAGCAGGGAGGAGAGGGAAAAGCAGACTCCCCAATGAGCAGGGAGCCCAACATGGGGCTCAGTCCTAGGACCCTGGGATCATGACCTGAGCCAAAGGCAGATGCTTAACCAACTAAGCCACCCAGGTGCCCCTGTATATCTATTTTTTTTTTAATTATGTATATCAAGAGGCTTACCTAAAACATCTTATAGTTTTAACAGTCTACTTTAAGCTGAGAACGACTTGACTTTGATTGCACAGAAACACTCTATACTTTCTCTTCCCCGTGCATTTTGTGATTGATATAATCACTTACATCTTATTATATGGACTCCCTAAGTTATTGTCATTATAATTATTTCTTAAGGCTTTTGTCTTTTAACTTTTCTACAAGAATTGAAAGTGATTTATGTACCGCCGTAACAGTATGAGTATTATGTATTTAACTATATACTCACCTTTACCAGTAAATTTTATATTCATATGTTTTCATGCTGCTAATTAGTGTCTTTTTTCATTTCAGCTTGAAGAACTGTCTTTGGCATTTCTTGTAAGGCAGGTCTAGCTGTGATGAAAGCCTTAATTAGGAAAGCCTTATCTTCCTTCATTTCTGAAGGACAGCTTTGCAAGGCATAGTATTCTTGATTGGCAGTTTTTTCCTTTCAGCACTTTGACTCTGCTATCTCATTTACTTCTAGCCTGCAAGGCTTCTGCAGAGAAACCTAGGGCTATCTAGTTTGTGTCGAGTCTCTTTTTCTTTGGTTTTTGGAGAACTTTTTTGTGTCTTGGTGTAGGTCTTTTAAAATTCAACTTATTTGGAATTCTTTGAGCTTCATGAGTCTGAATGTTTATTTGCTTCCCCAGAATTGGGAACATTTCAGCTGTTATTTCCTAAAATGGTTTTCTGCTTCTCACTCTTTCTCTCCCTTTCCCTTCCTTTCCCCTCCCGGGATTCCCATTATGTGTATATTTGTTCGTTTTTGAAGTCCTATAAGTCCTTTAGGCTGTCTTCACTCTTTTTCATTCTTTTTGTTCCTCTGACTGAATCATTTTGAATAACTTCGTCTTTAAGTTTACTCTTTTTCTTTTTTTTTTTTTCTGTTTGATCAAGTCTGTTTTTGAATCCCACTCATGTATTTTTCAGTTCAGTTATTGTATTCTTCGGATCTAGTGTTTGGGTTTTGTTTGTTTGTTTCTATGTCTTTGTTGATATTCTGTTTGTTGTATCATTTTCCTGATTTTGTTGGCTGTCTATCCATGTTCTCTTCTCACTGAACTATTTTTTGAAGGTTATATTCATTATATATATGATTTTATTTATTTGACAGAGAGAAGAGAGAGAGAGAGCACAAGCAAGCAGAGCAGCAGACAGAGGGAGAGGGAGAAGCAGGCTCCCCACTGAGCAGAGAGACCGACATGGGGCTTGATCCCAGGACCATGGGATCATGACCTGAGCCAAAGGCAGATGCTTAACTGACTGAGCCACCTGGGCACCCCTAAGATTTTATATTTTTATTTTTTTACGTATCTCTACCCCCAATGTAGGACTCGAACTCACAACCCAGAAATCAAGAGTCGCACACTCCTCCAACTGAGCCAGCCAGCACCCCTAACTCACTGAGCTTTTTAAAGATGATTATTTTGACTTACACTTCTGCTATACCGTAAGGAGGTAGTTCACTAGTCTCAGGAGGATAACAGACATGTAGCTGAGAGCCTCCCGCTCCCAACTCTAACTAGCCTACGTTAGCTGACAGCCAGCCAAGCCCCAGGCAAGAGAACAAGCCCAGCTAAGATAAGCAGAGCCTCCTAGCCAGTCCTGAGCTGATCCTAGATGTATGAGAAACAAATATTTATTGTGTGTTATTCAGGTTTCAAGGTTGGTTGTTATGTAGCACTATTGTGATTGGTGACTGCTCCATATAGTACAAAAGTGGTGCATGAAGCATGCACAAGCCCACAGATGCTGAGAAGAGGTGGGTGGGCAGAGAAAGGAAAGTCTAAACCCAGAACAAGTTTCTGTTCCACTGAGGGTAAAACATTGCTCTTTCAATGATAAAAGGGGCTCAGTGTGATACGACTGCCCCCAGATTTCTGGCTGGTGTGGGGTGGGTATAGAACCAGTCCTGGCTTCTTTCTCATTCATGCCTTCCCAGGGGAGGACTGACTTAAACCAAGTGAAGAATTTGGACGGTGTAATTAAGATGTGCAGAGCCCAGTTCTCAGCAGCTGGCTTGACCACAGCATGTTATATTTTTAATTGTTCTCCAAGTTGCCAGTGATCTGATCCCCAATAATTCGTTTGTTTAGGTGCAGCATCCACTAGTCCTTGGAGGTTTTCTTTGTCAACAAATGGATAATCTATGTAAAAGGCTGAAGGTCCCTTTGCCGGGTAGAAGGCAGAAGTGTCGGACATAGCAGAATCCTTCCTCAAAGGTCTCTGCCTTAAGCGTCTATAAACTGACTCAAGGAGGTTGTGACTCCAGTAGGGTGGCCCTCGTCCACCTCTTTTGGACCTACATTTTAGCTTATTTTGTCATATAAATAATTTGGGGGGCATCACACCCAAGTTTCTGTGTGGGCATCACTCCCCATAGGACTGCATTACATCAGCCATGTCTCCTATGAGAAGTGGTCCCCTTTTAAACACTCAGATTCCTCTCATCACCATGGAGATCATAGAGCATTTCAACTGCTTCCCCCCTACAGGCACCCCATCAACTTTCTCTTGTGCAGGAGGGAGGTGATAAAATGAGGAGTGTCTCAAAGCGGTTGGAGCTTCAGTTGTCTCAATCTTTCCAAGTCTCCTACATACCATCATTCCAAATGCCACAATTCTGTTTCCCTAGGGCCACCCAAACTTTTCATGTTACAAATACAGCAGGACTGTATTTGTATCAATTTAGCTGAGTAAGTCAGTGACCTGCAGGATCAAGGTGTTTATAGAAAACCTTCTATACCTTGATACTGACACTCATAATTTCTGAATTTGTCTATGATGACAGCTAATAAACCCTTCACCACAGGAAGCAGTTGACTCCAGAAGGCCAACCACAACCGATATTTAGATATTTTACTACCACATGCCTTGGTCTTGTAGTTTTCCACCCAAGGCCCAACACTGAATTCAAAGTATCTCACATTTCCCTCAGGTTTATCATCTCCAACCCATTCTCTGGTATTAACTTCTCTATCAGGGCTCTTTTGGGTTGCAAGTAACTAACGCTGGCCAAGTAAAGCAAATAATGAATAGATCGGATGGATACTGGGTAGCCCAGAGAATCAAAGGAAAAACTAAACAGTCAGTCCTCAAGAAGGACAGTTACCAAAACAGCTCTATCTGTACAGGAACTAATAACAGTCAGTGCTACCATTGGAATGACCTCTGAGTGTGTCCTTCTGCTCAGGGAGCCCAACAGGCACCAGTATCAGCCTTTGGTTGAGGTAGGGGCAGGGCACTATGGCATTCCCACAAAATGGAGTAGTCTCCAGAAAGGGGAAGGGATTTTTTTCTTGGTAAAAACAGCAAAAACTGCCTCAGTAACAAAGCCAGCTCATGTGAAAGGAAGGTTAAAGATACAGGAGTTCTTAGGAAACCCAAAAGTGGGCAATTCAGCCAGGATCCACAAGGTACTAGGGTGGGTGAGGGGGCCAGGGGCCAAGCTTCCCCCCAACTATATGACCTTATTCCAGACCTGTTTGTGCATCAGCACACCCAGCCCCAACCTATGACCTCTCAGGTAGTCCTTAGTCTGAGTCGGACTGCACAATGGGAGCCCAAGAGCGCCAATCAGCTGAGACCAAGGGGGAGTCAAATTTATTGGCATAAACATGGTGGCTGGGGCATGGTTACCTCTACAACTGACACATGGTGGAGGCATTCCTAAAGAATGAAAGTGTTTGTCAGGCAACCCCAAATGACCTTCACTTAATTCCCTTCCTCTACTTCCTCTTGTAATATACTCTTCAGGAAATCAATCTTACGAGAACTGGCCCTCTTACCCTGAACTACGCTGATACCCCTCAGCATAGAGGGGTCTGTCTCAAGGAGTCAGACATCACAAGAGATAACCATAATTCGATGGGCTTTCATTTTAATATAAATAATTTCTAATAATATGAAAGAACCCGGGACTCTGCCACTGTCAAATTCCAGAGTAGTTAGAATTAAATGAAAACCACATTTTTATAGCCCAAGGAGTAGAATCCAGTCATGTGACATGCAGATTAGAAGGGGTCAAGTATATAAACACCTCCTTTGTGTCCTAGAGTCAAGGACACAGCAATTCCAAATTGGGTATGATGCAAACCACAGTTGTAGCTAACAGTGATCCAATTAGCAACCTGGCCAAAAATCTCTGATCATAATGGAATTACAGACATGTTTAAAAATTACCTCTCAATTTACCTGGGATCATACCGTATCAAATTGCATGAGAGGTTTCAGGTGGCAAAGTCAGATTAAAATAAGGGAAATGACTCCCCTGAAAACTATTAACCTCAAGGAAGAGTTAGGAGTAGACACTTTAAAGAGATTCTAGGGGCACCTGGGTGGCTCAGTCAGTTAAGCATCTGCTTTTGGCTCAGGTCATGATCTCAGAGTCCTTGTATTGAGACCCACGTGGCACTTCCTGCTCAGTGGGCAGCTGAGTGGGCCTGCTTCTTTCTCCCTCTGCCTATGCCTGCTGCTCCCCCTGCTTGTGCTGTCAAAACCATAGTATCAACATTTTTATGTTAAGGGATCACTCTTGTTTGTATTTTTTTTCCTTGAGAGAATCTTGTGTTTGAGATTAAAAATTAAAAATGCTGACTCAAATAACTAGTGTTTATTATCAAATCTAAAAACACTATTGGAATATATAGAAGTACATTTAAAAATGTGGAATCCTGTAGTATTTAAAATCTCTTAGAAGTAATTGTTGAAACAAATACTTAAAAATGTAGTAAGACTTGTAAGCCAAACTTAAAGGCCTAAGGAGGCACTAAGCTTTTGGATTTAGAGTTGTAAGAAAAACTGTATTACCAACCCCAAACACTTAAAATGGACAAAAGAAGAGACTGACAAATATCTTATTTTTAACTTTATTTTTATTGTTGACACTATTACAGATAGATAGAACAACCACAACCATATTATCAAACCAAAAAGCTGTGCACAGAAACAAGATGAAGAAAGTATATCAAGATGTTAACCACAGTCTTTGGATGGTGAAAATATGGGTGAGTTTCTCTTCTACATTTCTGCAACTTCAAAGTTTCTATGATGAACACATACAGTGTTTATAATGGAAATATATGTGATAGAGGTGGATTACCAAAACACTATGATAAAGACCATTCGAGGAAACCAAGACAAAATAACCATAATCCCACAACAACCACACAACTATTTAACTGTTTTCCATATTTCTTCCCATCTTTGACTCTATGTATACTTATCATTAACATCCTAATTATCATAGACTGGTGCACAGATCAAGATGTTAACAGCAATTGTTGCTGGGTGTTGGGAATATGGGTGAATTTCTTTTCTTCCAGTTTACTGAATTTTCCAAAGTTTCCTATGAGTATGTATTATATTTGTAATGGAGAAATACAGACATAAGATTTAATACCAAAACACCAAAGGTATTTGAGACAATATATTTAACCATAATCCCACAATGACAACACTATTTTAATTATTTTCTGTATTTTTTTCATTTTAGACTTTATGCATACATATTTAACACTGTTATAATCACAAGCTTGTGCACTAACACAAGACGGAGGAAACAGATCAAGATGTTAACAGTAGTTGTTGTGTATTGGGAATATGGGTGACTTTTTTCTTTTTTCTAATTTAGTGTATTTTCCAATTTTTCCTCTGGGTATGTATTATGCTTGTAATGTAAACACACATAATAAACTTTGTTATCAGAACACTATTATAAGGAACATTTGAAGACATTAAGATGAAAGTATTTAACCATAATTCCACAAAGATAACATAACGGCTATTTTGAAAACACATTTTGACACAGTTATAATCATAAACCTGTGCACAGAAACAAGAATAAATGAGATGTTGAAGAGTATATCTGTCTTTGGATGGTTGGAATATGGATTTTTTCCTCCACTTTTCTGTATTTTCCAAGTGTCTGATAATGAGTTCAAATTATGTTCACAATGGAAAGGTGATTATAAACTTTTTAGTTAACACTACCATAAAGAACATTCAAAGAATTTAAGAAAATAATGCTCAACTATAAGCCTACAACAGCAACAACAACACAACAGCTTTTGACTATAAGCATACATTTTTAATCACTTATAACTGTAGTATAAATATAATTCTGTGTCCTGCTTTTTCCACTCAATATTCCGTAAATATATTTCCACGTTGCTACATAACTCTTCATGATTATCATTTTTAAACAGCTGCATGACAGTCCATGGGTACCTTCACGTAATCATTCTCCTACTGTTTGGCATTTATGTTGTTCTTAATTTTTCACTAACATAAGGTTGGAATGGGCACCCTGACATTTGGCAAGTTAATGCTGCCAACAGCGATAAACCCAAATTCACCCCAATAACATCAATGCTGGTTCCCATCTAAAGGGTCCTCCTGTGATGTGGGGCCTCAGTGCTCCTTGGATGTCCATTCCAACCTCAGGTCTTTCTATGCAGCTGGCCCTCACCTACACCGAAAAGGCCCCTTCTTAACTGCCCAGGACATCCTGCTCAATTCATTCCCACCAACCTGGCCTTCTAAGCCTTGCTTCCCACGTTTCCTTCTGTCTGCTTCCTTACCCTCTTAGATCTGGTGATGTATCAGGACTCCCTTCTTTGGCTTCCTCATTTCTGCTTCATGCTTTCAACACTACAACCTCCCTTGACTTTGGCATTCCCTGCAGCTCTGACATACACTCTCAGAGCCCCAACCATGCGGATCTAGGAGAGTGAGATTTAGACACGTTCCCCCAGCAGGTATATTAATTTTGCTTGCTCAAATTATCTGCTGTTATTTTTTGCTCACTTAATCTACAGATCCACTTTAAAATTTTTTTTTTAATTTTTTTTTTCCAGCCAACTCAAAGCCAAAAAATTTAATAGTCATTATGCAAGGGGAGGGGAAGCAAAAGGAGCACAGGTGGTCCACAGAACAGGACACAGGAAACCTCAAGCTATGAGGTCAATTTGTGATTAAGTGGAAAACTGAGGTGATCAGACATATATGACACTAATGGATAGCTCGGAAATACTTAGAAGGGCTGAAAGAGGGAGGAACAGATGGTAAGGAAACAAATTAAGGCTGCTGGGGAACCTGAGTCCATGTTAAGCTTAAGTTGACTGTAAAGAAAGCTTTTTTTTTTTTTTTTTTAATTTTTAAAATGCAAGTTAGACATGGGGTGGAGGGTCAGACAGGTGAAGACAAGAATTAAGCGATAGAAAGCTCTAAGGATACTAGCTCCTGGGCACCCAGGGTGCAAACTGACTTGTGGCCATATAATACTAATGAAGCCACACTGCTACTTGTCACTTAAGGCAGGAAGCACACAAAGGAAGTGATGGAAATTGTAAGCCTGCATCCTTATTTACAACATGAAAGCCTCTCCCTCTGCTTCTCAATCATCAGTAGGCACTACTGTGATCTAGTGATGGTTACAACCCACTCTTTAAAGGCAAAAGCATAAGATTTATAGGGAAAAGCTTCGGCTTTTATAAATTCACTATCAAACACACATCAAGTTGGTTAAAAAAAAAACCTTGTAATATTTTTGCATGAGAATCACTGCAAGGTACAAGGTGTCAACCAATCACTTTGGGTCACAAAAGGCCAATCCACATATTGTAAAGGCTTACACAGCATTAGGTTCCAAAGTGTTGGTGTAGACAAAAAGGCTGAAAAGGAAGTTCCAAGTACTTCTCTTTTCAAACAGCAAAGAATAAAAGACATTTTACCTTTCATGCTTACACTTTTATAGGAATACTTAACGGTAAGGAACAATACACAATTACTCAAAACGATACTGATGGGGTTCAAATAATGCACAATTAAGTCTTTCTCAGAATCTAAGATACTTAGAAATATATTCTAATTTGTTGCTCTCTTCCTCCTCCAAAAAAAAAAAAAATCAGTACCAGGTAAGGTACCTCTGCACAGTAAACTGTAATTGTATATTAAATCCAAATATATGTGATTACTGTTTTGCTATGATATGCTATTTTATATACATTGCAGGGAACATTATATATAGGCTACAGAAGTGTCATTTACATTTGACTGGGGCTATTTCTGTAATGTCAAAAACTTCTAGGATTTTCCCTCAATAGATTACTCAGATGAAAGGTATGTGCTATAGCTTTCCCACATGCATACACCGATGTGTGATGGGGGAGAGCTAAAACCAAAGGAGTTTCCACCTTTGGTCTCTTTTTAGTCTGTGTTGTCTGATATTAAAAGTCAGGTGTGTACATGCCAAGGTAAGTTTCCTTCTGACATTATTATGGATTGGTTTGAAGTCTCTGATTTAGTAGGGGTCAAGTTCTAAATGAAGGTTTCCTAACCTTTGTACTTGTGTTCTCAGCCGGTGTGAGTATTCTGGTGTCTAGCAAGGGACAGGCGATCAGTGAAAAGCTGCCCACAGACATCACATTTGAAGTACTTGTCATCGGCCCTATCGTTGTCACTAGTGCTGGTGCTGGCATGTTCAGTGTAGCGTGAGCTTTCCCCATAGACATTTCCAGGCTCAAATATTATCACCCTGGCATGGGTTTTCAGGTGCTCACCATAGGCTGAGTTGGAAGTGAAGGTTTCTCCACATTCCCTACAGTCATAGTATGGTTCTTCAACTTGAATCTCTTGATCTTCACCTTCTTCTTCTGGGTCTTCGATCCCTGCCCCATCTGGCTCATCAGCATCTCCCTCTGGCTCTTCAGCCTTTCCCTCTGGCTCTTCAGCTCTTTCTTCTGGGTCTTCAATCCCTGCACCATCTGGTTCATCAGCATCTCCATTGGGCTGTTCAGCCTCTCCGTTGGGCTGTTCGGCCTCCCCATTTGGCTCTGCAGCCTCCCCATCTGGCCCTTCAGCCTCTCCATTGGGCTCAGCAGCCTCCACATTAGGCTCAGCAGCCTCCACCTCTGGCTCAGCAGCCTCCACCTCTGGCTCAGCAGCTTCTACATTTGATCCCTGGATCCGCAGAACTTCTCGTGGAACAAGGACATTGGCTTCAACCTCCTGGGCTCCTTCTTCTTCTTCTTCTTCGAGATGAAGCTTCTGATGTTTAGTGAGAACTGTGTTATGAATGAAGGACTTCCCACAGTCCTTGCATTCATAGAATGGTGAATCTCTTTTGGGGGGCTCAGTAAGAAATGAGGTGTGAACGAAGGAGGCCCCATAATCATAAGGCTCATCCTTCTCATGAATTCTCATGTGCTCCCTAAGGTCTGACTGATTGAGGAAGGATTCTCCACATGTTTTACATTCATAGTGTTTCTCTTCGGTTTGACTTCTCTGAAACTCAGTAAGGGCTAAGCCTGGACTGACTGCATCTTCACTTCTCTGGCCCTGCTCCGGCAAATCCTCTCCAGTATGAATTCTCATATGTTCACTAAGGACAGAGCCATGAATGAAGTCTTGTCCACACACGTGGCATTGAAGGGATGTTCCTGCAGGAGGATTCTTCTGTGGGGCACGAGGCCTCCGTGGGTTAATGACCAAGGGTTGCATAAAAGGCTCATCATACCTTCTATGACCAAAGAATTGATCTTGCTCATGGATTTTCTGATGCTCAAAAAGGAATGAGCTATGAACAAAAGATTCCCCACATGCAGGGCATTCATAGAGCTGCTCTCCAATATAATCTTTCTGATATTCGCTGACAGAATGGGTATGGATTACAGAATGTGTGTACTCCCGACTATCGATGAGATACTCTCTGCCATGAACCTTCTGATGATCCTTAAGGTCTGCACGATCTGCAAAGCCCAGCCCACAGTCCTTACATCCATAGATTGTGTCTTCAGGCTCATCCTGCTCGTCCCGCTCATCTGGCTCATCCTGCCGAGGCTCTTCTTGCCGAGGCTCTACCTGCCGAGGCCCATCGAGGCCTATGCCCTGAATAACAGAGTTTCCAAAGAGCTTCCGACCATGGAATTCTTCTCGGGCATAGATTTTCTGATGCGCACCAAGCTCTTCAATGGTGGCAAAGCATTCCCCACACTCCTTACATTTGTTGCGCACTTGCTGTTCAGCATAACTCGTCTGTGCCTGCTCCTCGGTGTAACTCATCTGTGCTGGTTTAGTGTAATTCATCTGTGCTGGTTTAGTGTAACTCAGCTGCATTGGGTGTTCAGAGTAACTTATCTGCACTGGGTGTGCAATGTAACTCGTCTGTGCTGGCTGTTTAGCGTAACTCGCCTGTGCTGGCTGTTTAGCGTAACTCGTCTGTGCTGGCTGTTTAGCGTAACTCGTCTGTGCTGGCTGTTCAGAGTATCTCATCTGCGCGGGATGTTCCGCGTAACTTGTCTGTGCTTGTTCAGCGTAACTTGTCTGAGGGTCAGTAGAGGCTAAGCTGCGAATTACAGATCGTTCATAGTTTTTACTTCCAGAAGGTTTCTTTCTATCATGAATCTTCTGATGCTCAGTGAGGTCGGAGCTACGAACAAAGGATTCTCCACACTCTGGACATTCATAGAACTTCTCTCTAGGGCGAAATGTTTGAGGTTCACCAAAACGTAGGGAGTGAATTACAGAGGTCTCATAGTTCCTACGCTCAATGTTTTTTTTCTTAGCACGAGCCTTCTGATGTTCGCGGACATTTGAGCTGGGAATAGACGACTCACTGGACCCCTGACTAGTAAGACTTTTCTGAGGTTCGATACGAGATACGCTTTGTATAACAGAGTCCTTGTAGTTGTTACTCTTAGCCCCTTCATAAGCGTTCTCTCTGGCAGGAGTTTTCTGTTGCTTATCACGAAGGTCTGAACTGTAAGTGGAAGATTCTCCCTTTTCATCACATTCAATGACTTCATTTCCATTGCAATTTTTGGGAGGTTTGAAAGCAGCTAAGCTATGGATAACAGACCTCTCATATTTCTTTCCTTCGGAATTCTCTCCAGCAGGGACTTTCTGATGTTCAGTAACACCTGAGCTCTGAATGGTAGACTCTGCAATCACTTGTGGTTTACTCGGCCCTACTGCACTATGACTTTTCTGAGCTTTAGCAAAGGCTAAGCTATGAATAACAGACCTCTCATATGGTTTCCTCTCACAGGCATTTTCTTTAGCAGGAATCTTCTGGTTGTCATCAGGGTTAGAGCTGATGGTGAATGCCTTCTCATTCTCCTCATTTTCAGGTGGTCTTGTTATAGTATGACTCTTCTGAGATTCAGTGAAGGGCACGCTATGAATGACAGACTTCTCGTATCCCCTGCCTTCAAAGAGGTTCTTTCGAGTATGAATTTTCTGATGCTCACTGAGGTCCGAGCTTTGCCTAAAGGCATCCCCACCATCTTTAAAGTCATAGAGCTTCTCTTTTGAGTAAGATTTCTGACGCCTTTTAAGGGACTGACCAGGAATAAAGGTTTCCTCGCACACTTTACCCTTATTTTCAAATAGGTTTCCTCTAGTATGGGTCTTCTGATGTTCTTTCAGGGATGAGCTATGATGGAAGGTCTCCCCACACACCTTACATTCATACATTTTCTCTTTACCATACATTTTCTGAAGCTCATTAAGGGGTGGGCTGGGTTTAAAGGCTTCCCCATGCTCATTATCTTTGTCATCTCTACCATGGGTTTTCTGGTGGTCAATCAGGGCAGAACTATGAAGGAAGGTTTCCTTACATACCTTACATTCATAGAATTTATCTTTTCCATATATTTTCTGAAGCTCACTGAAGGTTGGGCTAGGCATGAAGGGCTCCTCATACTCCTCGTCATTACATTCTGCAAGATGCTCTCTAGCATGAATTTTCCGATGTTCGGCAAGAGCAGCACTCTTATTGAAGGTTTCCCCACACTCCTTACATTCAAAGCGTTTCCCCCCAGCCTGACTTTTCTGAACCTCACTGACAGCCACACTATGAATAAATGATTCACCATACTCATACAGATTCTCTCTAGTATGCATGATCTGATGTTCAACAAATTCTGAAATCACACTGAAAGACCTCCCACACTCATCACACACATAGGGCATTGCCCCAAAATCAAGTGGGTGCGACTCGGTGAAGGAGGGGGCGCTAAGGCTGCTCATGCTCATGGCTTTTCTCATTTCACTACATTCAAAAGGTCTCTTCCTTGCATAGCCTTTCTGCTCATGAACGGAGCCCTTCCCATCAGTGTCAAACTGATAGCGCCTTTTTCTTTCAAGAACTCTCTTTTTGGAAACAAGACTCGAGTTAAAATTATAGCTTCCCCCAAAGGCATTCCCTTCATAGCCCCTCTCCTGAATCACCGACTCCCTCTTGTTGAATGAAACTTCTTTCCAATCATTATCTGGCCTTCTAGGGAACCTCTGCGACCGATCATTAGATTCCCTGGCCCTTCCCGATTTGGAATTGCGTGAAACATCCTTGATGAATTTTTCCATTATCACCCCGTGGGAAGATTCATCTTCACAAATTCCCCGCCGATGGGTCGACTTTTTGGTTTCAGGCATGGTTTTTAGACCTGAAAAGAAACCCCAAATATAAATACTCCCTAGTCCCTGTACGTGTGAGAAATAACAGTGGGACTTCTGAGATGACAGCGTGAATATAAAATGTAAGAGATTTACCAATACGTACAGACAGCTCCCATCTCACTACCTAAAGTGGCCACTAGCTGTGATCTGCCTAGTGCTTACCTCGACTGGTGCTCGGGTAGGCACTTCTCTTTGACCTCGATGAATGCCCTTGTGTCATGTGGGAGTGGCCGTCGTCTTCAGCAAGCTGAACCCCTGTTCACAAAAATAATATGACTTATAGCTTATATAGTGAAGTTGGGTACAAGACTCATCACCATAAGATGGTGTCTACCTTCCTACAAATCACTAAACAGGAGATAGCCCATACCCAACTCCTCGAACGTCTTCTATGTGCAGTCCCACATCCTTACTGTCCACTTCTCAGCCCATTCTAGCCTGAATTTTTTTTTAAAGATTTTATTTATTTGACAGAGATAGAGACAGCCAGCGAGAGAGGGAACACAAGCAGAGGGAGTGGGAGAGGAAGAAGCAGGCTCCCAGCAGAGGAGCCTGATGTGGGGCTCGATCCCACAACGCTGGGATCACGCCCTGAATTTTAACTAATTCTCCTGACTCCCCCTAGAAATCTGTACAGAGACCACCCATGTCCTTAAACCCAGTGCAACCTTTTTATTCTTCACCCTTTCATAACCACCTTTTAAATCCTGACACCCTCTTTTTCACTACCTGCCATGGTTCTCTTCTTCCTTGACTCTTTTCTCCAGCTGTTCTCTGAACACCAGAGCTCTCCAAGGCTCCACTGCCTTGCACGGCTCTCTCCCCCCAGCGTTAGACCTGCACAGCCAATTGCCCACTATGACTGGAGCTAGATGACACTGAGGACAGTCCAAACGGGAACTCAGGATCCCATTCTACATGTGTATTTAAAAATCTTCACTGCAGGGGTGCCTGGGTGGCTCAAGCGTCTGCCTTTGGCTCAGGGCGTGATCTCAAGAGCCCTGGGATCAAGCCCCGCATCGGGCTCCCTGCTCCGCTGGGAAGCCTGCTTCTTCCTCTCCCACTCCCCCTGCTTGTGTTCCCTTTCTCGCTGGCTGTCTGTCAAATAAATAAATAAAATCTTAAAAAAAAAAAAAAAACTTCACTGCCACCTCTCTAGAAAAAAGTACCAACTCTTGTGGCAAGAGATACCTCCCCATTCTCTTCCACCTTGTACAATACACTCTTCACCCAAAGCCAGAATGATTTCTCAAAAACATAAATCTCATCATTTACTTCTCTCCTTGAAATATTTCAAAGGCTTCTTATTACCCTTATTGAACTTTAGTTCAAATATATTAACATCAACTCTAATATCCCACATCTTTAAGAATAAGGTGACAAAAAGCTTCAATGACTAGGTCTGGAGTAACTGACAGAAGCAGCTGCTTACCCAGAGAGAGCAGCTTCCTATAGTTCTCCATGTTGTCCTGAATCGGGTTCTGAGGCTTCCTGTCCTCAGTCAGGTTCACAACATCCTGGTATGACACTGCATCCTAAAACACCAAACACAGACCTCTCAATGGAGTCTTTCCACGGGCATCCAAGAGAGAAGAATTCTGGCAACATGGGTGCTATACATACAAAGATATGTAGAAAGTGCTCACAGTGTTTGGGGTTCTGAGTGATCCAAGGCAAGTTTTACTACGGACCTACTTTGTACCTACCTTGGCGCTATACTCTGAGGAAGATCCAAAAGACGTATGACACATATTCCTTGCCCTCATGCAGCTTATAATTTGGTTGGAGAGAAAAGACTCATGAAACAATTAGAGAACAATAAACAATAAAGTGGGGTACAGATAATCAGTGCTAAATAAGTTTGGTAGAGGGACAGCTCAGGGTTTTATAGAAGGACTTGGGTGGGACCTTAAGTGTTAAGACTTTGACACAGAGGAAAGGTTGGGGGGGGAGAGCTTCAACAGGCCAAACATCAATTATGCGTGGCATATACAAGGACAGAAGGAAAACGTGTTTCGGCAGCCATCTGGTCAGGATCTGTGACTTAAGCCTCCCTCCACGGTCCCACTCTGTCCTGTGCTCACCTTCAATGTACAACATGGATACATGGTGGGCTCTTCTAGGTGTGGACAAGTTCCAAATAACCCAGATGTAACTTTAAGTACGGAATGCCTTCATTTTATAGCTGCCTCTTCCACTTTCACGGCTACATCTTTAAAAATAATTTTAAAATTCCCTGCATTACTCAGAAGAGTCTCCTATGCAGGATCTCAAAGGACCTTTTCTTACTGCTGCACTAGAATGTCACTGGTCTCAGGGAAGCATGGTCCCAGGGAGTACCTCACCAAGGCCTGGAGACAGACTTAAGGATGGACACAGCACCATGGGAAGCCCGCAGGTTTTGGAGCCAGAGAACACTCAAGGGTCAAAGGAGAACTGTACCATTTATGAGCCATGCAACCTTGGGAACAGAAATCTTTCTGAGCCTCAGGTTCTTCATCTGTAAAACGGAGAGTTAGGCATCAACCTGCCTTGCAATACTGTGGGTGAGGATTTTCTGCAATGTGATGTGTTGTTTAAACATCAAGAAAAATTACATAAAAAAATGTAAATCACTATGTAAAGATATCTTGATACTAAATTTATTACAGTTTCTTTCTGGGAAGTGGCATTATAGCCACGTGAAATATAGCAAAAAAAGTGTGTGCACAATTAGGTGTATCTCCGATGGAGAAAAATAAATAGGCACATATACTGGGATTTAAGAGGAAAGCCTCATTTATGCAACTGCCAACATCCAGTGATAAAAAGCAAAAACCACACCCAAAACTAAGCAGAGCTTCAAAAATGAAATTCTTTCTAGGTCCAGGCTGAGAATTCCTAGAACAACAAATAAGCTACATAGCTCAGGAGGCACTGCAAACTCAGTATAACTGCCACCCCATAAAGCTAACTTGCATCATTTTTGCTGGGTGCCAATCTCCTATCCAACAGCAAGTTCAAGAGCAAAAGCTATGCTATGCTCAGGTTTGTGACAGTGATTCCTAAGTCCCAGCACTGGTTTATTATACTATGAAGGAAAGTATGGGTGGGAACACGGATGCATTTCTGGCAAGAGGAGAGAAACCAGCTCCTAACTTGGGGGAATAGGAGAGAAACAGATGCGGTTAAGAACTTGGGGGGCACAGGGAGTCAGAAGGGTCACCAACCCTGGTGTTGACAGACCCCCAAGGATAATGGCAAAAAGGAATGGCTGTTTTTCATATCTTCTCTTCATCTGCCTGAGTAAAATAAATGCATGTTAAATTTTGAACTACATTGTTCCTATGAAAGAAAAATGACTCTCTGATTTAAAATGAAGTTAATCTATGTAAGTGGGCTTCTCTAAAGCCGTTGGTCACTTCGTATCTATAACCAAAATGGCATCTAAATTTGCACAAGCTGCAATCAAGCTACACTCGAATGGGCACCACGCAGAGAGCAGCGTGGAACCACTTCACTGTCACGGCAGGACCCACACACATAAGTGATTCAGAGATTTATGCACACTGCTAAAAGATGATGAGGATTTTGTTGTGTATACCCTCAAGATATAATTTACATCTGCTGCAGCTGCTATTACTACCACACTGAGTTAGTAGCAATCAGTGGCTTCTAGACTTTTAGACGACACAGACATGGAGCCAACTCTTCTCAGTGCCAAGCGCAGGCATTTTTTTTAAGTAGGCTCCACACCCAGCATGGAGCCCAACTCAGGGATTGAACTTAAGACCCTGAGATCAAGACCTGAGCTGAAATCAAGAGTTGGATGCTTAACCAACTGTGTCATGCAGGCACCCCTCAAGGAAGGGCATTTAAAAAGCAAAATAAGACAAAAGCCAATTACCAATCTCCTATCATCTTCATTTCATAAGAGTATTGTAACACCCCCAAAATAAGGACACTTATATTTCTCATTTCCCCACATATCAGTGAGAACTTAGTTACCGTCTGGCACAGCAGTGCTTGGGAGCCACTGATATTCATCGCAAATGCGTATCAATGAGACTTTTTTTCCCTCCAAAAATCAAGTTTAAGAAAGAGTCTATGATTTAGTATTTTTGTCTAGATTCCTAAAATTTTGGTCGCTTTGGTTTCTTCAAGTAAGGCATCAAAATTAGTGACAAACTAAGTGTGTCACAGACTTAGATTGTTTCCCTGGCACAAGGACATTTGGGCTGGAGGAACTGAGTCACCTCTGACCCCACCCACCTTCTTCCATATCCCTTCTGCTGCTGCAGGAGCTCTGCTTTCAATAACTGGACACTACCCATCCTTCCTTCTCATACACACCTGTGGATCCTTGCTTGCCTTTAGTACATAGGACAAATGACAGACCTCTCAGGGTAGGATACAAAGCCCTCCATCAGCTGATCCCAACTCATAAATCTCACTGCAGGCATCATTACTAATGTATCTCAGTGCACTGGGGACAGAGCTGAGCTCTTTGGTTGGCTATAGGAAACCAGCGACCAGGCCTACTCATGCCTTAGGCTGTCTTGGGTCTCTTGCTCTCTGTGTTCTGGCCAACCTGGCCTTTGTTTGGTTCCTGCCTCAGAGCCTTCGCCTAGGATGCCCTGACCCTGACACTTCACCTAGCCAACTATTCCTGTCCTTCAGATGTCAAACTGTTACTGCCTTCAAGGTATGTCCTTTCAAATCCAAACCAAGACCCCCATGACAATTTCTTATTAGAACTCCCAATTTTTCCTTAACAGCACTCTGGATAAGCAGTCATATATGGTATTTACATGGACATTTATTTGTGGGATTGTTGAATGCCCTTCTCTGTTGTGAGGCTCAAAGTTTTCAGGGCACCCAGGAAACTTTATCCCAGTCACTACTGTACTCCCTGACCTGGGAGAGGTCCCTAATAGTAAAAAGAGATACAGGCTCCATGCACTCAGCTACCCTTCTTCCTCTCAAAGCCCTTTCCATGCTGTGGCTCTCCTTTACAATGCCATGTTATAAGTGACCCTTCTCCTTAAAGGTCAGCTCAAATCCCAAGTCCTTTTTGCCTTCACTAACTTCCCCAGCACACTGCCTCTTAAAATTACTGCTGTAACTGGTGACAGGTAGGCTATGCCTACCACGTGCCAGGCATCATGTTAAGCACTTCATATATACATATGAATCACACTCACTCCTCCCAGCTGCCCTGCTGAGCCAATCCCACATCCATCCTGCAGAAGAGGAAACTGAGGTTCAGCTTGCTTAAGTAAATGGTCCAAGGCTGCACACCCAACAGGTGGCAGAGCTGGGCTTCAAACCCAGCTCTCGTTGGCTCCAGAGCCTCTGCTCTCACTTGCCAGTCTGCTGTATGGCTTTGAAACTTCTCTGGCTCCCCACAGTGGGCCGGCCAGAAAGATCTCCAGAATAGTTCTGCTTCCCTGGCCCAGTAGGGAACAAAGCACGACTCAGATGCTGAGTGGAAAAGTGTTCCCTCTATGTGGATAAATGAGAAAATAGGCAGGAGTCATCCCAGCCACTTGCCACCTCTGGGGGAGGATGGGCCTGGGCTCCTTGTAGAGAGTAACTGCCCCCTCCCTACACCCAGCAGGGATTCTAGGGAGCAGATGAACACACCCTCTTGGGAAAGAAAGGCATCTCTGCCATGAAAAGAAGATGGCCTTTCCAGAAAGAGAGGAAACCTAAGCATACCTGGGATCTTGACTCATAATCCATCACGGAGTCCCTACGTTTGCGCTCTCTTTCCATCGCAAAAGCTGTTTTCTCCATCAGAGGAAGGGAAAGATCCCGTTGAGGAAGTCCTGGCAAGAGAAAAGGCATCATGAAGGAATGAGGCCCAGTCTAACCCTGCATGCTCATCAGGGACATCAGAGCATGTGACTTACTGTTTTTGGGATTCCTGGTGTATGGCCAGCGGTCTCGAGACTCCAGGTCTCTGCTTCTGCCTCTCCGCTCCCGTTCCCAATCTAGCTCCCAGTCCCGATTCCGGTCCCGGTCCCAGTCCTGGTCCCATTCCCGGTCCCGGTCACCTGAGAAAGCCAGACATTCAAGGAGTTAACAAAATGCTCTGACACGTGTTCTCCCTTCATGTGTACACATACCACTTAGGAAAGGAACACTATCCTTGTTCCTCCCTTGAGGAAATGGATCCCACACTGACATCTCCAGACTCCTAAACATGATCTGGGCTCTTCCTATTACCCTAGATCTGGAACACCATTTCTGGAGGCTTTGCTTAAATGGGGCATACCGCAAAGCAAGTTCCAAAGGTTGGTTTAGAGGTTAGTCCCCCTTCAAACACTTCTGTTGGTTTCCCAGTTCCTATAAAGTCAAAAAGTTCACTGAAGAACCTTTAACAAATAAAATAGCTTTTAGAGACAAAGTAGTAATGACTTTGCCCCTCTTGGGGAGGCTGTGGGCATACCTTCAAACAGCCTGCTGCAAATTTCCAAGAGCTTTAAATACTATCTCATTATTTATTTATTTTTTTTTTAATTTCTTTCTTTTTTTTTTTTTTAAAGATTTTATTTATTTATTTGACAGAGATAGAGACAGCCAGTGAGAGAGGGAACACAAGCAGGGGGAGTGGGAGAGGAAGAAGCAGGCTCATAGCGGAGGAGCCTGATGTGGGGCTCGATCCCAGAACGCCGGGATCACGCCCTGAGCCGAAGGCAGACACTTAACCGCTGTGCCACCCAGGCGCCCCTCTACCTCATTATTTAAAAAGAAAATTGTAGGGGTGCCTGGGCGGCTCAGTTGGTTCAGCAACTGCCTTCGGCTTCAGCAACCTGCCCAGCCAGGATCCTGGGATCAAGTCCTGTGTCAGGTTCCCTGCTCAGCAGGCGAGTGTTTCTCCCTCTCCCTCTGCTCACTCACTCTCTCTCTCAGATAAATGAATATAATCTTTTAAAAAAAATTGTATTTCGGGGCGCCTGGGTGGCACAGCGGTTGAGCGTCTGCCTTCGGCTCAGGGCGTGATCCCGGCGTTATGGGATCGAGCCCCACATCAGGCTCCTCCGCTATGAGACTGTTTCTTCCTCTCCCACTCCCCCTGCTTGTGTTCCCTCTCTCGCTGGCTGTCTCTATCTCTGTCGAATAAATAAATAAAATCTTTAAAAAAAAAAAATTGTATTTCATGCCATATACTGGTGTCTGCTTTGGTGTTAAAAATGTCTCATTATGTCATCAATTAATTTACTTTCCCCTCAGATCTGTGTGTAGCAGCAGCTGCCCTGGGGAAGGTGCTGCTGTCTTCACCGAAGGCTTCATGCCCACCGTGTACTTTTATATCATGTGGCAGACTTGGCGAAAGGGGAAGCTAGACTGAAGTCTGGAAGCATGCCCCAACGGGGGGTGCGGGGCATAACCGGACAGGGTTACTCACTGCAGAAAGAAGAGGCGGAGCGTGGTGGCGGGGACTCTGCTCCCTTCCGGCTCATGCTGTCTTCGCTGCGGAGGTCACTGTTGTTGTCGTCTGAGAGGACACCAGACACTGACTTAATGAGCTATCACCTCTTGCCTGTGTTTTCGAAATAGCTCCTCCAAGCGGAGTCTGCCCTTGCCCCTACTGCACTACCCCCCACCTCAACAGGAAGCTGGAGTGATCAGATCCTCTCATTTCTTAGCTTCCTTCTGCTCCTGGGCCGGCAAGTGGCTGAGACTGCTCTCCCTCCTCACCTCTAAACAGCAGCCACAGACAACTTTCTGGGGTAATACACCCTCTGTTTCACAAAAGGGAGCCTGGACTAGAGTTGTGAGGCCCACAGAGGCTCACCAGTTGCTCATGGAGGCCCTCAATGAAGTGTTACTTTTCCTTTTCATATCACCTTAGGGTGGTGGTTCTTAACCAGGGCATTTTACTCCCCAGGGGACATTTGTCAACATCATGTTGTGGTTGTCACAGCTGGGGAGGTAATGCAACTGGTATCCTGTGGGTAGAGAGGGGCCAGAGATGTCACTGTATGTCCTACAACAAGCCCCCCCTCCCAAGGAGAACAATCCAGCCTTGAACACCAACAGTGCTGAGGCTGCGAACCCCAGGAACTCACAGCTCCCCGACGGCCTTCACCACGCTCTACAAAGTCTCACCTCCTGGCTCATACATGCCCTTGTAATTTTCCAGCAGAGTAACTAGCTTCTCACAGTTCTCTGGCTTTTTTGCCCGCACCCAAGGCTTTATCTTTTCTGGAAGGATGGTCAGGTACTGCTCAAGGACCAGGAGCTCGATGATCTCCTCCTTGGTGCGAGTCTCCGGCTGCAACCAATCGAGGCAGAGGTTTCGGAGTTTGAACAGCGTCTTCCGAGGCCCAACAAACTCCACGTAGAGGAAATTCCGAAACCTCTGATGAAAGAATTCAGGGTCAGTGGCACCTTCTCTTACGGTGGCATCCGGCTCCTTAGTCAAGTCACTGTCTAGCTCATACAGATCTGGGGCCCAAGACTTCTTGGGTTTGGTGGCAGACAAGTACTTTGGAGGCAGCATCTTTCTAAGTAAAGTTTTCACTGGAGGAACCAAACATGAGTCAACAGGAAAGACGCAGCAGCCTGTGACAGTCAGTACCCAGGGACCTGTAGATCGTAAGGAGATATACACATGTCCCAGAAGTTGAGCATCAGGCAGCAGTGTGGGGCTGCCCTACATGGGGTGTCAACAATGCTTTGCAAACAGGCCAAGGGGGCAGAGATGCACAAACCCACAATCCACAGACACACGCACAGCACACAAAGTCGGCCTCACACAGGAGCTACAAGCATGACTTCTGGGGACCACTCAGACCTGTTTGATGGTTAGCTCTGCTACTAACTGGTTTTGTGACTGCGGGCAACTCTCCAATGCCCTGGAGTCTGTCCCCTTATCTATACAAGGGGAACAAAAGCCCTCAGCCCTTTTAACACTGTGAGATTAAATAAGTTAATATTCTTAAAGGCCTAACTACCCAATGTCCACACATGGGAAATGCTCAAGGTGCTAGCCATTACTGAAAATGGAGGTCAATTTTTTTTCTCAGCAGAAATGGAAAAGAGGATATAGGGAATTAGGGCCAAGCCTGCCATTTCTGATGATTTCTGAACATCTCCATCATTGTCGAAGGTTCTACTGGCCAGAGTGGCGAGTTTGCAGGTATGCTCGGGAACCCTTCCCTCTGCACTGCACACCTTCTGATGAGGGCCTGTCCCAAAACCCAGCCTCAGGCTCTACTAACACACTTCCTCAGGTTGGTTTCCTGAGCTGTACTTATCTCTTAGGTGTTGCAAGTACTCATCACATTTATTTTTAAATACTGGAATTAATGTGCTCCTCTCCCCACAGCAAACTGTAAACTCTATTAAATGGTTTAGAGATGAATTTTTCTATCCCTGTATTGTCCAGTGCCTGCCTGACACAAAGTCAGGTATCAACAGTGAAATAACGTATTGAAAATAATGTACACAAACCCATTTTAGAATTGATTTTAGACACGGGCATGTGTTACTGTGTGCCTGCAGAAGCACAGCGAAGTTTCTGGGGAGAGAGAACATCCTGGGTTAACCTCTATGCCACTGCTTCCAAAAGAGCATTCTGGTGTGTCACCCCCCTCACCTGCCCACTCTTCTACCGGCCCCTTCTCGGTACACCCAACAACTTGGTGGGAAGCCCTGGTGGGCAGTACACTGAGGGGAAATTAAATGCAGTATTGGTGAAGACACAGAAACCCTATATAGGTGATAAACATACATTATTCACATCAACAGTAAGAATATGATAAAGTGGCCATCAGGCTTCTTCATGCTATTACACATTCTTTTGCCTTGATCAATCCTGCCAAAGTTTGTCTCAAAAGAACCAGCTTTGATAATCCTCTGTACCATCTCATTTATTTCCCTAGTTATCTTTATTTTTCTTTTATTACCTACCCCCTCTTTTTAGAAAAACCCTTTAGACTGAGTGTAAACGCTGATGTTCATCTTTTTTCTAATGTGGGCAATTAAGGGTACACCTTTCTCCCTGTGGACAGCCACAAATGGTACAAGGAAGTAGGCACTATGGGAACAAAATCTAGGTTTGGGTGGGTCAATTAACTCGTCTGACAGTTTTGTACTTCTGGCTTTACTTCCAGAGAAGAACAAAACCATATGCAGCAAAAATTCTCTGCTTTTGTTTTAAACGGAAACCAGTATGTTTAAAATTAAGGTTTTTTTTTTAATGTCTAAAGAGAAAATGAGGTGACTTGGGAAAATAATAAATGATTTGGGGATAAATGTAGCAAACTCCCCGGCAGTGATGGGCTTGCACTCTGCTCACGCACAAACTGCCCTCCCATACCCTCTCCACCACTGTCCCTGGGAACACCAACCCTCACAAACACACATCCATCATGAAGACCCTCGTGAATGAAGCACTGCCTCCCTCACTGCCCTGCCCTCCTTGAGAAGGACAGGTAGCAACAGAGAGGAAGGCACTAGGTAATTAATACCCCCTGGACAGAAGACTTCCAAAGGAGGGGAAGGAAAAGGGCAAGTGTCCAGGCTCTGGGGAACTGGTGTGACACTCTGGATGAGAGAACAGTCGATTTTATCTAGGACTTGGCTAAGAGGGACTGCCTCTGACAAGAGCAGAGTTCTCAAAAAGCAGCATGCCTGAATGGCAAAGATGAAAGCGCAGAAAGCCCAAGTCTGCTCTTTGGCATCCAGATTCCAGAGAAAACTCCAGTCCCCTAGAAAACACTAGTCCAACTTCTCGGAGGCAACAGAATACCTGTTTGGGAATAGGATCCTTTCTGGAACTTCAGAACAAGCAGCTATCCACAGGAACAGAGTGAAAATGCCATGGACCTGCAGACATTTTAAAGAAAAAAAAATACATGGAGAAATAAACACGGAAGAAATATAAAAAGAGGGTCAGAGAAATAATTCTCCAGATGGCTGTGAACTCAGCATTAGAGGTGAGGCCTTTATATATCATATTCAAGAAAAGGCCAATTCCCATGTCATATAAACCGACCAAAGAGAAATAAGAGAGCTTTCAAATTGTCTTTATGAAATCAGAGTAATTAAAAAACCCAAGATAAAGCTAGCACTAACAAACCACAGACCAAACTCAGTTATACAAACAGACACAAAAGTCTTTAACACTATCACTGTTGAACATGATTCTACAGAGTTCTAGCCAATTACAACAAAGCAAGAAAAACACATCTGAGGCATAAAGAAAGAAAGATCTAAAGCGATCATTCACTTACATGTATCCACTCAGATACTGTGAATCAATGCAAACAAACCATACAATAATTTAATAAGGAAATCACTTATAACAGACTCCCTAAAAATATATCAATTATAAATTTTAAAAAAGGGAAGAGAACTCCCATTATAAAGATAGAAAAGATTTAATGAAAGACAACAGCAACCATGTGAATAAAATTACAAATTATATTATAATAAAAGGCAATAACTGGAGAGACACAATATAATTATGGGAGATGTATGGATCTACTGTGTCAAAGTTCTAAAACCTCCCCCAAATTAATCCATACTATATGGAACTTCAAAGAATATTAACATTGGGGAACTTGGCGATGGTTCTAAAGTTGACCTGCAAGAATTCCATTTGGATCAATATTTTAAAAATTCATATATCAAAAGGCCAACAAATCATACACAACATTTAAAAAATACTTTAACATAATCTCAGGGTAAGAAAGTTCTTTTATAACATGCCTAAAGGCAGAAAGACTATATAAAAATCACAAATAATGGTTTTGTGTATACCATCAAAGCCAAAGAAATAAAACGACAAAAAAGATGCACTTGTAACTTATGACAAAAAGAAAATGGATTCATTTAGGAATTTTAGTCTGAGTTGAACATATATAGTCGAGTATCCAGTAGTGGCACGAAAAGTGGCACTTACAAACTAGTAAGGAATGTACGAATTTCTTTTGTGAATGGTATATTGGAAAACTAGCCATCATTCGCTTAGGGAAGAAGGTCATACTATATATAAAAACTGTAAAACTAAAATCAAAATTAGATAAATAAAAGATTATTTTTTATAATTATGGAACAGGGAAGGGCTCTTCTAACCTGACAATAAAATCAGGAGATATAAAGGATAACTTTGACTTAATAAATGTACTTCTTTATTATGTTAACTTTTCTTCCCAGTAAGCATATATTTGAAGTATGAAGCACCAGTAAGTGAAAACTAAAAGAACTGTAGGGTTAAAAGGTTTGATAGGGAATCAACAATTTTTCTAAGAACATATAAATAGGCAAACCTGATCAAAAAGCAGAGGAAAATCTAGGGAAGAAATTTAAAAAGATTTAAGGAGCAACCTCCCATAAAATTTCCATGAGCAGTGAATTTACCATGTGATAAAAACCTTTCCAGAACACAGAAAAGAGATGGAGGACTTCCTATTCATTAATATGACCATTTAAATGCTCTTAAGAATCCTATCACAAGGTAGATGCCAAATTCTACACCAAAAATTCACTCATTTCTTTTCTCAAGAAATTCAGGACTAGAGTAAACCAATGTGATCTTCATTAAATGTATGTGTAGATTTTTCTAACCAGGGCAACAAAACAGCCCTCGGTCAGCAAGAACATTAAAATTTTTTTAAAAAAATTAACAGGAAAAGCTTAAAAAAAGAATCAGACCCTAACAACTCCTTGCCACAATGGCACAGGAAATTCATTTGAGATCTCAGAGTAAAAAAATAGCCTTGAGAACAGAGTAATCATAAAGACAGACAATATGTATGTCAGTATGAAGAAACTGGCATACTCACATAGTGCTTGTGGCAATATAGATTCTAGAAAGGGCAATTTGGATAACTTATCAAAATTTTAAATGTACATACCCTGTCCTATAAATTCTATTTCCATGAATTTATCCCAGAGATGTAATGACATATGTGCAAAATATATTCATTGAAGCACTGCTGACAATGCACAAAATATGGTACATATTCATATAATGACTATGGAACCTTTTAAAATAATGAGGCAAATTATAAATAAATGGATATGAGATGATCTCTAAGGTAGTTAAGTGCAAAATGGAACACAACAATGTGTATAGCATTCTAAGAAACTACAAAAAGAGATGCATTTACTTAGACAATTTCTGTAAGGATATATATGAGACTATTAATAATGATTAACAGTGATTGCCTCTGGGGAAGGGAACTGGGGCCCAGGGAGAGAAGGGAAACTTACTTTTTCACTGTATATTCTCCTTTTGTTTTTTGTTTTTATTTTATTTTTTTACCATGAGCATGTATTACCTAGTCAAAAAAATAAATTCAAAGTTAAAACAAAACAATAAACAAAAGCACTAGAGGCCTTAGCGACTGTGCTGCCCACTGAGTGGGCGCACGCAACACTGACACCTTAACCCTGAGGGGGTCTTCTCCCTTCCCTGCCCATCCCACCCTGCTGGAGTCCAATGTCATACCCTAAACCAGATGGCAGTCAATTTAGAAAAAACCCAAAGAATCAACTTTGGAACTTCTGATACTCAAGAATGACATATGGAAATTGCAGCTGTTAAGTTGAATATACTCCTCAGGTCTCCAGCAATTATTAGTACATAAATGCAATGCCATTCCCTATCCTAGTGATTCCACCTCTGAAACCTAACTGATAGACCTATCTGTCCACGTGCACAAAGATACAGTTCTCAAGTGTGTTCACAGAGGCACTGTTTACAACAGCAAAGAACAGGTACAGGGAGGAGAATGCTCAAGCAGAATTCCAACGGCAGGGACCACTGAAAGACCTCAGCAGATGTGAAAATAAAAACAGGTAACAAATTTTCTGCAACACTATAAAAAGCAACCAAAATAAAAACAAACTAGAAGAGGAGGTGGAAAAATATTTTGCAACATAGATGAAAGTTAATATTTGAATGTGAAAAGCTCTTAGAAAGCAGTAAGAGAAAGGTAAGTGTCTCAACATGAAAATAAAAATACACAATTCATAAAATCAGTGATAAGATCAGTCACATCAGAAATCAAAGAGATGTGAAATACTGCAGTGAATATTTTTTTGGCTTATCAAATGGGCAAATATTTCAAAAATAAAAATCAAAATGAAAAACTGATGTTGGTGAGAAGCCAGCTGGTGCAGACATCAGCCATGTTTCTGGATGCCGTTTCAGCATACGGTTTAAAAACATTAAAAATGCCCACTCTTTTTGAACCGCCAAGTCTCCATTTAAGGACAGTCAAGTAAATAAAATATTAGTAAGAAAAAAATAAGAGCTAAAAAGTTGGCTGCCCACTACAATTAAGTCCTTATATGTGTATCTGATTTCCAGTTTATAAAAGCTAACACCTGCAGAGCTAAAAAGCTGCTGCAGTAAATGACGGCTTGTAACACCATTTTACACATGGAGCCAAGGGAAGGGACAAGCACATGTCAGAGTATTATGCTGTCAATGTGTTATTGTATAACTGCAGTCCTACCAGAGTCATCAAGCGTCAAACTCAGGAAAAGGAAAGACTGGTCAACGTCCTCCTATAGGGGTACGCGATAGCCGGTGAGCCCTGAGAGATGAGGTTAGGTGCCCTGCTGGCCAAGTGACCCAACCTTTACCCTTGACTCACTCTGTCCTCCATTTGCAATCCAAAGGGCAACTAAGAGTGGGGCCAGATATGCTGAGTTAGTACCTGCCAGGGCCCCATACTCACCTTACCCTCAGGAAGACCCAGATCCCACGTGAACTCGTCCTGTGACAGCGCCTCTGGCCAATCAAAAGCATAACTGCTCTACCCACTTCGCCCCCACTTCCCCAGTCCAGCTTCTGCCTCCATGGCAACAGCCACGCCTACCACTGAAGAAAACAGAAGATACAGGTTTGGAGGTGGCTGAGATGAAAGCATCAAAAAGGAGTTGGCTAAAGGTTTGCCTGATACGATCACATGAAATGTTGAGGCTGAGGGGGGAACCCTCCAAGGACAGCCCAGAAAGGCCAACAATAACAATTTACCCATTTTATGAGAGATATGCTTGAAGATGCATGAACCCAGTAGAAACGAGAGTGCCCGCACTTATACCCAAAGTCCCTGAGGGCAAGGCCTCTGTTGCCTTTTCCATCATTGTATTTTATCTTGACAGGACTGGCACAGAGAAATTGTTCAATAAATATTTGTTTGCACTTAAATGCAAAAATGTTTAATAAATCCAATCTAGAAAAGTCTAAATAATCCGTGACAATGAAAGCCTATTGAGGAAAACAAGGAAGATACCCCAATTCCAGTGGACTGTTCTATATGATCAACTAAAGGGGGAAGGGAGGGGACCCCGTGAGCACTGTCATACGTTTAAAAGCATTTGCAAACTTCAGTAGGCTCTCCTCATATATTCTTAGCAAAAGTAAAACCAGGAGACCATTTAAGAATAAAGATTTATCTCAAATAAATGCAAGGAAGCACATTAAACACTGAAACTATTCCAACTAAAGGTGGGGACAAGGAAGGGAGGTCCTCCACCACAACTACCATTCAACACTATTCTGGAAAAAAACCTAGCAAACACAACTGAAGAAAGAAAAAATAAAAGGCATCATGTGGAAAAAGCATTACTTTGAGCTGAAAAACCTTGTGAATAAATACAAGAAAAGAATCCCACTAATAACAAAATAAATTCCCATAAATTCAACAAAGTATTTGCAACTCCAAACAAAAATTTTTAAATGTACAGGGGAACATAAAACAAGTCCTAAATAAATGAAAACATATGTTTTCAGATGGGAATGTGGAAATTGTTGTCAATCCTTCTCTGAACATAAATTAAAATTCATTAACAGGGTGGGGAGCTTCGACAAAATGAGAATCCAGTTCCTCTAGATGAATAAGTGTACAAAAATAACAGGAGAATTTTGAATAATGTATATGTGTGGTGGGAGCAGGGGGGTGTCTGTAAAATGACCCAAACATATGAAAACATGAAGTATTCTTTCCAACACAATGATGCGAGTGTTAGAACAAATAACACTAACAGAGCTAACGCAGTCCAAAAACTGACTTGCATGGAAGTAGTAATACACATGTGGGATTTAGTTTATAACAAAGAAAGGTCTTTCAGTCAGGAAAGCATTAACTCTTTAAATACAAACTATGAACTTTCTGGGGACTAAGTAATAAAGTAATTTTAACAAAAGTGATAAGAGGAGATGGCCAACACTTTAATTTCTGCCGGTTATTCAAGTACGCTTTCCAAGAAGGTTGGAGATAGCCTTTGACATTACGAAAGAATAATAAAACCAGTGTTGGTGTCTGGCCTCCTGACAAGAAATTCTGTATTTCAACACATCACTGGAAGGCTAAGGCCACTAAGGCCAGTAACAAACATACTTTGTTCACACCAAAATAAATCAGCGCACTCAAAACACAGCATTCCTCCAAAATTTAAACAGACAAAATCTTTAGTAGAATGTTACGTAGCCATTAAGTCATGTTTTCAAAAAGTTTTATCATTTTATTTTCTGATTACAAACATAGAAGACAGTAGAATGTTCAATTATAGAGTATTTAATGTAGAAACTACAAGCCATACACATTGATCAAATTTGTTGCTGTACTAAAACTTCTAACATCCAGGTACGGAGTAGCAGCTTTACCCAAATGAGATCACATTAGGAGCTCTGCATGAGTGTGCTTTTTATTTTTATTTTTTTGAGTAAACTTTCCGCCCAACGTGGGGCTCGAACTCACAACCTCAAGATCAAAAGTTGCATGCTCTGCCCACTGAGCCGGCCAGGTGCCCCTTGTGTGTGCACTGTAAAACCTAGTAATTCATGATGGTTATCTTTCTATACTAGTACACACAGATCTACATCATTCTTTCTAAAGGCCACATAGTATTACATTCTACAGACACACTGGTTTATTTAAACTTGAGAGAAACCACTAATGTAAAAAAAAAACTTTTGAAGCATTAAATTAAGGTATAAAATTGTACAGCACACGTGGCATTTATATGTATGTAAAAAAAACAATGAAAATGTTCACATAAAGGAATATAATGCAGTTCTTAGAAAGCAATGCTATAGATGGAAATGTATTTATATGGAAATTCTTTTAGACACCATTAAACAGCTACAAAGCAGTACGTGTACACACACAAGAAACACACCCATGTAAATGGAGACTGAAAACGTGGTGGACACATTCTATGAGCTCTCCAGATGGTATATCACATGCTCCCCCCCAACCATTGTTTCACATCCTACAAACTGCACTCTTGTAGCTTGAGTTTGAAATGTTAATGAACTGGGTATGATCTCACGTGTTAAAATAAAAACACACACTAAAATAAACTACATAGATATTTAAACATGTGGAAGCATGTATAAACTAAATCAGAAAAAAACTTCCACATTAAAACTTGTATAAAGACTTCATAAACTGGGGAAAATTTTTAAAAATGTAATAAAAGATACTTCCATTTCTTTTTGTATTTTAGTTCAAATGTTATCCTAAGTTCGTAATTGAAAAAAAAATTTGAATATAAAATTTGGAAGTAAATTCAATTGCTGTTTGTCTTGCCTTTTCCTTTCTGCTTATTACCGCTTATCGGCACTCCCTCTGCTGTGGTGGTCCTCAGGACATGGCCCCTGCTTACTCTGACACTTCATTTTCCCCCTCAGGCCACCTCATATTGCTCTCATGGAGTCCTCCACTATCTGTACACCCTCCTCAAGCCCATGCACCACTTGATAGCACTCCGCACGCAGGCCCTCCCCTCTGTCCTACAGTGCAAACTGAATTCTAGCCACATGGCACACCCATCACCTTTTCTGACTTGGAGGTGGACCCTCACACGGCCCTAATTACTGAAGCCTATGCATTTCCCTCTGCTTTCTGTGGAGTAGTAGGTGGGTTAAGTAGTAGCCAAGGGCAGGATCTTAAAAGGTCTGACCACATTTGGCAGACACAGGGAAAGGTGCAGACACAAAGGGATCGGCCTGACTCTGGTCCTAGGGGCCAAGGGAGGGAAAGAGAGGAGACAAATGATGGAAACTAGTCTCACTCTCCACCCTGGGTGGAAGGGCTTACAGATTTCTTGCTGTTCTTTAACCTCCAAATATCTGTTCTTACACACACTGGACATCTAACCATGAAATGTTACATGTGTTATAAGCATTTTACGTGGAGTAAATTTCAGATATGAGCTTGACCACCTAAAACCACAGGGCAGTGATGCTATTAGAACAGTGTCGCCATTGTGGTTTATACCGCAGTTTTAGTGCTATTCTTTAAATGTTTTAAAGCACTTTACTTCTCCACTTCATGAATAGAAAACAAAAATATGGGTCTCACAATTAACAAAACTGAAATAAAGATGGAATTCATCAGGCATCCCTGCTATAAGCATGGTGTCTTTGGCCTCAATCAAAGGATCAATAGGTCAAGTGTTCAACTGAACTGGGAAAAACTCAATTAAAGAACACATATCAGAGGCTTGGAAACGTGAGTGGACGTGTAAGGAGAGATAAAGAAATCCTATGACCCCACTGTTTGACCTCAGGCTCCCCATATCCCATCAGTTGAGATAGAAGCTCCATGAGAGCTTCTTCAACCCCATCTCTACTTACTTACTTTGGTCCCTCATCACGGTGCACCTAGATTCAGCCCCCTCACTCATTCTACCTACCTCATCCGAGGGGGCTGGAATTGAGAACTTTAAAGTCAGGAAGCGAGGAAGTTACTTTCTTCGTTTCTCAGGGACAGCATGGTGTGCGGTCTCCTCTCTCTTCTCGTTTGCTCCATTCTCCTGCCTCTTTCTGCAGACCGACATTCTCTACTTCAGCATGCACATGGGTAAATGCTGCCCCCGTCCCAGTCCTACCTCACCACCCAGTGAAGTACCCAGTGCCAACAGACTAAACAACCCAAGCTCTCCGAATCTGCAAGTGCACGCCATGGCTCAAGTTCTTCTGGGTGGTGGTTCTCAAACTTGGGGGTGCCAAAAGCCATCTGAGGTACGTATGAATATGTACCTGCCTTTCCATGTGTGATGACTTAGGAGGTATGTGAATCTCTAGGAAAGAGGCATTTGAATAAGCACTCCAGGAGCTATTCTTTGAGAACCACTGCTCTAGGCTTAGGTGTCCGGTCTTGTCCAATTGACCACGAACAGGAGCATACGGACAACAGGGGGCTGTCAGGGGACCAATTTTATATGGGAATGTTAGCAAAGAGTAAATGACCACTCTCCCTACCACACTGGCCGCGATCTCCACCCTCTGGTCTTTTACATGGCTCCTCTCAGGTAATCTCCACATCACCCTGGGTTTACCTCTCTCACATAAGCTCAGCACTTACCACACTGCAGCACAATTTCCTTGTTGTTGTCGATTCTTGTGGGGTTTCCCCAAAAATTTCAAAAGAGAAGAAATAGTATCTAAGAGTTTAGTTTAATGATCAGATTCCAAATAGTTCAAGATGAATAAAGCTACTTTAAAGAGAATGTCTTCTGAGCCAGTATGACTTATCTAACCATATTTTAATGTCAATAATTAGCTAATCAGATTTTTCCCCCCCAAAAAACGAAGGACATGGAAAGGCAAGCCACAAAGCATGGTTCATTTAACCATGTACAGGAAAGGGCTATTCTGGTCAGACCTAATTTGAATGGAAATTGGGGAGGAAGGGGACTGTAGACAGGGGGCTTCTGGTGTCCTAGTAAGCCTACCAAGAGCTTCACTGCAACCAGATGGTGACACCAGGCTACCTTACAGGCCAGTGCTATTAAACCTTGTCCGCATCCTCTCATTTTGATTCCATACTCACCAAGCAACCTTCTCATTATGGTTTCGTTTCCCATGTAGGTCTGCCTACAGGGAGAGAATTTGCTGATCATACATACTTTTGAGTATTTGGGTCCCTGCTGTAGTTATCTCCCACCAAAATTGAGAAAATAGGAACATTATACATTAGTCACACTCTCTTTCGATATAAACTAATACGTCAGTAGGGTTTCTATAAGTCTCCTGAGCTTCAGTCATGTGTACCTACTAACGTAAGTCCTTAGCTGAAATAAGGTTTCTAAGTCTCCACAGGCTTCAGCACCAGACACTGGATACCTGGAGCATTCACTGAGGCCAGGAATAAACCAATTCATTCCCAGGGACCCACCTGGGACAGCACATGAGCCTTTCTCTGGATGATAATACACCATCAGCATAGCCACCTATCTTGGTAAGCATGTTTTCTTACTCTCCATTTAACTAGAGTTCTCATTCAGCAGATATCGAGGCCAATGATTATGTTACCCACTTCCAGAGACACAAAGTCTAACAAGGTCCTGTCCCAGACTGGACATAGTGTCTGTGTGTGCTGATGGAATGAACAACTTTTGCTATTTTTCCCACTTCCCCACATAATGTAACCCACTGCACTTTATCTGAAAAAGTCATCAAGCCATGAAAGAAGAGTACAGGCCCTACTGAGTCTCTTAGTACCTCTCTCAAATCCATCCACTTCACTTACCCCTCTGCTCTGACCCAAATCCAAGCCATCATCTCTCACCCAGACCGAGGTCGTCTCCCTGCAACCAGTTTCCACCCTCCCCTTCTGAACCCCACAACCAGATGGTGTGTTTAAAACACAAATCTGATTCCCATCTTACTTTCATGGTTAAAACACATCAAAGGTTTCCCACTATGCTTCATATCAAGCCCATATACTTACCACTGACTGCAAGGCCTTTCACAATACAGTTCCAATTGACCTTTAAAATCCCCACCATGCTCAAATGCCACTCAATTCTTTCCTTTGCTCCAGGTATCAAAGACTTTTGGCTCTTATCTCTGGATCCTTCAGGAATGCCCCTGTCCCCTCTGCTTAAGATTACTCTTTCCAAAACACACTACCATCCTCCTTTCTTGAGGACTCAGCCTTAATCTCAATGACCTTCTCAGGAAGGCCCTATGTGGACTTTTTCAGGTTAACTGTTGTTCATAGTGAATGTTCTCTCTCAAAAACATGGATGATACAATTATTTTTTCAACGTTTTTCATTACCCAATAGACTATGAGCTCCAGGAAAATACTTCCTTTCCCACTCAGGGCCATGAATGATAGATGAACCAATGAATCTCTCTCATGCTTCTTTAATCACCCAACAAGAGAGAAAGAGTAGGCCTGAAGGTGCAGCTGAGTGTTGGAAAAAGAAGTAGGAAACTGAAAGGGAAAGCATGAGGCCAAGGAGAATTTCAGCGAACACACAATTCACCAGAAGAGTCTGAGTTTTCAGAGCACTAATAGCACTTGCATGGCTATATGGAACACATATGCAGTAGGAAAGTGTCAGGATGAGGAAGAATGTGTTCACTGCAAGGATAAGTGTGGCACTGTGAGAAGGGAATTCAGCTCACCTGGACCTGGCCACCTAGTGTTTGGATCTAGTCCCTCTTCCTCTTGTCAGCTGTCTCTGAGAAAGGTAGAAGCTCGAGAAGGCGAAGCTGGGGAAGGAAAAGAAAACATGAGACATCAAATTTACTTTGTATATACATTCCTCGGGCTGAAAATGACTGCATAACAGGTGCATCTCCACTTCCTCTAGTGACAGAGGTCAAACCAGACCAGGAAGAAGAGCTCTCCCTCCCAGGATGGAAGGGCCCATGGGCATTGCTCCCTGAGGCACATGTTATATCTTGGATTGTAATCACAGCCTTTTCCCAATGAGGTTATGCCAATGGGTGTGCAAGTCAATTTCTGAGTATATCAGAACGCTTTCTTTTTTTTTTTTTAAGACTTTTTATTTATTTATTCGACAGAGATAGAGACAGCCAGCGAGAGAGGGAACACAAGCAGGGGGAGTGGGAGAGGAAGAAGCAGGCTCATAGCAGAGGAGCCTGATGTGGGGCTCGATCCCACAATGCCGGGATCACGCCCTGAGCGGAAGACAGACGCTTAACCGCTGTGCCACCCAGGCGCCCCTCAGAACGCTTTCTAACAAGCAGAGCAAAATATAAAGACACGGGGCTCTGGATTAAGAAATCAATTCAAGAATCCAACTTCCCAGTTACTAGCTATGTGACATTGGCCGTCCCTCTAAAAGCAAAGGATGCATTTTACAAGCAAAAATTGGGAGGAAAAAATAGCTAAAGTAGTACTATTATTTACTAATTACAGGCTCCATATAGTGCTTAACATCTTACTTTTATTGTCTCTGTCACTCCTCACCACAACACTTAATTTTCTAGCTCCCGCTTTACAGAAAAGCAGATGCTCAGCGTACTCAATCTCAGACCTCATGGCAGACTATTATAGACCATCGTAATGTCATTTTGAAAAACAGAACATCTGCTGACATTTTCCATGAAGACCACATGGAGTAGCAACAATATGTACCCCTTAGAAAAGTGAATTAAAACTCCAGTTTTACCATTTAGCCAGCGATGCAGGGCCAGAAATTTAGCTGTACTATAAATTTAAGTAATATGAAAAGATTAACTTATACTTGGACCTTAGTACTACTATCATTAGGTAGTAACATCATTCCTTAACCTTATATAACTTTTTAGAGATTATCAATATGCTCCCAGTGGATAATACCTCCTATTTCAAGTCCCACTGTGCCTCAGAGTATGCAATTAGAAGCACCTGGGGGAAGTACCTTCCCAATTATAGCTCTACTCTATATTAAAACATGTTCACGGGTGGATGTACATACTTAATTTTCTCTCACCACCTGGTTGGGAAGGAAGGATACAACGTGTTACCTCCTCTACTACCTCAAAAGAAAAAAAAAAAGTAGGAACTTACAAGCTCCTTTGTTGGAGCTAGGTTTAGAAGTACCTCCCTGGAGTCCAGAATATACTTAAAAGAAACATGGTGAAAGCTAATTCAGTGTTGGAAGCATCGCTGTCCTCCAGAGGACGCTGTGACGGTGCCACAAGGAGCTCTGCGCACGCGCAGCCCCACCTCCAGTCTCCAAGCAGGAAGCCCCGCCCCTCCAGCTCTTCCACTCCCTCCGCCCAAAACCACGCCCCAACTTGCCTTGAGAGCCTCCTCTCCATAATCTCCCGTACCACGTTCTAACGGTCTGCAGCTCTGAATTATCTAGTTTAAAGGCTTTTAGACCTTTTTCTTTGCATAAAGTCGGCTGCTCTCAGAGCCTCCAAACCCCAAACTTCATGTCCACAGCCTGCCTCCTTCGTTTTCTTATTTGAAATTCTGCTTTGACCAAGCCTATTAAAATATCTAAATCTGAACCCGTTTTTCAGACTGACCCTGAGACCTGTACAGGTGAGCCCTGCCCCCACATTCCCCTGAGAGTTGGCTTTGGTATCCTTCCAAGGAAACTCTGTGCCTGCTGCCATGCTGCGTGGCCACGGCGGCATTCTGGGCCTGCCAAACTGGCGCCCACACAGCAAACCTCAGGCTCCTCTTGGCCAGCAAAGGTGGGCAGGGCTCCACAGGTACCCTCAGTCACTCGACATGTCAACGCCACCCTCAGGCCGACCCTGTAACTCCATGGTCATTCATGATGGCGCCAGCGCAGTAAGCTTCGGCAGCCACCTACTGGCCAGCATGGCACAAGGAAAGGCAGGAATCTGCAGTCCCATCAATCAGAAGACAGCCCCTCCTTCGCAACTGCCCCCTGTAGTTCTGCCAGTCACTCAAGATGGCGCCTGCGCAGTAAGCCTTGGCAGCCACGGCCTGGCCAACAAACACACCGCTAGGGTGGGTATGGGTCTGCAGACCCCATCTGTCATTCAGGACAAGGCAGCCCCTCCCTCAGGGCCACCCTCCCCCGTAGCTCTGGCATCATTCAAGATGGTGCCTGTGCAAGAAGCCTCAGGGAGCCACCCCAGGCCAACATACCTAGCCACCCAAAGGGTAGGAGTCTACAGTCTCCTGTTAGTCATTCAAAATACGAAAACCCTCCCTTGGGTGTGCTCCCGGCAATAAAATCACTGATGGTGACTTCTGCGCAATAAGCTTTAACTGTCACCTGTCGATCAACATAATGCTCAAGTGGGTGGGACTCCACAGCCCCTCCCATTGGGCCCGCCCCCCAAGGCCAGCCCCACTGTCACTCAAGATGGCGCCTGCACAGTAAGTCTCGGCTGCCACCTGTCGGCCAACAGTGCTAGAGTGGGCTGAGCTCTGCAGGCCCTCCCCTTGGGTCTGCCCCCACCCCGTGGCCAGCCCCAATGTCACTCAAGGTGGCACCTGCGCAGTAAGTCTCGGCTACTACCTGTCAGCCAACAAACAGAACTAGAGTAGACTGAATTCTGCAGCTCCTCCCCTTAGATCCGCCCCACCCCTCCGCGGCCAGCCCCACCGTCACTCAAGATGGCGCCTGCGCAGGAACTCTCGGCTGCCACCTGTCGGCCAACAAACAGTGCTAGAGTGGGCCGAACTCTGCAGCCCCTCCTCTTGGGCCCGCCCCCCCGCGGCCAGCCCCACTGTCACTCAAGATGCGCCTGCACAATGAGTCTCGGCTGCCACCTGTCGGCCAAACAGCGCTAAAGTGGGCCGAGCTCTGCAGCCCCTCCTCTTGGGTCCTCCCCCTGCCGCGCCTTTGGCCTTCGAGATGGCGCCTGCGCAGTAAGTCTCGGCTGCCACCTGTCGACCAACAAAAATAGAGCCAGAGTGGGCGGGGCCTCCCTGGTCAGTCCCCGCCCCCCGAGCCCTACCAGCAGGGCCTGCGTCACACACCTCCGCTGCTCCCGCGCCCCCAGCACTTTCTCCAGCCAAATGATGAGGCCAGGCACACCCAGGGTGCGAACTGTCCCCAGACAACAGGAGAAAGAGCGGGCACGCCAACAGCCTGTAGCCCTGTCAGGCAGGACTAATGGTTTCATGACGACGGCGGCCGCCGCGGCAAACTTGAGGTACAATGCCTGGCTTCAGCAGACGCTGACTTTCCAGACCACACACATGGACCGTGCCAATAAAACGGCCCCCCAATCACTGGCCGTGGCCCATTCTCAGAAGTCAGAGTCCAGACGCCACGCTAATCGGGGTGGCACCATCAAGACAAGCCTCTGCAGCCAGACCCTTGACTAGCAAAGAAGGGGCCAAGTAGTCCAGACCCTGCAGCCGTCAATCACTGCACAGAACATGGTCACCACAGCCACCACAGCCCCTGACCCCGCCCCCCGTGGCGGCCAGTCAGTCACCATCACGCCTGCGCGGCAAACCTCAACCACCCCACCAAAGATGGCGCCAAGGTAGGCGGGACTCGACAAGACTGCCGTAGCCCAAGCAAGCAGCAGTCTCGACAGCCCCTGGCCCCGCCCCAACCCGCAGCCAGCCAATCAGGACAGTGCCTGTGCAGCCAACTTTACCGCCCACACCGAAGGCGGTGCCAGGGCCGGCGGGGGTGGGGCGCCAGCCTCCCACAGCCCAGAGAAACTACCCCACAGGCATGAAGCTCTCGGCCCCGCCCCTGGCGGCCCGTAGCTCCTCCCGCCGCCACTGCGGCAAAACACGCCCCGCCCCCAAGGACTGGCAGGGATGCAGGGACAGCCCAAGGGACCCAGCCTGTCAGGGACACCGTGGGATGGACACAGTGGTCTGCAGACCCAGCTGAGGACGAAGGAGGCACCTTGAAACCCGCCGGCCCGCCACTTCCCAGCGCCCAACCCGGCTGCCTGGCTTGACAGGAGTCCGCAGCCAACACGTCCCCGTCCCCCACTTCCACCAGGCAAGATGGCGCGGCAGTCCCCCAGGTCCGCGGCCACCTCAAAGGGACGGCCCGTCCCCAGGACCCCGGCAGGCCACACAAGATGGCGCCTGCGGCAAGCGCGGCAACCCGCGCCCCGGACCCGCTGAGGGAGGACCCTGCCAGGCGACGTCCACCAGCTGCCCCCATCCCCAGGTGACCAGGGTCCCGGACTGCGGCGTGTGACTGCCATGCTGCCTCACGCTGCATCCTGACACCGTCCTGATGTCGGTATGAAGGGCGGGCGCCAGCCCGACTCACCTCCCCTCACCACACCACCTCGGCCCGACCAAGGCGCAGCCCGTGAGCACGGTCTAGCACGCCCACAGGGCCCCTGGCGCCCGGCGGCGCCACCAGCCCAGGGTGGACATGCCCGTTCCTCAGATCCGACCTCGTCCTCCTGCAGCTCCCGGCGTCTGCACCGAGCGTCCGCGCGCGACTCCTTGTCAGGCTCTCCGCAGAGGCGGGGCTCCAGCGCAGGCCAATCAGCGGCCGAGTTTCCCACCCCGGGCCCCCTCGCCACGCCTCTGAGCCCTGCCAATCAGGCTGCGGTTGCCTTGCCGACGGCTTGGCGCGAAGGCTGGAGGTTGACGTCAACTGAGCTGACACTAGGGGCCCCTGAAAGGGGTCTGGTAAAGGGGGGAGGGGTCGGTGGGCGCGTGTGTGTGACCCCCACACAAAGAAAGGGGGTGACACGGAGAAGGGCCAACTATTGACGCCCAAACACAAAACCGACGAAGAAAAAAAAAAAAACATACATTTGTCCAAAGAGTGAAAATCCAGCGGGCAAAACCATGTATGTTGAAGTGTAAAGACAAACGAGAAAGTCGGAGACGACACTTTTCTGCCTGGGACAGAGGAAAGGCGCGGGGCCAGCTCCCTCAGTAAACGAGGAGCTCTCGGAAACCAGTACGAGAAAGACCATCCGCGCCAGAAACCTGGGCAGCCAGGGAGGACGCTCGTACTTCACGGGAAGACACAAATGGCTGACAGACCCACGGCAGAAAACCCCGCGCTGCCTCAAAGCCGGGCGAGGTGGACGCCGCGGACGAGCGCGGTGCGCGGATCCCCGCACGGATCCCTGCACAGATTCCCCGCCAGCGCCCGGCGCAGACCTGCACAGATCCCGGCACAGACCTGCACAGATCCCCGCCAGCGCCCCTCACAGACCTCGCCAGCACCCAGCACAGATCCCCGCACAGATCCCCCCAGCACAGACCCCTGCAGACCCCACCAGTGCCCTGCATGGATCCCTACACAGATTCCCCGCCAGCGCCCAGCACAGAACTGCACAGATCCCCGCAGACCCCGCCAGTGCCCCACACAGATCCCTGCAGAGACCCCCAGTACCCGGCACAGAACCCTGCAGACCCCACCAGTACCCGGCAGACCTGCACAGTTCCCCGTACAGACCCCCGTGCAGATCCCACAGCACCTGCACAGAACCCCGAACAGACGCCCGAAGACCCCACCAGCGCCCCGCAGCACTCCGCAAGCCGCTCCGCAGACCCGCGCCGCGATGCTAGGCAGACCACCGACCCGCCGATGACACCAGGGAGGGGATCGGTAGCTCGGGACAACAGTGAGGGGCAACTGTCTGGGACTAGGAAGGACCAAGGACCCCAAGAGTTAGGTAAACACATAAGTTGCTCAAGTTTGTAGGAATGAGCTGGTAAGTGTTTTCATTTGTTTGTTTGTTAAGGATGAACACATCTGCAGATACAACTTGCACAAAAGAATACAAGAAATCGCTAACTGGTTACCTGGAGGGAAAAGGAATGGAGGGGGCAGGGGAGGAGGATGAAGGAAGGTTGTGTTTTTTTTTTTTCATTCTCCAACCCATACTGTTTGAATATCCTTGATATAAATACAAATTTCTTTTCTAGCAATAAAATCAATGAATTTTATGAAATTCATTAATGTACCCTTTGAGCCAACTATTCTACTCTCAAAAGACAAAAGCAAAGAAGATAAGCAGTGATATATGAAAGATGATATGCAATCATATTCATGAAGCATCATTTTTTATTAGAAAAGTGTACTCTGCAGAAGAATTAAATTGTATTCTGGTAAATCCATACATTGCAATTTTATGTGGCCAATAAAAATGTAGGATTTTAATTTTAAAGGGAAAAATTCATAAGATAGTTAATTATAAAAAGCAAGTTACCTACAAGTACATAGAATATGATGCCCAAAATTAAATTTTCTATTTATACTTAGTAAGTATAAATAGAAATCAGTGGTTGCTTGTTACATTAAGAAGCTACTGGCTTGGGATGGGGGATGTTTTAAACTCCCCAATCTTCAACAGTCTCTTCTCAGCCACGCCACAGTAAACATAAAAACTGAATGAAAACATTGTGTTTGCTATGCACCTTTGAAACACACTCCCCAGCAGCCTCTACAGAAATTCTAGAGGCACCACTGCAAGTGAATGTGGTACTACCCTTAGGTCAGAGGTTTTCACATCTGGCTACCCATTAGGATCACCTGGGGAGCTGTTAAACACTGTAGCTGTTTTGGAGCTCCTGAGGTGATGCTAATGTTTGGTTAAGGCTTTGGAGGTGATTTCAACAAATTCTATGGACCCCATCCTCTCTCTCCTCAAAGGCCTCTATCTGCAATACAAGTGTCTCTCTGCATCCTGGATCATTCCTTCCTTTCAGATACCACACGCCCTCTAAGCTCCTCCAGCTACTACCCCTTTCCTCAGCACTCCCTCCTCCCATGCTCCCCAAAAACCTCTCTTGATAGATTGTGGTCTTCTGTCACTAACTCAAAGGCCTTACTGCACATTCTCTCCCTCTACTATGCCATACAAGCTTCCATCCCTTCTACACCGAAGAAATTGCTGAGCAATTCCCTATGCAGCTAGGAAACTTGATCTTAATCTCACTTGATCTTTCAGTAACATTCAACATCCTCATTAAGAGAAACAATAACAAACAAAAATACACACTATCTTATTTTTGGTGACACTGCACCACCTTGATTTTCAATGGCCTCTTCTCCATCATCTTAGCTGGCTTCTGCTCTGTTCAACCTATAAAAGCTCAGAACTCAGTCACTAGACTTCTCCATCAGCATCCGCTCCCTAGGCAGCAGTTTCAGCTAGTGGCATGGTTTAAATATCCCCTAGATGCCAACAGCTCCCACATTTAAATCCTCTGCCACAGAACTTTCCACAGAAGCTCAATCTCCTGTATCTGTCTGCTGAACAGTGGACTGCTCCACCTGGATATCTATTAGGAACTGAAAGCATTTAAAACAAGTATTTAATTTTCCTTTTCCTCATTCCATAATTCTATATATTTCTATAAATAGCACCAGTTGTGGTAGCCAAAAACCTCACAACTGTTCGAGTCTTCCTTAATGTCACCATCTAATTCATCAACAAGTCCTGTTGACCCTACATCCAAGCCATCTGAAATTTGTCCAACGTTCTCCCTCTTTGTGACAATCCTAATCACCATGAATTCCCCTGGTCATTAGCCTACTCACTTGGATCACCTGCTTCCACTCCAAACCCTTCCCTCCCAATACTCTCTATATAACACATAACATCCAGGGTGATCTTTAAAGGTGAATACGATGTCATGTTCCAGCTTGAATTACCTCCCATTTCCTACTCCAGTCGCACTTAAATATAAGTCTAAAATATGTATCATAAACAAAAGAAAAGCCATCAATATCCTTTGCCATGGAAGTGTTAAATACGGATGCTGATAAATTTAACAATCTCTTCCTTCATATTTCTGCTTTTTGTACCTTAAGAAATCCCTCCCCACACTGAAGTCATAAAGATATTCTAATAGCCTGAAGTTTTTATGTTTAACTTTCGGTATGTTTTGCGATAGGGATCTAATTTTTCTCCTGACATGTTTCTGTAGATGGGTAGGTCTGTTCCTAAACTCTCTAGTCTGTCCCACTGGCCCATGTGTCTATCTCTGTGTTAATACATCATAGTAATCATCATAGATTTCAGTATCTTGATATCTGGAAGGGCATCTGCTCTATCTTGCTTTTCAAAAGTATCTTTGCCTATTCTTAGCCCTCCATCTTCAAATGACTTCTAGAATTAGCTTGTAAAGTTTGATGAAATACATTATTGTGAGGGCGCCTGGCTGGCTCAGTCAGTGGAGCATGCAATTCTTAATCACTCGGGGTTGTGAGTTCGAGCCCCAAGTAATATCTGTTGGGTACAGATACTACTTTAAAAAAAAACAAACCTGAAAAAAATATATTCTATTGGAATCTCAATTTGATTTTAGGAGGTCTTTATCCGTATTACTTAGCTAATCGGTTATTTTGGGGTTACAACATTGTATAGTTTTTTTTTTTTTTTAATAACTTCAGGTTTACAGGAAAGTTGCAAAGATAGTATAAAGATTCCTCACCCACTTTCCCCTGATGTTAACATCTTACATAACCTTGGAATGTTGTGAAAATGAAAAAAATTAATATTCGTACAGAACTATTAATTAAACTACAGACTTTATTTGGATTTTACTGGGTTTTCTATAAATGTCTTCCTTCTGTTCCAGGATCCTATCCAGGACACATTGTTACTTCTCCTTAGACAACTCTGGGCTGTGACAGCCTCTCAGTACTTCCTTGTTTATCATGACTTTGGCAGTTTTGAGGTATTAGTAAGGTATTTTATAGAATGTCTCTCAATGAGTTTATCTAATATTTTCTCATGACTTGCCTTGGATTATGAGCTTTTGAGAAGAATTATCTGTTATTGCTTTTTTGATTTCGTATCCAGTGAATTTGCTTACCAGTCCTGTTAGCTCTAATACTTGTCAGTTTGTCTGTAGATTTTCCCGGGTTTTTTGGTAATATCCATATCTTTATTAATGACAATTTTTTACTCTGACAATCATAATGCATTCCATTATCATAATGCATTGGCTAGGACCTCTGAGGTGGGGATACTTCTTACCTTTCACCATCAAGTAAAAATGTTCACAAGCTTTTTTGTAGAGCCTCTTTATTGGGGTTTAAGGAAATTCCAATAAGCTCTAGTTTTCTAAAAACTTTACCATGAATAAGTTTAATTTCATACAATGACTTTTCTGCATTTACTGGGAAGATTATACTTTATTATTTTATATAATCTGTTGATGTGGAGAATTAAGGCTAATTTTCTGATGTTGAAACATGTTTTCATTCCTAAACCCTACTTGAGCATGATTACAAGAGTCTGATTTACATACACATACAGCTGGATATTCCGTCTTATATTTCACGTTTCTTTTTTGCATCTAAGTTCTTAATTATACTATCCTTGCCTGGTTTCAGTATCAAGGTTATACCAGCATAAGATGACTTGGATTGTTATCTTGCTGCTTGTATTCTCCACAACAATCTATTAAAAAAAAAAAAATAGGGTTCTCTGCTTTTTGAAAGCTTAGTATAACTCACTGTAAATTCAGATCTGATGTCTTCTTTTGGACTTTGTTTCCTCATAAGTTTGGGACTTATATTTCTGCTTTGTCTTGAGTCATTTTGGTCGTTTATATTTTACAAGAAATTTCACTTAAATTTATTAGCACAGAACTATTCAGCGTTCTCTTTGATCTACAATCTCTTCTGCATTGGTATTATGTCACCTTGTCTAGTACTAATACCATTTAATCTATTCTGATGTTCTTCATCAGTTTTATTAAAGATTTGACAATTTTATGTTTCTAAAGTGACTTTTGGTTTTTTAACCATATTCCTCTTTTCCATTGAATTTCTATTCATTTTATTATTTCCTATCTCCTTCTTATTTGGGTTTCTCTTCCTAGCATCTTGAGTTGCATATTTAACTCATATACTTTTAATCTTTCTTAATTTTTAACAGATACACTTAAAGCTGTAACTTTAGTACCACTTGACTGGCTCTGCGTGTATTTCACTGTTGTTCAGTACCGTGCTATATTGTTTCCATTACGCTTCCTCTTCATGACATTGAAGAATGCCTTTAGGTTTCCAGTTCTGCAAAAGTCTTTTGATTACAGATTTCTAATTTAACTGCATTATAGCCAAATAACATCGCCTATATGTTATTATTTGATATTTGTTAAAAATTCCTTTGTGATCTTAAGAAATAATCAGTTTTCAATTGTTCAATGCATTAGAAAAGAGTATTCTGTAAATGTTAGCTACCAATTTCTATTTGTGGTCATAGGATCAAGCTTATTAACTATGTGTTCACATTTTCAGGATTCTTACTAATTTTCTCTCTGCTTAATATATCAGTTCTAAGTATTTATGATAAAATCACCCATTATACCTATGGTTTTAATCCACTGCTCCTGGTTAATTTTTTACCTTTTGCTTTATGTTTCAAGGCCGTATTTTTAGGTAGAAACAAGTCCATGATTTCCTCTGTTAAGTTGGATATCAAAGAAATTAATCTGGCAGTTTACTCTTAACAGAGGAGTTAATCTGTTTGCATTTTTTATTTCTGATATATTTGCTTGTTGAATGTGCCTTTTCCTTTGCTTATTTTTTCCTTTCTTACTTTCTCCTGAGTAGATCAAATTTTTTTTACTCCCCTTTTTTCCCTCTACTAATATGGAAGCTCTTAATTATATTTCAGTTATTTTATTGTCTACCTTAAATTCCTAATTTGTATACAAGTATATATTAAATAGTATAAATAATAAAGGATATCCTGGAATACCTAGCAATTTATCGAATTTCCTATTCCCCCTTTCTAGTTATTGTCTAGAATTTTAGCTATACTTTTTAAACAAACCAAAAAAAATTTTATATTCAATGATTAATTTTATATTTATTGGGATTTTAATAATTTATTCATTGTTTCTTAAATTTCACTCCTCTCTAATCTTTTTTTTTTCATTGAAATAAATCCTTAAATAAGTCTTTTAGTGTATAAGATAGTCTTTCTATTTTTATTTCTAAAAATGGCTTTAGAAGACATTTCTAAATGACAGTTTATCTAAGCGTGGAATACTAAGGTGACCCTTATCTTCTCTCATTTTGAAGATATTCCACTGTCTTCAGACACTGCTGAGGAAAAGGTCTGCTACCAATCTAGATGTCCCCCTGGAGCTTTTAGAATAGGTGGTATGTATGGATTTACTTTTGTTTAATCCTGCTCAGGACTTGTGTGCTTGATGAAGGCCTTTCTTCCCTCTTGGAGAATTCATGCCAGTATGTCTTGGTCAAAATAGCTTTTCTGCCATTCCAATTCTATTCTCTTCTTCTCAACCAACTGGAGTATTCTGGCCCCTCTTCATCTATCCTGTTTATCTTAACTTCTCTATTTTTCATATTCTTTTCTGGGTTGCTGAGTAATTCCTTTCTTTTTTTTTTTTTTTAAACACACACACATGCACATGTATTTTTTTTTTTTTTTAATTAAGTCAACTCTATACCCAACGTGGGACTTAAACTCACGAACCCAAGATCAAGAGTTGCATGCTCTACAGTGCGCCAGCCAGGTGCCCCTGTAATTACTCTTTTTAACTGCATTCAATATAGTGTTTCCCTTGATGTGTTTTACAATGGCTATATTTTGTTTACATCCAAGATTTTTAATTGGTACTTTTTTATGACCACCTTTCTCAAATGGATGACCATTTTATGAATACTATTCTTTATCTTCTAAGAATTTTCAGGTCACACTAAAACGATTTGATTTGAATTGCATTTTGTCAGAAGTGAATTCATGGCTTAGCTGTTGATTTTATTGCCTTGCTCATTACAGGTTTTCCTAAGTTTAACTCGGTGCTTTGCAATTTTAGTTTCTAAGCATTTCTCCTATGGGTTATCTTTTTCCCCTCCTCTCAGAACTTCTCTTCCTTCCACATCCAGCTTCTTCTTCTTCTTCTTTTTTTTTTTTTTTGTTTTGTTTTGTTTTGTTATCTCTACCTGCCTGTGAGAAACTTAGTCCTAAGACAAGTTTTATGTTGTCAACTAGGGACTTTGTGCCATGTGATAAGAGAGTATATTATTCACTGAACAAGATTTAAGCTTAGGCTGGGTCCTCTGTACAGGGTTGTGTTTTTCCCTACTGCCACTACTCACAATATAAGCTGGAGCCCTGAGAAATCATCACTAGTTTTTTCCAGTCTCATTTTATGTCAGGACAACTCCACCCCAGCTGGTCTGACACAATGAACCTGGGACCTCAATATGCACTGGGTGCTCCTGGATCTCATTACTCCACAGCAGTTGAATTGTTAACTTCCTCTACCTACTTTAAGAACAAAAGTCCTGCAGGTTTCTATCTGTGAACCCCACATATCCTTGTGTCTTTCTGTTCAGTTTTTGATCCGCAGAGATGTCATAAACATCTCTATCATTGCAAGTTCATATTAAAAAGAAGTTGAAGTGTGAACGCAAAAACTCCCAGGACCATCTCAAAAATAGTATCTTCTAAACTATCTACAGCAGTAATCTCATTTCTTTCCCAAGTGTATAGTGGAGCTCTCCTGAGGCTGAGAGACAGAATGCTGAAACGGATGAGGATTTAGCTATTTTCATTTAAGCCAGATGCTAAAGAGATTTGCAAAGATGTAAAACAATGCTACTCTCCTCAGTAATCTTTTGTTTTGGGAATTAAGACATTGTCAGGAAAAAAAAAGTGTTGCTTGTTGCTTATATTAACATGTAATGGATTTACTACTATCATTTTTAAATGAATTAATTTACATTTATACTTTTTGTTTTAATTTCTAAACCTATACATAGTGACAGGTACAACCCACATAAACAGAATTCTTTGGAGTCCTCATTTTCAAGAGTGTAAATGGGTGTTAAGACCAAAAAGTTTGAGAAACTCTAGTCTGCAATAAATCGGTAATAGATTGCACTACCGGGGTGTTATGATCCCATGGCTTATACAGATCTTAAATACATGGAAGTCTCTCAGTAAATACTTACTCATCCATTCTTTCAACAAATATTTGAGTGCCTACTACATATAAGGGTGAATGCTAAGGTCAGGTTCATGGTTCATTGTGAGTGCCAGTGAAACGGCCCCCGCCCTCATTCATTTGATAAATACGTCTTCAAGCTTCAGTCTAGCTAGGAAGATACATACAGTAAGTAAGTTGGCAAAATAAACCTTTAAAAATTGTGGTGAGGGGTTTGAAGAAAAAAACAAACCAGGATGTGGGAATGAGGAGGGGTGTGTTTGTAGGGTGGTTACTGAGTAGTCAGGGAAGGCTTCTCTGAGGAAGAGAAGCAAAGACTAAGTTGCAGGAAAGAGCCAGCCAGAAAAACAAGGGGAATGACACTCTAGATAGACAGACAAAATAGCAATATACAAAGACCATAAAGGAAAACAATAGAAAGACACCAGAATGGGTGGAGGATAGTGAGAATGGGGTTGAGGCGCATAAAATGAGGTTGTATAGGTGTGCAAGAGCCAGCTCTTTAGGAACTGTAGACCAAGATGATCTTGAATTTAATCCTAAATGTGATGGGGAGTCATTAAAGACTTATACATAAGGTCCGACTTAGTACATTTTAAGAAGATTCATGCTGCTGTGTGGAGAACTAGAGATGGGGAAGAGAGGAGGTAGCTGTCTAGGCAAAGGATGACGGTGCTCTGAACTAACATGGTGGTAGTGGAGATAAGGAGATGTGAACAAATACAAGATGTATTTTGGAGACAGAGATCCGGCTGATAATCTGTGGGGGGGGGAGGAGCAAGGAAAAAAAGTATCAGAAATGAGTCCTATGTTTCTCATTTGGGCAACTTGGTAAATGGAAGTGTAATTTAGTGAGTCTCTGAATTACATATGTAGCGAAGAGCCTAAAATCAAGAGCTCTCTTTTGGACATGTTACATTTGAAATGCTTATACTCTTATCAAGTGGAGAGGTTAAGTAGGGATTCTCAAGAGGTCTCTGCTGGAGCTCTAGTTCTGGAAGTCCTCTGCATGGAGCTGGGTTGTTACACGAATAGCCACGTTAAAATAAACACTACTTTACAAAATAAAGAAAGAAATCAGTTCTTCAGTATTTAGGACTCTTATGTATATATTCAGTGCTGAATGGGTAAGTATCTTAATATACAAATTTGTATAAAATTCCTCAGTAATGCAAATCTAACCAGTTTTCCTTAAGGGTAAACTTACTTTTATTTTGTAACCTTCTCAAAGGATGTCAGGACAACTGAAAACCAAACATTTATATTAAAGGCAAACAACTCTTTCACAAACACTGCTCCTAAATTCAAATATTAAAATAATAGCTCCCCCAAACAATTAATTATATATAAGATTAAACCTAAACAAAGGGCAACCCTGTCAGAAATCAGAGGTTATATAAGGAAAATATGTCAAGTCTGGCAGAGAGTGCTAAGGTTCACAACTTCAAGAGTTTCTGTATGCCAAGAAGGCTCACCTGCCTGCCCAATGTTCTGCTCCCTTGTTCCCATCCAAGAAGGCACTGAACACCTTCTCTCACTGGAAGCAAAAACATTCAGAAGTCAAGTTTTCACATGCTAATCAAAATACTTATTTAGAAAATATGGTGCTACTCACAATTTTCCCCAAATTCTTTTATCAGCCAGAAAGCTCTAATCTTGAACCGGCAAAATGCTAGATGCTTATTTATTCGATCATTCAATAAATAGATATGGAATATCAACTACATCCAGACACTTGGGGTACAACGAACAAGGAAGCACAGTCTCTGCCTTCATGGGACATATGGTCCATGGATGAAGCCAAACAATCAAATAACCACACGACGTGAGTGACAAGCAGTAAATGTGGTAAAGATACACATGTACAATGAGAGGGTCTGACCTGGATCAGGTGCTGAGAAAAGACAGCTTATGCCTCATTAATAGTGTGTACAAAGGTTAGGAGGCAGAGAGGAATACGGAGAGCCATAGAACTAGAATACAGACTTGCATAAGACAAATGCTAGAGAGAGAAGTCAGACCTTATAGAGTCCTGTAAGCCATTTAAGGACTGGAGATCCCTGGCAATCACAACCTCCAGTACACTACAGAAATTCCTCCTAGGGGCAACCAACACTCAAATCTCACCCAAGTCTCCGGAAAAATGGCATGATTTCCACATATACTCACATGTCAACACCTCAGATGTGACTAAAATGGTATGGAGAGGCGATATGGCTTCCACAGTGCAGATCATCTGGTCAAGAAGGCCCTGTTGGTTTTGCTAAAGGCCCATCACAAGATACATCTAAAGAGAACAAGAAAAAGACAATCAGGGGCGCCTGGGTGACTCAGTCGGTTAAGTGTCTGCCTCCAGCTCAGGTCATGATCCCAGGGTCCTGGGATCAAGCCCCACATCAGGCTCCTTGATCAGTGGGGAGCCTGCTTCTCCTTCTCCGTCTGCCACCCCCCCCACCCCCACCCCGCCCCCATGCTCTCTGGCTTTCTCTATCTCTCTGTCAAATAAATAAATAAAATCTTTTTTAAAAAAAAAGTAGAAAATGACTCCGATAGCAGAAAAACAGCTGGAGAGATACAGATTTTACAAATTCTATATGTAAAAGAAAATCCCATATTATATTACATATAATAGAAAACGCCCAAAGGAGAAATATCTTATGGAATGATATCCAAGATACATTGTTAAGTGAAAAGCCGAGTTGAACAGTTCATTTTTAAATTAAAAGGGAAACGTGTATCTATATTTGCTACTAAATACACGGAATAATTTTGGGAAGACTATTCACAAAACTAGTGACACTGGCTATCTATAAGCATAGAAACTGGTGGCTGGAGATTACATGTGGGAAGGAAATTTTCACTATATATATTGAATTTTTTTGAGTTTTGAATCGAATATATTACTTATTAAGAGTTAAAGTAAACACATTAATATTAAAAAAGACTTTAAATTGATACATACGAAAATTCAATGAAAAAAAAACATTTTCAAAGAAAATAAAAATGACCAAAACTGACTATCAAAAGGATAGGAAAACAAATTGGGAAAAACCTTCTTACAAAGAATTCCTGTGTTAAGATGCTCTCCAGTACATTTTAATAACCTAGCAAATGGATTTTCAGCTGCATAAGCTCTATGAGATCAAAAACTAATATTTATTTAGCACTTCTTGTATGCTACATACTGCATCAAGCATTACATGTTTTGAAGCTCGTCCTTAAAATAGGGGAGGCAGGTGTTCTCATCTGTTTTACATACAAGGAAACTGAAGCTCACAGAGTCTCACTCAAACTTGCATACCTCGTAAATGACTCCAGAGGTCAGACTCTTCAACCACTATGCTATGTAATACTATGCTAACACACTGGAAAACCTTAAAGAAATGCATCATTTTCTAGGGAAGCAGAAATTACTTGAAATCTCAATTTGACTAGAAGTGTCTTTCAAATGCCCAAGAAACTAATTATTCTTAGTCTGCACAAATTGTTACAGGGCATTAAAAAAGGCAGAAGGCTTGCTAATTCATTTAACTAAATTAGGAGAGTGGCTTTCAAGAACATTTTTCTTACAGTGAAAATGTGTTAAACCAGAATAGCTGTCTTGTTAAGGTACTTGCTCTGTGGCAGGCACTGGGTTAAGTGCTTTAAAAACGATCTGGGTGCCACTTAGAAAACAGTCTGGCAGTTCCCTAAAAGTTTAAACATTTACCACAGGACCCAGCAATTCCATTTCTAGATGAAATGAAGACGTATGTCCACATAAAAACTTATACATAAATGTTCACAGCAGCATTATTAGAATAGCCAAAAAGTCAAAACCACCCAAATGCCCATCAGCTGATGAATGGATAAATAAACTGTGGTATATCCATACAACAAGAGTATTTGGGGGTACAAAAGATGAAGCACTGATACACGCCACAAAATGGATCAATTCTGAAAACATTATGCTTAGTAAAGGAGCCAGTCAGAAGAGCTTGCTTCCATTCATATGAACTGTCCAGAACAGGCATGTCTGTAGACATAGAAAGTAGATTAATGGTTGCCTAGGGCTGGGGAAGAGAAGAATGGAGAGTGAGGATTTCCTTTCAGGGTAATGAAAACGTTCTAAAATGTTTTGTGGTGATGGTTGCACAATTCTATGAATATATTAAACACTAGTGATTTGTACACTTTAAATGGGTAATTAGATCTAGATAAAGTTATTAGCAAATATACATATCTGGGTGAATTCTCCCAATAATCATAATGAAACTAGAATATATTTGTTTTATAGATGAGAAATATGCAGCTCAGAGAGGATGTCATCTCCTCGAAGTCCTAATCTAATCAGTTGAGAAAGCCAGAATTCAAATTTAAGTCTTTTTGTCTATACTGCTTACTACTTCCCAATACAATCCTATGCAAATACAATAAAAATCTTCAAGAAATGGCCCCCTTTGTTAAGAAAAAATAAACTGGTGACTAACGGGTTCATGAAGGTAATCTCCTAAGAACAAATAATTCCTATAGTAGTACTAAGCATTCCAAACCTAGAATAAGAGGGAAGGCTGTCCATTTAAGAACCTAGCAAATGGTTTTCAATCTCAAATGGGTCTTACTTTAAGAGTACCCTGGAGGATAATAAAAGTAATAGCTATCATTTATTAAATTCTTACAATAGGCAAAGCCTGGCACCAAGCCTTCACGTGCATTATGATGGTTAATCCGCATCACAACTCTGTGAAGTAGACACTATTATTATCCAAGTTTTATAGATCAGAGGCAAGCCTTGAGAGGTTAGTTATCTCATCCCAGGTACAAGCTAGTAAGTGGAAGAGTCAGGAATCAAAACCAAATCTGAGCTCTCAACCACCACTGGGTACATGTCTAGACTATTAAATTTGAAAGCCATAATGAAATGTATCATTCTTGAAAGAAAAGCAGATAATAAAAACCTGGCAAATGGCAAGGGAGTACTTTCTTGAAATACTTCTCTAAGCCCTTGTCTTTTTCCAGCAACTTTCTTCACACTTCTGAGGAACAAATAATTCCTCTGCTTTATAAACTGTACTTCAGCGAACTAAAAAATCTTACATTTTAACACCACAGCACAGGGGTTTTCAACCCCAAATATATCGTATTGTGAAACAATTAGAGCTAATTCTAATTGAGAATTTACATGTGCCAGGGATTTTTCCAAGCTCTTATAAAGTGTTGGCTTATTTATTCTTCAAGACAACTGCCTGAAGTGGGTACAATTATAATCTGTATGTCAGGGATGAGGAAAAGGAGGGAGAGTGGTTGAGTGACCAGCCCAGAGTCACATGGCTATTAAGTGGCCAGGATTTAAACCCAAGTTATCTAGTGTCAGCCTCTAACATATAATTCTATTCAACTAACTCTCAGAAATGTGAGATAGCTAACGTGATTCACTAGACTCCCAACACTGAGCAAGACATATCATATATATTATCTCAGTCTAACAGCCCAAGGAGGGAGGTATGCTAGCATTAGGCCTATCTGCGAGATGAAGAACATGTGTGGGTAACTTACTCAGACTGCTGGGTAACTTACTCAAATACATACGATGAATAACATATCAGAACCGGCACTTTCTGACTCCAGCTCACACTAGTCACTATGCCATGAAATCCTGTGGTGGGGTCAGCAAACTATACCCTGCGGGCCAAAATCCAGCCCTTTGTCTGTTTTTGTACAGTCCACATACAACATGGTTGAATAAAAAAGTGGTTAAATGGCTGGGGAAAAAAATCAAATGAATAGTATTTCTTGACACACAAAAATTACATGAAATCCAAATTTCAGTGCCCATAAATAACATCTTATTGGACATAGCTACACCCATGTTTACATACTATCTATGGCTGCTTTCCTACCACAGTGGCTGAGTTGAGTAATTTCAACAGACATCACATACCCCACAAAGCCTAAAATATTTACTCTTTGGCCCTTTACAGAAGCAGTTTACTGACCCCCGCTCTCTAGTATTAAATTTAAAACTCTTAGCAAAATGGAAGGGGAGAATATAAAAAGTACCTCCCAAAAGGAGGAAAAAGCATGACTTTGAAGGGTGACTGGAGTAGGAATGGAAACTTCCTTCCAACTTTCAAGGAACAAGTAATTTCTCTGCTCCATAATGTGTTCCAAGGCCTAGAAAATAGTGGAGGGCTTCCCAGCTCCTTTTAATTAACTAGTTCACAGAGGTTTACAATCCCTAAGCTGTTTTAATTGGAAAGAATTCTGCATAATGAAAATAACAACAGCTGATAGTTATGGAACTTTATGCTGCCAGGTGCTGTGTTAAGTCAAAGATTTCCATTTAATCCTCTTGACAACAAGAGAAGGTAGGGTGCTATTGTTGTCCAATTCTGAGCGTGAAATTGGAGCCTCAGGAGGTCAAGCACATTGCTCAAGTCACCAAAGTTGGTAAGAGTTCAGGCCTCTAACCCGTTTCCGCCTTCAGGGACTATACTCTTAACACCAGGCCATTTAATTTTAACCTAATAACTGCAAATATTAAGGAAATATACAATTTCCTGAGAAAATATAAAGTACCCAAACTATCAAAATAATACTGGTGGTTGGGGGGGTGGTTGTAAACTTCCTACTGACTCCCAGGGAGCAAATAATTATGAGCCACAAAATGGCCTCAGTCATAAAAAACAAGTTTCTCAATGAACTTTATGCCCTAGCCCATGGGTTGCAGTAGCATCCATTTCTTGACCCATCACCCTCTCGGTCCGAAAAAGAATCCCTAAAAGTTAATAATAGCTAACATTTTTATATGCACCAAAGCGGTAAGACTCTCTATGCAATAGCTCCAATCTAGGAACAATTGTCTTCTGCAAACAGAGACACAGAAAGGTTGAGTGGTTGTCCAAAGTCTCACAACTTCAAGTAAGAGGACCTGGATCCAAAGCCAAGCCAGGCAGTAAACAAAGTCAGCATCTTTAAAAACTCCCTATGATTCTATGGTAATGAATCTGAAAATAAATCCTAATTAAATATGCTTGACCCAGGGAAAACAGAAATTGGCAAAACTGAGCCAAACTTGGGGGGGGGGGGGGGTAGGTGTGGCGGCATGCCCACAACGCCTGAGCCAGTCTTGACAATTCCTCTAAACTCCCGCAGAGCAGTTCTCAGCCAAAGCTGCCTTCCTCGGAGGAGGTGGGACCTCAGGCGGGGTAAACGTACGACACGTGCACCCCAATGGCGTTATGCTAAGTATGAGAAGCCAGCCGCAAAACACCCCACATCGTACGACCCCATCCTCATGACAGGTCCAGAAAAGGGACGTCTGAACACACATCAAGGACATGGGTGGCTGCTCAGGGTGGGAGCCCCTGCCGAGGGCGGGCAAACCGGGTGCGAGCGGCTTCTGTGGGGGTCGATGTGGCTGGTCGAACACGGAGTTGCAGCGACGGCCGCACAACTCCACACACACGCTTTGGAAAACCACGTAGCTGTGCACTTACACTGGGTGAGTTCTCGAGGCTGGACGCTCCCATCTTAGGGACGCTGCTCAACACGCACCTGCACCCGTGGGGGGACACTCCAACGGTCCTCCCCCAAGACCCCCGCCCCTGCGTGCTCTCTTTCGGGTCCACGGTGGTCACCGCAAATCCCGGGCTGAGAACGCGCAGGCCTGGAACGGGCGCCACTCCTGACCACGGGGCTGGAGGCCTTTCAGGGGCTTGGCCACGACCGCGCGGGAACCCAAGCTGTGACGCCAGTGGGGGACGCCACGGGAGTCACTGCGAGGAAGGGGAAAGCCCTCATCCCCAGGAGGCCTCGCGGGCCCGAAGGAGGGGAAGACAGCGACAGCCCAAGATAGCGCCGCCCCCAGCCCTGCTGTCGGCGCATGCGCCTGGCCGGGCCTTCGGGGTAAGCCCCAGTCAGATCTCCAGCGTTCTCTGCATTCGCCCCCCGGCTACGGAGAACAGTCGGTAGAACTACAGCATCGGTTCGCAGCGATCGTACAGTCGTACAGTCGCAGGTCTCTAAGCTTTGCCCTGCTCCCAGGGAAGGACGGGGTGAGGCCCAAAGACCAAGCATTTCCTGGTTGGAGCGTGGGTGCCGAGTGCGCACGCGCATCCTCGGGACCGTGCGCAAGGGCGCCTGGGAAACCCGCAGTGGCTGAAGACGGGCTTCGCAGTCGAAGGGCCAGCGGGTGAGACAGACGGACGTCCCTTTCCTGTACCCAGGCGCCCAGGGTAGGGCCTGGGCTAGGGTGTTTTCAGATGCGTTACCTTTATCTGGTGAGCTAGGCAGTGTGTTAGCTAACCCGGAAGTAAATTCCAGTTTTAGAATTAAATCGGGTCACATTTTTACTGGATTATGTTCTGGGGGAGAAGAGACCTGATTCCTCCGTCCTAGAACGACAGCCCCGAGGTGGCAGGCGCTGGTCAGGGCCAGTGTCCGCGGCTCCTGGCGCAGAAGAGGAGCTCCGCGACTCCTCTTCGAATGACTGGATGCAGTCACTAGAAAGGGGCATGCTGTGTCAGGACGCAGAGTCGCTGGTAAGGGAACCATCTGCCAGATGGGCCGAAAGAACCAACTTTTCGTTTGTCACAGAGTGGCCTAGTGTGAGAAGCAGGGTTGCCGGGTTTAGCAAATGCAAGTACCGGCCAACCCAGTTAAATCTGAATTTCCGATAAATGACAATCTTTTTAGCCTTTCCTGTATTTTATCTGGAGCCTTAGTGACATGGCAGCATGGTAAGGTGGGAGGGAAGATGACTGCATTCCTCTTAGAAGAAGAAAAAATGTATCTGGAATTTATAGATAATGACTGAGCAGATCCGAAGACCATCCTTGAGGAGCTTTGGTTTATAAAGCGCTTGACCCTCTGCTAAGGGTTGTATTTACGTTATCCTAATTGGAACCTCCTATGCAGTGGGATAATCACTCTTACTTTACAAAGGAGGAAAGAGGCTCAGAGATAGGAAGTCACTTGTCCAAGTTCCCACATTTTTATTCAGTCACTCCAAGAATATTTATTGAGACCCGACTTTGTACGGATTCTGTGTTTTGATTCCACACACAGTCAGCCTCCTTAGCTGGAAAATTCCAGTCCCTGCCCACTCCTCAACCCCCCTCCCTTTCCCCACTCCAGCTGCAGTTTCTATGGTAACAGACTGAACCTGCCTCTGTAGCTAACAAGAGCTAAGAGCTCTTGAAGGAGAACAAGCCAGAACCATTGACGTCAACCTAGCCTGGCTGGGGGATGGGGAGGACTGCCTGAAGCCCTAAAGCCTCCTCCATCAGTGGTTTATGCCACTTTTGTATGTGTTCAAATCTGCCGTTGAGCAGGGGTCTCTGCAGAAGAACAAAATGTCGACTATGTGAACCTCTGCAGAGTCCACAAAGTCACAGGTTTTCAGTTAAGAGGCTGCCGCAAGCTGCAGTAACATTAACATTATGCATATTTACCATTTATTAATTCATTTAGGCTATCGTTCAACAAATAATAATTGGATGGGCAGTGGCATTCTGTGTCAGACAGGGCTAGATCCTAAAGATATAATTGCTGTTAAAACATTCAAGGTCTCAACCTTTCTGTTCCTTAGAGTCCAGCAGGAGAAACGTGTACTTATTCGTTCATTCTGCAGTATATTCTGAGAGACCATGATGTGTGAGACATGTATTGGAATCTGAAGAATACAGAGGTGAGTTTTGAAAACAAAACAAAACACTGTGCTGCATGGAAATGATTTTGGTGGGATCGGGGTCAGATGTTAAACAGATAATCACAAACAACAATTATTTACTGAGTACCAACTCTGGTGTCAGGCACTGTTTTAGGCAAAGGACCTACAGCAATGAACAAAATAGACTTGGTATCTGTTCTTATGGAGCCTACATTCTGGCAGAAAGAGGGAAAAATATGTAAATGAATCAGTGTTCTTTCTTACAACGAATAGTATATACAACTTACATTGACTTAAAAAAAGATTTTATTGGCTGAATTATTTAAAAATGCCAGAGGCATAGTTGGTCTAATCGATATTTATAAACATAATCTGTATTATTGCAGACATCTATAGTTTTTCTGCCCAATACTCTTTCCCCCTCCTTCTTGCCACAGCCCTCTTTTGTATGGGGAACTGATTAGTATCTGACCCAAGCTTGGTCAGTCACTCTGTCTGTTTCCGTGCCCGTAGTGAGTGGTTCAGGGATGAGCTCGTGACTCCAGATGAGCCACTCAGAGATTTACCTGACATTATCTTTGCTGGGTGCTCAACTGGTTGGAAGCGTGCCTGAGTTAGGACCATCTTGGCTGCTTACCAGGGAATAAAATGAGAGAGAGTCCTCTACTCTCTCTATTGCTGCTTAGATTACATAATGTACGTAATGGGCTTAGCACACAGTAAGCTCTCAATAAACGTTCACCGGTGTTGTTAGTGATTTACAAAGGGAGCTGTGGGAAGAAATTCTTTGTGCAGACTGGAAGACTGTGCATTTGTTGACCACTTCAAAGTCAATGTAAATCAGGAGGTTTCTTGGAGGTCACGGAATGAAAACAAATGGAGGTACACAGTGTAGAAGAATGTGTCCTCCAGGCTGTGGTGAAGTTTGACGAGCTATCCCAGATTCACAGCAGAACCCAGTTCCCTGGGTTCAGAATGCTTGGACCAACCCATTTGACATGGTTCTGGTGTGTCCAGACTGCTATATAGGAAGCATCGTAAATTGGATGGCTTATAAATAAATATTTCTTTCTCACAGTTCTGGAGGCTAGGACATCCAAGATCATGGTGGTGGCAAATTTGATGTCTGGTAAAGGCCAGTTTGACCCCCAGTAGCAAGTGTACCGCCCTCTTTGCTGGTTTCCCTGCTTTTGTTTTTCCTTCCTTCCATTCATTCCCCAACCTAGGCCAGGGTGACCTTCCTAAAATGCAGATAGGACCAGAGGCCTGCGGTGAGTTTGGGGGCTCATCTGGGCCTGTTTTTTTTCTGTATTTCAGGAAAAAGGCAGAGCCACCTCAGTCCCCCCATGTCCCCATTCTGGGTGGTGAACATGGAAGCCTTGAGAAGGATAGAGCTGGGTGGGTGAGTCAGGATGTTTTAGTCAATGCTTGTTCTTATCTGCCTCCTTTCTCCTCCCCAAGCTTTTCTTTCTCAAGGACCCAGTTTTTCTTGGAGAGGGGAGAACAAGGGAAGAGGGGAGGAGATGTATTCCCAACACTATCTGAGTCGGCCTTTTTCTCTTTCAGGTAGGGCCAGTGTAGAGGGTGTAATGGTGGGCCCCAGAAAAATACATCCTCATCCAAGTGCACAGAACCTGGGAATGGTACCTTATTTGGAAAAAGGTTATTGGCTGATGTGACTAAGAGTTTTGACATGAGATCATTATGGATTGATTGAGTGGACCCTAAATCCAATGACAAGTGTCCTTCTAAGAGTGAGGCAGAGAGTTTAGGTAGAAGAGGAGGTGGAGGCAGGTGCATCCAGGGGGCAATTTGACAGGGGCGGTACTCTCATGCACCCCTGATTCAGACCTTTGGGAATCACTCATGCCCCCAGTGTTGGGATGTGATGGGGAGATACTTGGTTTGCAGCCCTGCTCCGGCCAGGGCGTCCTGCTTCACTCTGGCTCTGACGGGATGAGGAACCTAGCAGCTAGTGGGCTCTGGACACACACCTGAGTCAATTGCCTGGAAGGGTCTGGACTCACCACGCAGCTATTCCTCTACAAGGAAATATGGCATTAATTAGCAAAGGAAAAACACCAGGACAGGTCGTGAGGGAGACCTTGAAAAGAAGGGAGAGGCGTTATATTTTTGGACGATCGATGTACACTTTTTCCTGTGTTTTGAACAATTTTCATTTTGCCCTGGGCCCCGCAGACTACACAGTCAGGCCTGCTTTCAGGAGTTAACCTCTTTCCTCCCAGAGGGTGGACACATTGGCTCTACCTCCTTCTAGAACTCCTCTGCCCAGAAATGTCCACTCAAGCATGATTCTGGTCTTTCAGAGAACTCGCCATCCGCCTGTACTGAAGCACAGCTCTTCTCAGAGGCCGGGGCAGAAACTTGGTTGTTGTCTTTGGTCAGTCTCCTCTGCATACCTGGTATATCCCATCAGTCACCAGCCCTGCCAACTCTGCCTCCTGAAATAGCTCTTTCTTCGGGCTTGATCTCATCGTTTCCAACGTGGTGAAGGCCACTACTACCACAGCTTGGTTCCCACAATAGAGTACTAACTCCCTTGCATTTTTACCCCCTTCAAATCCATTCTCCTTGCCTTTTAAAAATGAAAATCAGACTGTCCTACCTCTACCTAAAATCCTCCAAAAGATTCCCGCAGTTCTTTGACTGAAGACCCAATGCCCCACCAAAACTCGCACAGAGTGGAGACCCCCAAATTCTGTTTGGAAAGTCTGTGGAGTGGTAGTTGGCGTAGAAAACAGAATGTGTCTGGAAGCTATGTTTGCACCATCTTATGAACAGCTACATCATATCACTATCCAAAAAACAATGTTCCTCAATATGTACTTGTGTGTGTGTGTGTGTGTGTGTGTGTACCTTGTTAGAGATACAGGGAGGTGAGAAATAGTAACGGTAAAAATATTCCCACTCTTAATGGTTTCATTCAGGATGTATTTTGGAATTTTGGAATTCAGTTCAATGGACCATAATCAGGCCGTTTCTCCATACTGGTCATTGTGAAAGGAATTCAGGACACTGAACTGTTTTTTTAGGACTTGAAGGGGAATAGACTGTCAGCCTCTGAAAATGGGACTAGCACTGGCAAAAACAAGAATCCAGGGATAATCGGCAGGAAAGACTATTACCAGGGACATCTTTTTCTGGTTTGGAAATGTGGCTAGAATGCTGGATGTGTGCCTTTCTAAGAAAAACTTCCATCCCCTCTCCTCCACACCCACACATCCCATAGACTGCACTGCGTGCATTGCTTGGTTGGTGCCTGGCATTTGGCTCAGGAGTCAAGGGAACATTCTGAGGCAGGGTGTTGGCAGGAGGCCCCTGTGGACACTCAGCCTGTGTGAACTTTCTGAAGCTCACTTTCCTCAGGGAGGACAGCCAGAATGCTCCCGCTCACCTGTCTCCAAAGTTCCATACTGGTGCAAAGGTCGATCGTCTCTCACCATCTCAGAACCTCTCAGCTGGGTCCTTCTGTACCTGTTCCATCTCCACGTCTATGTTGCCAC